>NC_061508.1:56003522-56067410 GCF_022539505.1 Lolium rigidum
AACAATGCTAACCCTAACACATCTAAAGATAACTACGTTGCTCGCCATCAAAAACGCTTCAGTACGAGCAACGCATGAACAACGTGGGGCTTGTGCTGCCTAGATCGCAAGATGCGATCTAGGCAGCATGTCGCTACCTGATAGAAACCCTCGAGACGAAGGAGTTGGCGATGCGCCGAGATTGGTTTGTTTTGGGGTTGAACGTGAGTTGTTGTTTATTCCATAAACCCTAGGTACATATTTATAGTCCAGCGGACTTTCTAATGCGGGCGTGCACTAAACCGTGCACGAGACAAACTCTAACTTTTAATCTAATATACAATCTACCATAAAGATACACGGGCAATTCAGCCCAATCCCTTCGTGTCAGGCCGCTTCAGGAATCTTCCACATGTAATCTTCCAAGCCCGGCCCACCTCTGGATTTGTCTAAAATCTGGTGATAACAGAGCTGGCGGGCCACGCGACGTTGGACGCCGAGCTGGAACAGCGTAGGCTGGCGGCCGCTGCTGCAGCCGAGGACTCCGACTCGGGATATCTTGGTCCTCCGATGACCCTGATGCGCCGACGCCGGAGGAGAAGGCCGCGGAGCAGCGGGCCCTCATCGAGTCTTTTGAGACGCTCAAGGACGAGGCCGCCAACGCGAGGCTGGAGCAGTGCCTGCAAGAGGACGCGGCGGCGCACCGAGCCATAGCGGCCGCGCGGGAGGCGGCGGAGAAGCAGGCGACGGAGCGACGCAACGACGGTGCCGGCCCGTCAGGAAGCAATTAGTCTAGACCTATAGGTCTACTTTGTATAATTTTTATGCATTTTTATGTACTACTTTCAATGTTTTTACTATGTTGCAATTCAAAAAATGGGTCGCTCCGGTGGGAGCACACCCAGACGCAAACGGACGAGCGGACAAAATATGTCCGCGGGGCGACGCAAACGGACGCTCGCGACCACTTTTGGGCGTCCGAAATGCGTCCCGCCTTAGGTAGGAACCGGCTTAGGGGTTCATCATATGGCCAACATCATGTGCATTCCCCCAAAGTCCACGCTCAGGTTAACTGAATTTGTTCCTCATCCTGTTATCCTGTTGTACTTTGACTTCTCAACTTTTGAGTTTTTTGGTGTACGTTCAGGTTTCTACAACATAAAGTAGATGTAAAAAATAAGTATAAGGCAAAATACATCATAAGATAAACCATGATATGGTATGATAGAAGAACAGTCATACCATGATATGATATGTTGCGTAATATGACTGGTAAAATTGATTGGAAATGAGAACACCTGCAAATACATTCTAAAAAAAAGAAAAAAATATATTCTATAGTGCCATATATATTTTGAATGCGTTGGATATAAAAATACATCATAAGCATCAGAAGATATATAACAATGTATATAGTTATTAATTTTTACATCCTACAGTTAAAATCAAAGCAATATATCAAAAAATATACGTCCAAACACAATAGGGAAATACTAACTCCATACGCAACAAGTATTTATAGACATTTTTTACATTATTGCCATATAACAAATGCAGAGAATGTACTATTAATCCCAACCCAAAAATACATTCTACAACATATGTGCATGGACATGAACTACATACACAATGTATATATAAACAATTTTATACATCCCTGTGACTGCCATCATACTACATGTTATGGTTTCAAAAGAATACATCATAGGGTACAAATGTTACATGCCATGTAAATAGTTTGCAGTAATTAACATCATGTAGAAAATTGATGATCCAAAAATCATCAATCTATTAGATATCAACCTCAGCAAATGTCACATGACGAGTGTATGGAATCCAACAAGCATACATACTGCTCATACACCCAGGATGTATAAACTATCAGAATGTAGCAAAAAACAACTAGAGCCACCTCCTTTGTGCCTAAACGGAGGAAATCATGGGTAACTCCAACAGACCAAACGCCAACCCCAAACTCAACATGGGCATGTAGAAACGCATGCAGGATCGAAGAACTCACCAACAACCTTGGACAATGTTCGAAACTCCACATAATCGTCGAATTGGCAGGTCCGCGATGCCGATTGACTCCTAAATGGAGGAGAACAAGGCGGGGGGGGGGGGCATTTTATAATATAACACACTTTTCTTTCCATCTCTATTGACAATGACAGGTGGTGGTCACGTGGCAAATAATAGAGAATCCAAGTCTAACTCCAACCGAGCGAACACCAACCCAAAATCAACATGAGCATGTCAAAACGCACGCAGGAACGAAGGACTCACCAGCAACACGATGCGGATGCTCTTCTTCAACGATTACTTCGACGATATACTCCACATACCGGTCGGATTTGCGGCCCCGTGCCGCAGCACCGCGCCGCCGAATGAAAGCTCTAAGCGCGGCGGGGGGCCTGAATGCTTTGATCCGCTTCTCCGCGCTGATCAAGCTGCTACACGGCTACTACAACCGGCCACAGATGCTCCTACGCTGATTTCGTCGGACAGCTCACCGTCGACGAGCGTGATTCAGCGGTGGAGATCGGGAGCAGATTTGACGGGGGCGAGAAGAGAGAAGGAGAGAATGCGGATGAACTCATGTCTCGCAGTGCAAAAATGAAATGGCTAAAAGGGAAAAAAAGGAAGGAGAAAAGAAAATTGCCTCCAGAGTTTTGGACGTTAGCGCCGATAAATCTGAGACGCACGATTTGGATCTGACGAACCGGACGAGGGAGTACCGTGGTAGACAAACAGTGCTCTAGCACCTAATAGAAATTGGATTTGTTCTTCATCATTTTGTCTGCCTCCACAACACATACATCCATACGTAATTGAACCTTTTTTTAACAGGAAAAGGACCCCGAAGGTTCAGTTGTTGCATTAATTAGAAGTTGTGGTTCATATTTTACAAGAAAAAACCTCCAAAAATGAGAAAAGTTAAATACATTCATTGAAATTCGGTAGTAAAAGAACCCTCCACAAGAGTATTAGAGTGCCATCGGATCCTTCTCCACCTTTGTTGAAGATGAACTCCATACATTTGGAGACGGGCATGCGTGAACTGCCGCGATGGAGTTGAAGAATGCCCTCCCCTTTGGCACGTTTTGTCGGGAGGGAAAACATGAGGATGATGACATCAGAGTGTGGATGGTCGCCCCACGACCATTAGATTCAATAGTCAAACGGCGACGCGCCGTCGTGGAGATGTTGCCGATGATGCGCTCCCGAAGATCTCCACAGATGTAGGCAAGGCAGCCTCAGTCCGAACTCCAGCAGCAAGCAAAGAGCATCGCCGCCTTCTGCTACCATTGCCTTGATGGTCTCCAGAAGTCAACTAGACTCTCGCCATGGCTAGGTCCGAGTCGCCGCTATTCTTATCCAAGAGGATCTTGCAAGATTCCTCTCGGAAACTCGAACTCCACCATGGAGCTTCGGCGGAGTCCGCGTGAGCGCCAGCAAGAGGAATCCCCACATGACACCATACGCTATATAGGGCCAGCTGCGAACCTACTACTAGCCTTACTACTACTCACATGGGGCGAGGAGGCGCTAGAGAAGAGCCCGAGATGGCCGGGAGACTCTCAAAGTGGATGGGGGGAGAAGAGAGGAGGACGGGGCGAGAGGGGGGAGGGTGAGAGTCTCCCTAGCATGATCATCGGACTTTTTTTTTTGACAATCAATACCACATATATTCATAGCAACAAATATTACATGGTAGAGATACATGAACTGGCTCCAACAATTAAAAAATAAAGTCTAAAAGATAGTAACAAATCTTCGAGGTCTTCAATTTCTTTCTTCTTTCAGAACACAATCATCGAACATTTTTTTTGTTGAGAAAATTATACAATTACACTGTGTGTGTTTTTTTAGCATAACCTGTATTACTCTTGGCTGCGCCGAGGCAAATAAAGCCCATAAGCCTACCGCAACAGGCCAAAAGCAATCGACCAGGCTTTACAGAGGGCCCGAACTAAGCAGATCGTATCGGGCCGCCTCCAAGCATTCCTCCTCCTCCTCGGCCGCCGGAGATCGTTCGGGGTTAGGGTTCTAGGCAGCGCCCGCCGGAGACATGGAGGACAGGGCAAGGCAGCTGCTCCTCCTCGCCGCCGTCGCCGGGGCCGGCGCCGCATTCGGCGCGTTCACCACTGCAGCCATCTTCAACCTCATCTCCAGGTAACTCAGCCGAACCCTCTTCCCCTCACCAACCCAAGCCCCCAAAAGCTCGGGCCACGAGCTGCTGGGAGCATTCCCCTACCATTCGCTTCATTTTGGTTCCTGTTGCTGCCGAGTGGCAGGTCTAAGCGGAGAGAGGGCTACGTGCGCAACCTGCTGGAGTCCAATGGTGGCACTGGCAGCAGCGGTATGTGTGCTGCACGCTGGTAACATTTTGGTTAATGGCTTCCCAGTCGAATATGTACTAGTAATTCTAGAGACTGCTGCGAATTCAAGGCGTCAGTCCAAGTACCACCGGTGGTGCACCAAGTAGATGATGGATATCTCACATCTCCTTGGAACAATTAAAAATTATGTGCTGTGTGGGCAATTGGGTGCTTAATAGTTACTTGGTTAGCCGAATTCCTGTTATTGAGCTTTCAACTTAGTCTACCATGTACTTTTGTCTTAAGTGTGTTCCTTGGGAGCAGGGGCTGCAGGACCTGGAGCACGTCCGAGGGATTGCTCGGATCTTCTCTCCGATGAAGTTGTCGCTGAGCAGCTTACAAGGTTCGTGTTCTTACTATCCAGTTCTAGAGGGTCTCCTTTAGTCACTTCTCTAATTCCAGATAGGACGACGACGTGTATTTGAACTTGCGCAACAACTATTGAACTCCTCATAACTGCTGCTAGAGCTAAAGGCATATAGCTAATATTATAGTATAACCCAATGCTAAAGTAAGCTATTTTTTTTCCTGCGGTCAAATCTACCTCATAACTTTCCATGTTAATGTGAGCAGAGAGTGATGTGTATTCACACGATACACAATTAGTATACCTTACCATTCTCTGTACATTATAGATATTCTTAAGCATTATCTTTGATCCAACTTTTTAAATGTTCAGACTACATTACACTAACCCCAACATTTGGATCATCTTTTTTATTGTGGTTACCAACACCTGTTTACTTTTTATGTTTTCAGGAACATACAGTTTTTCGGCATTGAATCCCAGAAGAAAGTTACTGAATCTTTTGTTGTAGTCATTGGTCTTGGAGGAGTTGGCAGTCATGCTGCTTCGATGCTCCTCAGATCTGGGGTTGGCAGGTTGCTTCTAGTAGATTTTGATCAGGTAAAATTGTTACTTTGGCAACTTGGAGTTGCTTTGCTCTTTTGTTAATTAATTATATATGATGTAAAGCTTCCAGAGTTCTAATTTGAGAAACAGAATCTTTGCGCCTTGCAGTATTATATAAAAAATAGACAGATGCATCATAACTTATTTTCTATGCATTATTGCATATCATGCATATACCCAGGTTTTGTGGCAGTATGAACTGGGCATGCTTACATTATGTTATGTAATAACATACTGCATCCAAAATAGGTGGACATTAACATGGAACTCATGATATGTTGAAAGGTCTCACTCTCATCACTAAACCGGCATGCTGTGGCAACCAGAGATGATGTTGGGACCCCAAAGGCTTCATGCCTCAAGAAGCATTTCTCAATGATATATCCAGAGTGCAAAATAGAAGCAAGAGTGCAGTTGTATGATCCATCAGCCGAGGACGAAATTCTTTCTGGACAGCCAGATTTTGTTCTTGATTGCATAGATAACATTGATACTAAGGTAACAAATATAGCTGAAATAATTCTCCTTCCAAACCTGATATTGATCTCTTATTAGATAATGATTTTAGCCTTTCATGCATTTCGTGTTTTTCTTAAGTATTTAGGTGTACCTTTTATTTTTCATGTTATTATGCTCTAAATGCTACTGTTCCTGTTTCTGTTCCTGTATTTAGTTTCATGAAGAAATAGCTGCGAGTACATCATATGTCGTCAGTTTCATGAAGAGATGATTTAGACGCATAATCACAATTTACTTATTAAATTCTGGAAGCAAATTAGCCAGAAAGGTGCATGCTCCTAATCTTGCTTCTGATGAATAATCAACACAAAGCCACTCTACTGGGTAGTTCAAACCTAATGTCTTTATCAAATTATTACTTGTCTCAGTTTTGTCCATGCTATTTAAGTAATTCAATACAATGTTTTTTTACATCATGAGACGTTTGGATATTGTTGATATTTTAATAGGTGGCTCTCCTTGCGGCTTGCGTACGCAGAGGGTTAAGGGTACTTTCTGCAATGGGGGCTGGAGCTCGAGCTGACCCAACCCGAATTCGTGTTGCAGATTTGAGAGAATCAAGTAACGACCCCCTTTCTAGGACGGTAAATATTGTCAACTTGGTTCAAAGAATAAAATTTACTCTTCTAATCTTTTAAAGCTGCTATGTGATCAATATTGGATGTGCTATAACTAAGTGCACCAGTTCGTTTTTTTCTGTAGGTACGGTATCGGTTGAAGAAGGATCATGGAATTGAAGGTGGAATACCAGTAGTTTTTTCGTTGGAGAAGCCCAAGGCAAAGTTACTTCCTTTTCAAGGTTCGAAAGAAGAGGAAACTCCATCAGATTACCAGGTCAGCTCATATTATCTATGCACCAGGCACCTTTCGTGCTACCTGGTTGAATAGTACTTTCTTCTCTTTGTTTTCATGCATGATAATGGTTTAGTTAAATTCCTATAAATCATCTAGTTGATTATATACTAGTACTGCAAATAATAGTGACAACATGGTATGCATCATCTTGCAGATTGTTCCAGGATTCAGGGTTCGCATTATCCCAGTACTGGGAACAATCCCTGCAATATTTGGTCAAGTTATGGCCTCCTATGTGGTTACTCAGCTAGCCAATTTAGATTTTCAAACTGAACCAATTGTTAACCTGGATTTGGATCATTACCGTGTTCTTCATCATCGTCTTCTTGAGCATGAGGAGCTGATATATGGGTCAGCAGAACAAGTTTTGGTATTATTTTACTCCTCCTTTTCAGTTTATGAGGCATAAAATTTTGTTATGTTGTTTCATATTGTGAGGTGTGCATGAACTTTTTTTCCCATGTTTGCCCTTCTCCTGCATATAAGTAGTGCCTCACTAACTAGTATTTTCTCCATGTCAGATGTATTTAAGTATGGATAGCATCATAGCACGGTTCTCTTCTCTTTCCCTCATTTTATAAGCTTAGTAATCCTTGTACACACTCGAATGCGCCTTATAATTTGCAAGGGAGGTAGTATATTTCTTGCTATGCCACTTCATAACCTGGATTTGAAGGTCCTTACTAGGGCATTATAGTGCTATTTAGATTGTGTTTTTCGTTAGTAATACTTACGAAAATGTAATTTCTTGGCCTCCCCACACCGTGACATCTTGTTGTAGTTTTTTCTTAATTGTCTTTTATTTGCATTAAAGGTTGATGCGCAAGAGGTGATGTACATTGTGAAAGAATTGTGGCGTGGCCGAAGTGCTAGAGATCAAAACATGAAGGACACTGGCCGAAAAATGTGGAGATCTGTCAATGAACTAATGCTTGTTCGGTACGTCTCTCTGTTAAACTGATAAAATGCGGTTTTACATGACACATACCATGGTTTTCGTGGTAGCTATGTACTTTTGATATGTTTTATACATGTCTGACATGGTTGAGTAAAATATAATTTGGTATGGTGTGACATAGATTTCACTTGCTAATAACTGAAGTGGACTATGGCATGCTGCACTTCTGTGGGATGATGAGATGAACTGTAAACTTGATGTGCTAACTATTAGTCCAGGTTGAGCTCACTTAGTGTTATGCCAACTTCAGTTGTGTGATATGCATTCATCAACATACCATCACACGTCTTACTTCCATCTTAAGTCTTCAACATCATTTTTGTATCAAGTTCCATTGACAATCTGACCTACGGAATGAGCAACATGGCGTACTGTATACATGGTTTCCCATCATCGTTAATTAATGTGTTAACGTGTTTGGTGTTTTCAAGTGTGTTTGTTCATGTTTTTACTGTGGTGATTTATTTTATCAGGTGGGACAAATCGAAGCCTGCCGGCGTGGCAAATCTGATACTTCTCAAGTTCACTGAGGTAACAATAATATATCATGTGTACCTTTATAAGTGACATTTGATTCGAGAGGTAAAATATCTTGATCTTATGGTTCACCTTTTGTTTCTTCCTACAGGCGGATGCGCATGAATCCACCACGCTCGATCAAGTAAAAGAGGAAGAACCTGAGTTTTACGCCATGGTTTCACGCGTTTTGAAACGGGCTGAAATGGAGTTTTCTTTATGAGCTGGTCACCGTTTTTTTTTTTTGTTTCTACATTTGATATACCGTCGTAAGCTGGGGAAGGCAAGATTCCACTCTTGCGTGGTCGAATTTTGCGTAATGCTGGTGAGGAGCAAGTAGATGAATTTTGTTTCATCGCAGAACTGCGACTTGCTGGTAATGCTTTGATTTTGTCTGCAAGGATCTTCCTCCTGTAATCATCTCTCCCCAGGACTATTGATGTTTTCGAGATTACCTTGTGTAAACCAAACAGAGCATCAGCTTTTCACCCATATGATATGCAACATATTCAAGTGAATTCGAAGAGATTATTTTGAGTAACTTATGGCGCATACTGATCGTCTCGATCATTCTCTTCGATGAAACGGAACAAAATGAAAAATATCTTTTGACCCTGTACACTTTTCCAAGACCAAGCAATGTGTGCTTAAATTAGTCAATGTTGTCTTTGACGTAGGTTGGTCGGTTACGTGGCCGCCACCCAATCAATATTTTTGAAAACTCCAGCACTAAAATCGTGTGACGGCGGCGATCAGTTAAACAATCGATAGGTTACGTGGATACTACTCCATTGACCCTCGTCTCCGTACTATATTAAGACCGGACCGTGGTAAAAAACTAAAAACAAGAGAGAATAAAAATACTCAAGGCAACAGGCCCATTCCAGCTCTAGCGGGAATTCCTTTCCCTATCGGACTCGGTAGCGCCGGCCAATACAATTCTCCCTCGCCGGCTTTCGCTCAAAGGAGAGCGGAAACCCGACCTCGCCAGCGTGCTCGTGTTTCGTCACGTAAGTGCAAGCTGCGCATGGCGGTCGGCGATCCGTCCAGCCGAGGTGCGTCGCTATTCGTCTTCTTCTTCTTCTCGTCGCGCTTACGTCTGGGGTTGCAGGGAAGAAGATGAAGGAGACCAAGCTGGGGATGTCGTTCAAGAAGGACGACAAGTTCGGAGAGTGGTACTCCGAGGTGCGTTTCTTCGCCTTCCTCTAGCCCTTGCCGTCTCGGCTAAGTTGAATGTTTTTTTAGCAAGTGCTAAGTCGAATGGTTTTTATTTTGACATCTGCTGAGTTGAATGATCCACTAGATTTGCGAAATTTGTTTTTTTCTTTTCTTTCGACATACCAAAATTCGAAACGAAGCTTTGCTGTTGGTTTTGCGCAGGTTATTGTTAACAGCGAGATGATTGAGTACTACGACATCTCTGGCTGCTATATCTTGAGGCCATGGGCGATGGAGATCTGGGAGTTGATGAAAGTAAGTTGTACCCCTCCGTGAAATTGAACTAATCCAGAATTATTATTTGATGCATTCTTAAGTTTATGGTCTTATCATGTTCAAAATTACTGTAGCTCTGTTCCTTTTAGTAACCACCGGCGATAACTTTGTGCAGGAATTCTTTGAAGCGGAAATTAAGAAGCTGAAGCTGAAGCCATATTATTTCCCTTTGTTTATTACCGAGGATGTTCTGCAGAAGGAGAAGGACCACGTTGAGGGCTTTGCTCCTGAGGTGTGTGTTTTTTTCCTCTTGCCATTCGCATTCAGCTCTCTACATGTTCCATTAGAAAGTTAGAATGCTATCCAAGTAACTCTGAAATATACTATCCCTCTGTAGAAGAACTTGAATCAGATGATTAATGAACAATTTGTGTTCCAGGTCGCATGGGTTACTAAATC
The DNA here is from genome assembly GCF_022539505.1 of Lolium rigidum. Classification (NCBI taxonomy): domain Eukaryota; kingdom Viridiplantae; phylum Streptophyta; class Magnoliopsida; order Poales; family Poaceae; genus Lolium; species Lolium rigidum. The sequence continues at coordinate 56,013,538 of NC_061508.1, forward strand.
AGGAAAATCTGATCTGGAAGCTCCTATTGCAGTCCGGCCCACAAGCGAGACTGCCATGTATCCATACTTCTCTAAATGGATAAGAAGCCACCGCGACTTACCTTGGAAGTGTAACCAGTGGTGCAACATCGTTCGATGGGAGTTTAGCAGTCCAACTCCTTTCATAAGGTTAGTCAATTGTTTGGTAGCTTGTTACGTTTGTCCCCGTACTTCTCCCATTCTGTATTGTCTGCTTATTATGTTTGTCCTACTAGTGCCATAGTGTCTGATTGCTAATGGCAAATGCAAAATATTCATTTGTGTGCGAATGAAATAAGTACACTGTAAAATATTCTCAGAGTCAAGGAGATCTGTTTATTTAAATCATGAAATAGCTCTAGCAAACACTTTAATGCCAACATTGTGATTTTGATTCCGAATATTACAGAAGATTCGGAAATGATATCAATGCAACTCGGAGTTTCACTGAATTTCTTCACCCTGACTACTTTATATTTCCAACATGATGCATCTATTGCATCACCAATTGTAGTGTTCCTCTGCTACACTAGCAATCTGATGCTCATTATCTAAAAAACCATGATGCTTTCACAATTTTTTCATTCAATGTACTGATAATGCAAATTATATGCACCTTGTGTTTCTGCAAAGATCCATGTTGATGGCTGCATGATTAGCCCTTTTTATCACATAAAATTTCGCATCAACTGCCTGAATCAAACATTCTGCAACTGTTCAATTCAGGAGCCGTGAATTTCTTTGGCAAGAAGGGCATACAGCTTTTGCGACAAAAGACGAGGCAGATGAAGAGGTATTAACTACTTATTTCTACAATTTTTAAATATTGGTTCGGTTGTAAACTAGTGGTATTGAGTTTGTTTTGATAAGCTGGTTGGTTTTATCCCATATAGTTGCTGGGGTGAAGCAACAGCTGACCAGTATAGTGTAGGAACTCTGAAGTTATAAGAGATATGAGACATCTCATGTGGATAATTATTTTGTTTCTTTTTTTGAATTATACCGCTAGAAAGTATAAACTCATAATGTTACTTTCTTTTCTCAAATATAATCATGGTTTTATTTAAGTAGTTTTACGCAAAAACTTGTTGAATAAAGTCCTTATATATCAAAACCACACTTGAAAAAATGCAATATTGTAGTATTAATTGTAAGGTGTATTTGATAATATGATTCTACGCAAACTACATGTGGAATTTGAAATTATCATAATTTGATCAGGTTCTTCATATATTGGAGCTCTACCGAAGGATATATGAAGAATTTTTAGCAGTTCCAGTGTTCAAAGGGAGGAAAAGTGAGATGGAAAAATTTGCTGGTGGATTTTACACAACCAGTGTTGAGGTTTTTATCAAGAGAATCTTTGCTGCATTTTTGCTACACCTATCTTCTTAAAGCTGTCCAAGTAAGAAGGCAGTTGGTTTTTTTATTGCAGGCCTTTGTTCCAAACACTGGCCGTGGTATACAAGGCGCAACCTCACATTGTCTTGGTCAAAACTTTGCAAAGATGTTTGACATACGTTTCGAGGATGAGAAGGGTAAAAGATCCTTTGTGTGGCAGAATTCTTGGGCATACTCCACCCGCTCGGTAATTCTTATTTTTTCTACTTTTAGCTGATTTCTTTCGAACTCCCTTCTTGGTATACCTTTTTTTTTGTCAATTCTGAAGTTTTGGAAATGGCAATGACACGTTTATATTGTATATACTCGTATTGTCTTGCTTTCCTGCTTAGATATTTTGTTGGTTGATGTAAATTGATTGATATAATAAGCTTATAAGTTTACTTTGTAAGAATACCAAGTGGCATACATGGCATACTTGTCATCAGTTCTCTACATGAGTAGCTACTTTTCCCTAAAGTATTATGTTTCGGTTCCAAAGCTTTGACACGTCAATAAGCAGGTGGTGGTAAGGTGTGGAGTGTTAGTGTACGTCTGGATCTATATTTCACGACAAACAATATATAATACAATTAAGCTGATTTGAACAGTTTTCCATAATTCTTTGCAGTGGTAGCTAATAGTTGGTGCTCCGTTTTATTTTTGCATCATGGTGAGAATTTAGCGCCAGCTTTGGTGCTAATGGAAAGGGTTGGAAGTAACCATCTTTGGTAACTTTGGCAATTTCATGTGATGTTCTATTTGTAGAAAACAATTGCCGCCTTATATGTTTTTGCCTGGATTATTTCAATTAAGGTTCCACCTAAATTTATGTTGTATATGTTTGGTACTGCGAATGCTCTTCTTGCAGATTGGGGTGATGGTGATGACGCATGGTGATGACAAGGGCATAGTGCTACCACCAAGGGTGGCACCTATCCAGGTCATCGTCATTCCTGTTCCATTCAGGGATGCGGACACTGTAGCTATTAGTGGTGCATGTGAGTCGGCTGTTTACACTTTAAACCAAGCTGGGATGCGAGCAGACTTGGATGCCCGTGATAACTATTCGCCTGGATGGAAATATTCTCACTGGGAAATGAAAGGTATTCCCTTGAGAATTGAGATAGGTCCAAGAGATCTGGCAAACAAGCAGGTATATTGAGTTGTCCCTTTTTAGTTTTGTATTTGTATAGAGTTATTAAGGATTTAATTCTCATTGTTGTGTACTTTGTCATCATTTCATGAACGTCCATTCCGCGAGTAAATGGAAATATCATCCTTCTATTTCAGGTGCGCATTGTCCGCCGAGATAATGGTGCAAAGGCTGACATTCCTTCGACCGATTTGGTGGAGCATGTAAGAATGTTACTGGATGAAATTCAAGACGGCTTGTTTGAAACAGCCAAGCAAAAGAGAGATGCTTGCATCGAAATCATCCACACCTGGGATGAATTCACAGCAGCTTTGAATGAGAAGAAGTTGATCTTGGCTCCATGGTGTGATGAAGAGGTATTTGAAGTACCATATTCCCCTCCAAACTGAACTTTTTTCCGGCAACTATTAACTTATAAGAGTGAGTAAAGATTGGCATACAAGTTTGTATCTGATGTAAACTTTCTGTACACATATTCTACAATATGTTGCGAAACTCAAGATTAAAAGTCAGCACTTAAAAAATTGAAAAACAAACATTCAGTTGTTGAAACTGAGCAATTAACCATTTAATTTATCCGTTTGTATCTAATATTTTCTTCCTGCAGTACTTTCCACTCAGCGTGTTCATCATACAGTTTCATGCTTTTGCTGCAGGAAGTTGAGAAGGACGTCAAAGCTCGGACAAAGGGGGATCTCGGAGCTGCCAAAACATTGTGTACTCCATTTGACCAGCCAGATCTCCCAGAAGGTATGAAACTTGCCTGTGAATTACTACCTTCTCTGTTTTTGTTTTTGTTTTTCTGTTGCATGCTCGTGGAGTCGTGGCTCTGACATGTGCGTGATTTTCTGCGCTGAAATGCAGGAACACTGTGCTTTGCTTCTGGGAAGCCTGCGAAGACGTGGTCATTCTGGGGTCGCAGCTATTGACCTTCGCCGCCTGTTGTCACCAGCCACACCACGGTTTTCGTCATTTATCTCCGTTGGCAAAACCATTGATCAAGACCGACCTGCATTCTGAGAGTCGAAGCCTAGCATGCAGTTTTGGTTCTCATATAAATTCTCACATCCAGCTTTTGTCTAGTTTGTAATATGTCGCAGTAGGATATTTTGAACCAGACTAGCAGTGGGAGCTTCTCATTCTCATTGTTTTATATCACTTACTTTGATAGAAGTCCTGCCATTCATATAAATATGTATATTAGCAATCCTGTTGGGAGAAAAAAAAACATTGCTTCAGTTTACAGAATGTATATATGGTACAAGGATCATATTTGTTGCATGAGACCAGAAATGGAGGTTCTACCTGTATGCTATCTCATGCATTTTCAACATTTCTGCTTCCCCTAAATCATGGCCACACCTTTCATCTCAACAAGCCCTCTATAAAAAACCATGGTCCATGGAATCCAAAACATTGTGTACACAAGAACCCTATAGTAATAAATGTACGACAGAAAAATCCTCTCACACCATAGGAATTATTTTAGCCATTTTTTTATTACTTCGCACACCAGGCGGTGCTGAGATATTGGGGAAAACCAAGTTCTAGCAAGGTTGAACTTTTGACAGTATGATTAGGAACCAAGCTATCTCCCACCAAGTACGAGCAACTGAGGGCAGCGGACATGGCTTGTGAACCGTTCATCCTTCCACTTACAACCCTGTTAGATAAAGAAGATATATGCGTGATGTGTAAATAACGTACGTTTCTTTTGTGGATGGTACCTAGTAATCCTTATTATGTATTTCTCAGACCTGCCGGGGAGAAGAAGTAGCTAAATGATGTTGAGACTTGAATAGCGTTGAGACTGGTAGACTAATTAGATTCAGTTTTACTTTCTCACCCCATGCTTGATGCATTCCCTATTTCATTATCTTTGTGATAATGTACACGTTCATTCGTTCATTTGAATTAAAAAATTTCAGAAAATAAATCCAATAATTTATGCCATACAAAACAAGTTTTCCAATAAGCAGTTGTTGGAACATCAAATTTATTTTATCGCATAGGTCATAAAACATATGATCTTCCACGTAAAGTTACGTGTACACTTACGGCATAAACATGTCCATGAGTGGTTACTTTTGGATAATTTTAACATTTAGAACATCATTTATTTCAATCAAAACATATGCACCTTTTTCATGATATATTGCTAAATCTGGACTTTAAGTACCCACCGGAAGGGCATGCGAAGAGCCCAAGCCTACCAAATGAGCGCCCAGTTCAGTGGTGGCCATGTATTTTGTGGATCACGAGATCATCGAGATATAGTAAAAAAATAGCGTAGACAAAAGGTAGGACCAGATCATGCGAAGAGCTCTTCGCCCTATTGATTAGGAATCTCGATCAGAAACCACCAGGCCATGTCTCCCGATAAAAGATAATCCCCACAATGGATGTCAGGCCTTGGCTTTAGAAAATATGATTGGATCCCCATCATGCATATATGATACTAAGATATGATAGATAGTACTATATCTGATGAAGAAGGTGGTGTTTTGAGCCTTTTGGCTTATAAGTGCATATAATAATACTATATATAAAAGCTGAGCCACTTTGCAGCTCTCTCGTAGATTTGATCACTGTTCACGTGAACAGTGCACCTTATTTATTTATTTATTTTATTTTGGAAATTCCTCATACTATTTTTAAAAAATCTGATGGCAATTTTAAGCAAAATTTCTCATACTATTTTTTGGAGAATCTGATGGTAATTTCTCACAGTAAATTATCGTTTGAAACAGTTAGCTTATGTAATAATTAGTCGCGTTAACAATATAGCAGTTATCTTTTTCAGGGCGGACCTATAATTTCCCAAAAACAATTTCTAGGTGCAATCCTTGAACGTCAACAGTAATTTTCTAACGTAAACTATAAAGTAAATCGTTAATTACCTAATATTTAATTATTTGAGGGCGCATATTCCAGCTGTGATAATTTCTTAACGATGCAACAACGTGGTAATTTCAACCTCAAGTTTAGTTTTCACAGTATTTCGTGAGGCGACAACTACCTATATTTTTCTAGAAAAGCAATTTCTCACTAGACATCTCTATATTGCCGATGTCAACTATGAAACACGCCTTTAACCATCTACTATTAATTATTTAATGCCGCATATTTCGCAATCGGTCATTTTGCAACGACGCACAAGGGTATTAATTTTTACACGAACCTTCAACCTGAACTGTGGTTCTAGACAGTAATTACTCGCCGATATTTATTTAGAACGTAGTGCATAATTCTTCACCGGTGATTAAAATAAAATCCAACATCCTCCCCCTCTTTTATTCGGGGAAAATAATGTTGTGCTCTTCTATGATAACATCGAAAAAATATACTTACTCCACCATCCGTAACATTTTCAACTGGGATGACCTTCTTCTACTCCATCACCCGTTGCTTCTTTCTGCCGGAGAAATACTACGATTTTCTTTTGTAGCAACTCCGAAAACAAAAGCATTCCACCATCCACCGCCTATTTCACAGGCACTTCTGTGGTACTTCAACAACTCATATATTGTTTTATTTCTACAATATTTATAAAACGATCTATAAAGAAAAGCACACCATTATCCGCTGCCTATTTCCCTGGCACTTCCACGGTACTTCAGCAACCCAGATATTGTATTATTTATACAAAATTGTAACCAACAACGATCGTGATACCAAGGGCGTGGTCGAGTTTTAAAAAATAATCATGCACTCTTAAACCTAAGCGCCGTTTTTAAAAATGAACCACACCGTAGACAACACGGGCACGGCGTGCGCCCTGCAAACTTCCTAGTGAACCTGTTATAAAAAAATACATAAGAAAAATTTACAAAAAAATCTGAAGTAAAATTTCAAGTGTACATCCAAACACTCTATGTACAACACAAGTTTTCGGAAAAAAAAGTATATTCTATGCAGCCCGTGTAAAAAGACAAAAAGAGCTTGTAAATACTCATGTGGGAGCATCCATATTTCTCATTTTTATATGTGACACAAAAAAATTATTTTTTTTCCAAAAAATTGTGTGCGAACATAGAATGTTTTAGATGTACATGCGAAATATTATTTCAGACTTTTTTGACATTTTGAAATGTGATTTTGCAAAAACAAATTCATATGCCATGAGCCCAACTGGATATTTGATGATACTACCTATTTAATGCATGCCATCACGTAGTAGTATCATGTCTTCTTATATTTATTGATTTATCAAATCTTAATGCAAAATTATATATAAAATCTATTGAATTTTTTTTTTCTATTTCTACGTGCTACGATGCAATATCTATCTTGGTACCACTATCATCTCTCTCCTTGTTAATTTCAGTGATACATTAGCATTTTACATGCATTAAATGCATGACAACACCTATGATATTATAGCCATTGTAGATTGTCTTAGTATTATTTGAGTCACCGTCCCAAGGATGTGATTATAAAGTGAGGAGAAGTTAACAACAATGGAACAGTTTCTCCTTGAATTTTGATTTCTCCATGCTTAAGATCAACACCATTCTTCCTGCGTGCGACTAGATTTTTTTATTCATTTTTAGGTGTGGTGGTACTACTGCATTGGTTGGCACATGCCTCACGCATAAATTTGTCCCCGCCCAGAACAGTCCACAAAGCGAAAGGTCTTGACTAAGGCTTAATATGCATTAGTGGGAAAAGATATTCCATCATATGTGTTGCATGCGATTAGAAATGGTACATGTAAAGCCAAACCAGAGGTTACTATTAGAACCCAAGGTCTGCTAAATAGTCATAAGTTGAAAACCCCTAAACCTCCACCCACTAAAACTATTATTTTTCGAAGGAATTGGCGTATGCAGAGCCAAAAATCTTTGTGGATGCAGCACGGAGGAATCAAACGCGAGGGCGCTCGTCTAAGGCAGGACTTGGAATCATGTCTCATCACCACTTCAAGCCGAAGCAGAGGCTCTTGTCAAGGCAGCACAAGTTGCTTCCTCTTTGATCTTGCAGGAACCCATCTTCTTCACTAATAGCCTTGGACTTGCAAAAGCAGCATCTGGAGCAAAGGATCCAGCAGTTTTATGGGAAATAAGGAGACAGGCTCTGCAATTTCAGGACCTCACTCACACACTCAAATCAAGGACCATTCATATCAATAGACAACTCAATGAGATAGCTCACTCATGTGCAGAACAGGCAATGCAAGCTTCCAGAGTGTTGCCAATCTGTTGTTCTTGCAGAAACACAACTATAGCAATCTAGCATGTCCTATAGTTGTAGTAATGCAGAGGTTACAATTATCAGGAACTATAATTCTATATGTACAATGTCTATGAGTTGAATGAAAATTAGGGTGCCGGGCGCCCTACCCTTGTTCGAAAAAAAGCCACTAAGTAGGGGAGTATTACGAAGGAGCATCCAGGTATAAGTCCTACATAAAAAATCGAATAACTCTTTTTTTAAGTTTCAGAAAATTGAAATACTGCACACATATACATGTGACCTTGATACTTATTCGTGTAAATTTTCACGTATAAGTCCTACATAAAAAATAGAAAACCAAACTTTGTTACAATGAGAATAGTATATTTCTACCCCTTATATTATGAACAGTGCATTTTGCCTTTTAATGTAGGTTACACAATTTTATATTTTAGTATCAAACTTAACATGCGCATACTTACATACATTCTCTACATGCGTGATTCATGACATATTGTTTTAGTATTTTCTGATATATTGTTTAAATAGGGTCCATGTTCACCTAGGACTCTAGGAGCCAAAATTCACTACGTCCGCAATGCAGGTATAAAACGATGGCATCTAACACATTGGGTACACAAGAACGTAGTAAGAAACGTACAGCAGTAACATCCTCTCGCGCCATGAGAACTCTTTCATGCCACTTATGATTATTTTGTTCAGCACGCGACACTGAGATCTTGGAGAAAACAAAATGCTACCAAGGTTCAACTTTTAAGGGTAAGATTAGGAAGATGCTATCCGAACAAGAAGATAGATGTGAAAGATGAGTGGCAAGAAAACGAACCGTTTTGTGCTTGTGTGTCAAGTGTTAAAATGTGATGTCTCTTTTGCGCATGGTACATACTGAAGACTAGTGTTGAGATTGCCAGATTAGATTTGCTTTTACTTTCGCACCACACGAATCCTCAATGTTTGAACTAGTTGTTCCATTATCTTTGTGCTAATAATAATAATAATATACATGTGTATTTCTTGTATTTGAACGCAGAGTTTTCAGAAAAAGGTAGCTGTCGGAACATCAAATTTAGTTTTTTTTTCATAGATCAGAAAACATATGTTTTTCCATGAAAATGTTCCTGTACACTTGGGTCACAGACGTGTCCATGTGTAGTTATTTTTCAAAATTATTTTAAACATTTAGAGCATCACATGTTTCATTAGAAACATATATACTCTAGGGGAGCTGATTTTAACATTCCCACTACTTATACATGCAAAATGCTAAATATGTGGCTCGTGATTATGCCCATTGAGGCATGTTTCGGCTGAAATGCGAAGAGCTTGAGCCTACCAAATGAGCGCATACTTCAGTGGTTAACATGTCTCTTGCTGCGTGGGAGCGTATTTTTGAAAGAAAATAAAAAAAAGAGGGGATCATTCGCATCTCCTGGCACGTGCCTCACCCATTAAACCGAACCCTTCTAGAGCATCTCTAGCGGATCCCATCCAACCTTCATCCATATAATAACCGCCGATTTTTGATTTGGAGGCGAAAAAAGAAGCTGTTCAGATCCCGCATCGGATTCTCATTTCCAAAAAAGAACCAGGCCCCTCCGATTCCGTTGGGCAAACCTCAAATAACCAGTTCCGTGAGGCCTTTCCTGAGTGAACCTCATCCCGACTCTCGTGTTGGTGCTAAGGAAATTTCAGCCCGTACGCTGCTAGAGTCTACCAAAATTCACCGGAGTTAGGCTCAAATTCGCCGGAATCCGGAGCAGGAGGCCGGCGGGAGCGGGCGGGCTTGGTGCTGCTTGGCAAGGGGCTGTTGGGCACGGCGCGGCGGCGGCGGCCGGTCGGCTGGTGGTGCCCGTGAATGGGCGGCGCGGCCGTAGGTGAGACTGCACTAGTAAAAACAAGGGCTTTGGTTTTTTTTACTCCAAAGAGCTTTAGCACCGGATTTGGCACGAACCGGTGCTAAAGGGGGTCATTAGTACCGGTTCGTGCGGTCTGGACGTCCAGGGGACCCGCCGGGGCATTAGCACCGGTTCGTATCGTATCTTTAGCACCGATTCGTGACACGAACCGGTGCTAAAGGTTTGTCGCCAGGCACGTGACAGCCGCGGAACCTCTAGCACCGATTCGTGTTACAAACCGGTGCTAATGATACTTTATTAGCACCGGTTTGTAACACGAACCGGTGCTAAAGCTCCCTTTGCCCTATATATTCAGGTCACCCCCAAACCAGCCCCCTCACTTCATTTTTTCTTTCTTTCTTGGTGGAAGGTGTGTGTGTTGACTGCTTGCTTGCTTTTGTTTGCCGCACATGAGGTGCTCGATGAAATGTCTGAGAGAATGATGATACTTGATTTTACACAAAACAAAAATGATATGAGGTGCCGCGACACTTAAGCTTTCTCCTCTTTCTTTCCTCCTCGATCAAGGTTAAGCAACTTTACCCTTTCATTTGTACGGTGCTAATTTCCACTATTTATATGTATTATGATGTTTTGTAATGGTTTTTTGATGAACTTAATTATTTGATGTAGATGAACCGGTGGCAATGCATGAACGTGTGTCACTTCGATCGATATATGTAATATAATGGTTTCCTATATATATGTGTCTGCATTATAACGTGTTTCAAATGGAGGCACCAAAACGCTGCCGCGGCACAACCCTTTAGCACCGGTTCGTAACCGGTGCTAAAGGTCCTACGCGGTCCACGTGGTGCCCCCTTTAGCACCGGTTCGCAACTGAACCGGTGCTAAAGGGGGGGCCTTTTGCACCGGATGCGTAGCACCGGTTGTGCATCCGGTGCATATGGCCATTAGAAATTGGTGGAAATGCCCCGTTTTCCACTAGTGCTGGGGCAGGAGCGGGCGTGGCCTGGGGCGGGTCGTGCGTCGCCTGAGGCTGGGGCGGGGGTGCGGCCGGCGGGCACGGCCTGCAGCGGGCCGGGGCGCGACCGGCAGGCACGGCCTGGGCGCGGACGTGGCCTGGGCGGGAGCGAGCGGGGCGGGGAGGCTTGGGTGGGAGCGGGAGGGGGCGCGGCCGCGGGCGGCGGCGGTCTCGGCCGGCGGCGGGTGGGGGCGGGCAGTTGGTTGGGGCAGAGGTTGAGGAAGACGTTGGGGAAGAAAAGGGAAAAAAAATCTAACTATGGGCCTAGATAGAATATACTGTTTTGGGAGCTCTATTTGCGGTATCTGGTCTGCGAGCTCTTTTTTCGGCCTCTAAAACGCGTTTGAGGTGGCTTGAATACACCGATTTGAAATTTACGGTTTGGGGGTCTGCTAGAGATGCTCCTACAACAGTCCACAAAGCGAGAGGACTGTGAACCATATTTCTCGACCCACAGTCAGCTGATGGTTTTATTCTCGCCTATAGTCATGCATGTCCTAGAAAGAGTGAAAATATGTCTGGTTCCAATTTGATATGCATTCGTGAACAAGGCAACTGTTAACAAAGGTATGTGGACTCAATTCCGTGACTTTTGCATGACTAAAATCATACTTGTTATGTGGCCAAAAACAAATCATATTTGTTGCATGAAACTGGGAAGGATCGGTATTACTAGTAGTACATGTTTACTATCTCACGCAATTTGTTCTTTTCCCCTTTTCCTAGAAGATGGTCACACCTTTACCCCCTTAAGAGCCACGGATCGAGTAGCCTGCTATAATATACGATGGGATGCAAATAAAAGTTGGGGGTGCTGGTGCCGATCCACCGTCACTATAAACATATTGTCTACAGCAATGCCATGATAGGAAACAGCATCATCGTCCCACACACCTTGATTATTTTGTATATTTCATTACAGATTTAATTACTTTGATGATTAAGTGCGCCAGCGAGATATTGGAGAAAACCAAGTGCTAGTAAGGTTGCAAATTGAAGAGTACTAGCAGGAATAGGCGCGGCGGCACGCTGCACCGACCGTGTACCACGATTGTGATAATAATTTTAAGATTAAGAAGGCAGTCCTGCCGCATCATTCTTTCATATTAAGAGAGATCTTAATAGAATTGAATAAAATTTGGGCGCCTTCACATGTTAAAAATTGTGTACTCATTACGAAGTTCAACGAATATATCACTACAAAAGGCTTTAAGTGCAAAATACAAACTATCTACATGCTCCAAAGCTAGCTTTCAACTAAACCACAGATGAGGCTACACACCTACCATCAGTCGCTACAATAAGTTCTGGTCTAACCCACAAACACATAGCTAGGAGCCTAGGGCCAATCCATCTGATCTCATCAGCAAGAAATATACCCTCACGTAGCAAAACAACAATCTGAGTCACCATCTCATTCCGTCAGCAGAAAATGTGCCCTGAAATGGGGCATGGATCATGAAGCCAACAAACCTAAAATTGTACACTTGAATGCAGCGGTTAAACCTGAAATGGGGCATGGACCAAGAAAGCACAATGCAGAAGATTTTCAAGAACAAAGCTAAATAATCGACATAAAAGCATTGTACTATTTCCCTTGCAACATACTCACAAGAGGTAGCAACAAATCAGTAGTCTACCAAGATCCAGAGACCAAAGAAGACAAGTAGGGAGGAGGAAATAATCATGTAATTTAAACAAACAATATGATAGTTCCCGGACAGAAAAGGATACGGAAATAATAAAATATAACATAGTTACAGGGTGTTCCCTCCCAATAAAGAATGTTGAAAATCCCATAGTTACAAAACCAAAATATGGTGAATAGTTGAGCCTCCCCCCTTTGGTCTTCTGATGGTAAAGTGGCAAGTCTACGCTGCATATGGCGTATTGTTATATCACAGTACATTCTAAAATGTCATATTTCACATGCTATGCTTTTTTTCTTACCGAATGAAAACACCACCCTTGAGGAGTCATTCACTAAGATGGTGAAGTGGTAAGTGCTAATTTATGCATGACATGATTATATCTCCTTTGGTGTATGTGGAAATTTATATGGTGTGCTACATGTGCTATATTTTTTCTTCGATACCAATGTAGGCCAGCTATTCCTGAGATGACACCACACACCTTCTCTTGTTGTGTCATTTCCTCCAGAATTTGGCAAAAACCTCAGAGAACTGAAACAACAAATATACCAGACAAAATCAGGAATTCTCTCGTTGATGAGGGTGAGCTGAACCATAGTAGCCAAGTTTCTGGTACGGTGGGTTCGAGGAACGGAAACGGGGGACGAGAATCGTGGCTAGCAAAAATTAGGAAACAGTCAGGGTATACATCTCTCGGTATGTACCGATACAGGGGTGGGACGCGATCCGGAAAATTTGGGGACGATGAACCGGGGACGATGGAATGGATCGAGTCAGATCAGCCGTATCTAGCTACAACCCATGATTAATACAGGGCCCATTCTAATCCCTTGCATGTCCACATAGCCCACATAGCCCACATGACACACATACCGAGTCGATCTCCTTCCTCCCAAACCAGAATACCGAGCAATCCATGCCGCTGCCGCCGCCGCAATTCTTCCTTAATCATGGCCTCCAATCTCACCAGGTGCGCGACGTAGAACGTGTACCGAGAGCAGGAACGCGTTTCCTCTCCGTATCCTCTCGTACTGGCTCTCGTTCCCGACTCCGATTCCGGGTCAGTGAACCGGGATCGAGGAACGGGCCACCGTTCCCTGTTTGCTCACAAACAATCTAAGGTAAGGAATAAAAAAACCATTAACTGATGCCAAATGATAGTTGTTCTCTACATTCAAATGTAAATATTACTATCCATGATTGTAAAAATCAGATAATTTGTGAGCAAACCTTGTGATTCAGAAATACCAAAGTAATACTAACTAAATTATGCAAATATGTTGTAATGCATTTTTTCGCAGACATACCTCTTCCACGTTCAGTCACCGCGGGTGACCCAGGGCAGCAACCGAAACAGGGAGGCATTAGTGATGATAAGATGGCGAGGCAGAGGGTGTCGGCCACGATGATGAATCCGGGAAGATGCAGGAAAATTGGCACGGAAGGCTGCGGCGCCACCGCGAGCTCAAGAATGACCAAGAGATTCGCCATAATTTATTCATGTTTTTATAGCCAGCTATATTGCTAGGATGTTAATGGGAAGTTTGGTTTCCATGTGTAAAAACAAAGCAATCAGGGCGTCCGGTGTCAAAAACTATCTCTAAGTTCTAAATTGAAAAGAAAGTCCCTGAATATAAGCAAATTTATAATGGAGTGTGCTTCCCCTTGTGGCTGTTTGGCAAGACATGCGGAGGATTTTGAGCACAAACACAGAACTTCCAATCGGGCTGGTAGGCCTATAATCCTTTGGATATAATAGAGTTCTGAAACAACAGTTTCAATTAGTACACACCTTAACATCCTGGCATTGGTTAGATACTATACTAACCAGTAATAGCACGGTCCAAAGAGCTTCACATACTAAAGTTCGGAATAATCCATCGAATCAACTTTGGGGGGAGGGGATATTTAATGTATGCTCAGACTACCATTTGGCTTCAAATTTTACTAAAATAAAATTTGACAACGGCAGCTAAAGGCCTTCAGCTGAGAATGGTGACCTCGTGCGGCTCGCCAATGTATGATCTGAATTTTCAGTAGAAGTTTGTTCCCAAAATATTTGAAACATACTTCCAATGAATAAGGCCTATTTTTTTAAAAGTCAATACAAAGCACTTTGATTTATGCAGTAGCAGTTGTTGTTCCTGATGGATCAGTTATTTTCCTTGTAATGCTGATGGATTAGCTTGCTATATCTATCAAGAACTAACTCAATAAATTTCAGTCCTTTTCACCACATGGCCAGGTGCTATGTACCTCTATGGCAACATTACGATAGGGTCTCTCACTCTGCTCAACCAATAAAACACCAAACATGACCGACCACCATGGAAAAAAAAGAAAGGATTCAGAGATAATTATAGTCAACTCACATGGCATGTAAGGAACGTTAAATTGGCTGGCAAACACACACACACACACACACACACACACACACACACATGAATTCCTCATAGACTCCAGGTGCCACGCTGCTTAGTAAAATATCTCTACTCGAGCTCGGTTTTCTGAAAAGTATAAGCATTCAAAAAAAAAGACTGCAACAGTTACTTGTTTGATTCTGCAGCAGGAGGTATTGATGGAGCTTGCTTATACATTGCATTACAGACCTTCAGATACTTTGGCATGGTATCCCTCAATAGATGTTCGTTGGGAGTTGCAGGGAACTTGCTTGGGATAAATACAGTATGGCCACCTCGTACTCGGCACTGGGCAATGCAGTTTCATGCGAACACAAGACAGATAAATCACTGAAGAAAATGCAAAAAAAAATACATGTACAATATATAGATATAGATGCTGGTGGACCTCTACATTCATCCATATGAATTAAATCTCATACTCCAGCTTTCTCCCTGTAAAGAACTGAACTATCATCCCATCATGGCAATAGAAATTGTATGGATTTACACATTTTGCACCTAGCTGCTTTCACATTTCACAAATGGTGAATCATCTGCTTTAAGCCTCTTTGGAGAAGGTTCAGCAGACATCAGATTGGCATTAGCTCGTTAATAACTCTTCATATAGCACCCATAAGTAAAGTATAGGACTTGTCACACACAACACCTTTCGCAATTCTTTTCAAGAGAATTAGTTCCAGGACATTTCTCAGATCCATGTAATTAGTGAGACAGTTGAAATTAGGGAGCTCAATGAAACTTTTTTAGTAGGATAAATATATGGCTCCACCTGTAAGGAAAAATAGGAGTGTGCAAACAATCCTACAACCAATATATTTCACTGCCCGGTGAATCACCACATTCTACAACCAATACAGCCCCAAGATTCACCCCTCCACGTGTGTGACTCACAGTACATGGGTGCTGTGCTACATCCAAATCAGTACGTGAGAGGTGAGACCTTAGCATCTTGCTAACACGTTCACATCATAATAATTGGCTCTACTTATAACTAAAAGAAATTCCTGGGTTGTGTAAACTTCTAATAAAATGAGACCATGTTGTTCAGCACGGCTAGAGAGGACAAGGAAAGCAGATTCTTAGAAAGCAAAGTAAAAGAAGAGCCTCCTAGGCTCCTAGTTCCTAGCCCTCTTGATTGATCTGTGTCGTCGTGGTGAACAGACAGATGCCATGTGATGACTTAAGTTGGGGCCGAATGTGCGCTAGAGGATTCGGGTGAGGGTTTTGGTATGGATGGAGAGGTTTCCGGATGGATTCCTCAAGAACTTGGCATTGACCAGAGGTAGAAGAAGATGAACACGAGAGCTATTTCCTCCTCAGATCTTTCTATACCTTGATCATAAGAGGTTACGGGTTTACGGATACAGCGTAACACATAGATTGTCCCCGCGTATGGGTGTACCCCCTCTCCTTATATAGGGGAGAGGGTGGCTTACGAGGGAAGAAACCCTAAGAAACCCTAATGGCATCTTTGACTAGACAAACTACTTTACAAAGCTTCTTTAGCTACCGGCGTCACCGGTATCTCTTTAATCAGGGAGGCTGACGTCCTCCGGTACCTTTTACGTCATCATCTGCTTTAACGCCAGAGCTTCGTTTAAAGCTGAACTGCTTCGCTCATCTTTGTCCTCTAGCTCTTGAGAAAATCTTTGACCAGTTCTGCCGACGTGCTACAGTGTAGCCTGTACCGGTAAACCGGTACCTTCTTAGCTCATTCCGGTATACCCCTCCTGGGATACCGGTATAGACTTACTTAGCCAAAAGCCTAGTTTCTCATTCCGGAATAACCTTTAAACCGGTATCTTGATGGCACAAACCATCCGGTTTGGCATGCCTTTGGCATACCGGGGGTCATCCCCCCAACATTAGTCCCCGAAGCTGGTATAGTCCGGTGGATCCTATCCAACGGACCATGCCAGGTTCCCATTACTCAAGGTACCAGTTTAAACCTTCCGGTAACCACTTCAAACCTTCCGGCTTTTGCGGAACTTATGTCTTTTCTCACCGAGACATTCCGGCATCTTTGTCATTAAACTCTCCTCGGTGAGGTCGAGAATTTCTTGGGTACAGCGCCTGTCAGTGACATGTGCACTGTGCCTGACGCCGCAGTGTCAGGGGTCACTTCCCTTCGGCTTCTGCGCCTGCACTTATGGCGCCGCACCGGATCCGCGCCGCCGTTCCGGATCCATGTTGCCTCCCTGTGTTTCTTTATTTTCTGGGCGTGTATCTTAGCGCCACGTGGCGGCCCATGGAACGAAACGCCGCGGCCCAGCAGTTGCCAGCCCATTACTCTTTTTTTCTATTTAAGGGCGAGGCAGTTCCTTCTTTCTCTCTTCCCCGCATTCACTTCTTCTCATGCGCCCAGAGCTCATCGCCTCTTGCGCTCCCGTCGCCGCCGGTCGCCGCCAGAGCACAGCTCCCGACGAACCAGCGCCGTTTCTCCTGTTGCGCTGAGGATCTCCGCCGTGCAGAGAGCCTCCGACGCTCCTTCGCTGCCGCTGCATCGGGCTTCCTTCGGCAACCTCCGCTCCTCTTCATCGCCGGTCACCGTCGTCGACTGCGAGCTCGCCGCGTCTCCGGCGACCTCCGTCCTCAGCGTCTTGCGCCGCTTCAGGTTAGCCTCCATGCCTGTTTGCCCCCTTCTCTTTGCTTCTCAGTTCTTGGGGCGGTAGAGTATTTACCCTTCCCTTTCTTTTGCTTTTTCTCTCACTCGTAGATCTTCGCGCAAGGCTAGATTTTGGGAAATTTGTTTTTAGGTAGAGTCCGGCATCTTCGAATCCTTCCGGAAAAATGTCTACCGAGGAGTACCCGCGGATTCCTCTTCCGGTAGCCATCATACCGTGATCCCCGCATCCTCTTCCGGAGAAATCTCGGTCGAAGGGACCTCTGATGGGCTTGAGGCTGATCTTGCCCGGAGCGAAGGCTGGTACCGGTACCTCAGCTCATGCTACCGGTAACCAAGGAGAAGCCGGCAGCTCCGGCCAGGGCACCGGAGTAGATCTGGACTCCTACACGCGTGGGGCCTGGATGGGCTCTGATGTGACCCAGGCGGAAATAGACTGGCTCTACCGCTCTCGGAGGATACCGGAGGAGGTTTGGTGCCGCATCCCCGGCAAGGAGCGCCAGCCCGAGCCTCAGCCGGGTGAGCATGTGGTCTTCGCCGCTCATTTTGAGCGCGGCTTTGGCCTTCTAGCGTCGGATTTCTTCCGGCGCTTCCTCAACTTCTACGAGCTTCAGCCCCACCATCTCCCGGGCAACTCGATCTTTTTCCTTTCTGCCTTCACCACCTTCATGGAGGGATACACCGGTATCACTCCTTCTGTTGATAATTTCTCTTTCTTTTACTATCCTCGGAAGAATTCTATACAGGATAGGAAACTTCCTCAGCCCAAACCTTTTGTCCGGTGTGGGGGTTGTATCTTGTCTCCCCGCCCCGGGAGCAAGTTCTACAAACTCTCCGGTCTGGACTCTGTCCGGACCTGGCAGAGGACCTTTTTCTATGTCCGGAACGGCGGTTCGGAAGATTTTATCAATCTCCTGGCATATGTTCCCGGGCCGCCCTCCATGAAGAACTGGCTCCACTACCCCAAGGACGACAAGGAGTCTATCCGGATAGCCGGCTTCATCGACACCAACAAGGAGGATACCAACCTCTGCGCGGAGGATCTGGTCCGCGCTTTTCTCGCGCGCCGGGTGCTGCCCCTTCAGCGGCGTGCCCACAAGACCAGCGAAATGTCGGGGCCAATGGACCCGACAAGGATCACAACCCACCGGCTCAGCCCTACTGACTTGGTCCTTCAGGCCAAGCAGATTTTCCAAAATCCGCTGAGCTCTAGCGGGAAATACGGGCTGGCCCCCTACAGCCGCCGCAACTCTCCTCCGCGGCGAGTAAGACCTTGGGATCTTCAGGAAGCTTTTTCCGGTATAACCACGCGTATTTTGCTCTAACATGTTTTTTTTGTGTCTCAGAACTTCCGCCGGATCCGCCAGGAGCATCCGGCTTCCTACACGCCCGACCGGATCTTCCAGGACGACTGCGACGCTGACCCCTACGTCAAGGGAAGGCAAAAGATGGGCCGCACCCACACTCCACGCCCCGGTAACTTTTCTGGCAAGGGGTCCGGTTCGGATGACGAAGTTACTATACTTGAGGTATTTTGCTCTTTCGCTTTCTCATGCATCATCTTTCTGTAGACGCTTCCTCAGCCAGCGCCAACCGACAGGTTGTGGAGCGCGCTGTTCCGATACAGGCCGAGGTTGGCCATGAGTTCTTGGAGAATCTCTCCTCGCGGGGCCAGAAGAACAAGGCGCCGGCGCCCGAATTCGGCCCGAGCGATGCCCCTCCCGCCGCTCCCAGCAGGAAGTTATCGGCGGGAAGAAGGTCTCCACCAAGCGCTACTGGTCTCGAGAGATGCCAGTTTCTTCCGGCTAAGCTTCCATTTTCCCTTTCCTTTTTGTTTCACGAGTCTCTTTTCCGGTTACTTGTTTTGAAGTTTTCTCCATCTTTCCGGGCCTGCCACGAAGATCTCCAAGAGCGCCTGCGGCATGAGGCCGGAGACCTCCGAGGACGCCGCCGGGGCCTCGACTCCTCCTCGGCCAAGTCCGGTACCATCCGGTGCCGGCAATCCTCTGCCTCCCCTGCGGGGGCAATACAAGTACGGGCGCGCGGCCCCCGAACCTTCACACCACCGCGCGGAGGAGGACTTTGTCTCCCCTCCAGAAATCCAAGACACCGGCGCCAGCAACACCGGCGCCGGCACCGAAGATGCCGGGCAGGCGGAACCTTTGGTTCCTCCTGTCAAGAAAAAGAAGAAGAAGAAGACTCCTGCTTCCTCCCCCTCCAAGGCCGTGCTGGACTCTTCCGAGCCGGCAAGCTCTGCTCCGGCAAAGGACGCTCCCGAGGCTCCTGCGCCAACCAAATCTGCGCCAACTCCTCCTCCTCCGGCAACCTCAGCCGGCAAGCCGGCGGCCGCCAAGCCAACACCGCCAGAGAGCGGCAAGCTCATCGCCCAGCAACTTGCTGCGGTGGTGACCGCGGCCACCGCTCCTTCCTCCGGCTCGCAGACGCTAGTTCTGCACGCCGGCCGTGCCGCCATTGTGGCCGGTGAAAAGGTCTCTGCCCAGGTAGGCCGGATCACCGAGTTCCACCGCCGAGGAGCTGACCTCGGCCATCTGCTTGATTACGCTGAAAAGTGGAATCAGGCGGATCTGACGCTGGCGACGCGCGGCCTCGGCAAGGACAAGCTGCCGGTGATCAATCCCTCTGGCCCTCGGAACACCGGTCAACACTTTGGCCGGCTGCGGCGCGCGGCCAAGGAGTTCGACAATGTGTGGCACGATGCCAGCACCAACATGTCGGTAAGCTGCACAACCTCAATCTCTTTTACATCCTTGCCGGTTTTCTTTCCAGACTCTCAAGATTATATATATTCTCCCAGTCCCCGAGTTGCGGGTTGAGAGTGCAGCTCTTAGCGCGAAACTTTGTTAGAAACACAAAAAACCGGCATAGCCAGTCCCCGAGTTTCGGGTTGAGAGCGCAGTTCTTAGCGCGAAACTTAGTTAGAAACACAAAAAACCGGCATAGCCAGTCCCCGAGTTTCGGGTTGAGAGCGCAGTTCTTAGCGCGAAACTTAGTTGTAAACACAAAAAACCGGCATAGCCAGTCCCCGAGTTTCGGGTTAAGAGCGCAGTTCTTAGCGCGAAACTTTGTTGTAAACACGAAAAACCGGCATAGCCAGTCCCCGAGTTTCGGGTTGAGAGCGTAGTTCTTAGCACGAAACTTTGTTGTAAACACAAAAAACCGGCATAGCCAGTCCCCGGGTTTCGGGTTGAGAGCGCAGTTCTTAGCGCGAAACTTAGTTAGAAACACAAAAAACCGGCATAGCCAGTCCCCGAGTTTCGGGTTGAGAGCGCAGTTCTTAGCGCGAAACTTAGTTGTAAACACCAAAAACCGGCATAGCCAGTCCCCGAGTTTCGGGTTGAGAGCGCAGTTCTTAGCGCGAAACTTTGTTGTAAACACAAAAAACCGGCATAGCCAGTCCCCGAGTTTCGGGTTTAGAGCGCAGTACTTAACATGAAACTTTGTTTTCCTTGCCGGCATCTTTTTTACCGAAAACCTTTTTAACTTGAACAGAGCATGCTGTACACCCGGAAGCAGCTCTTTGAGGAGCTGCTGTGGGAGCACCGGGAGCTGTCTGAGGCCCACAGCAAGTGTCGAGGTTAATCTTCCGCACCCCGGCTTCTCTTTACCGGTTGCTTTTTCCTTTCCAGCACGAATTAACTTTTTTGCATTTCAGCTCTTCCGGAAGCCTCCTTTGAGGAACTCTCCGCCCAGCTCGCCGCGCTCAAAGGTACCATTTCTTGTTTTGCATCTTTTACCATACCGGACCTCTCTTTGTTAATAAGACCCTTCCGGATTTCATCTGAGAAGGAGCAGCTCATCACCGCGCATCGCGAAGTGAAGGAGCAGGCCATGCAGGCTGAGCTCCGGCACGCGCGGGAGCTCAAGGAGGCCAAAGCCGCAGCAGAGGCCAAACTGGATGAATCCCTGAAGGAGTACACGAACTCCACTGCTGTGCTGCGGGCGGAGATGGAGGAGGAGACCGTGGCGCGGAAGGCAGCGCAAGACCGGCTCGCTCTCCTAAACGATGAACAAAAGGAGTACGACCGGTTGGTTGTACAGACTGACGCGCTGGCCCTCAGTAAGCCTTTCTTCTTTCCCCTCTTTCGCTTATAAGCATATATTTTCCGGTAGCATGTCCTTATCTTTTCTTCCTTTTTTCTTGTAGGGCTCTTTCCGGATTCCCAGGTGCATGCCCACAACAAGGTGGCGGAACGCAGGGCGGAACAAGAAATGACCAACCCGGATGCGCCCTGGGATCCTTATGACCACCTGGTTGCGCTCTCCGCCGGATCCAACACATGCGCTCCGTGGACCGGCATCTTACCGACCTTCCGGATGTTGCTATCCAAATCTGCAAAGTGATGTGGCCTGGGGAACCGGTACCTGCCAACGTCACGCTCACCGCCGACCGCCTGAAGGACGCAGGCCGGAGGATCCGTGAGTGGAAGTGTTCGGCGGCTCGTGCCGGAGCGGACGCGGCTCTGCGCATCGCCTGCTCCTGGTATGACGACCTGGATCTGGATGCTTTCCATAGCCTCCGCGGCAACGCGCCCACCGACACAGATCCAGTCTGCACCGCCAAGCGCCAGGACCGCGCCTACCGGATAGCCGAGTTCGCCCATGTGCGCACCTTCATCCCTCCTCATCCCGACGTGAAGGATGCACTCTCCGACGACGAGGAAGAAGTCGAGGACGAGGAGGATGAAGAAGCTGGCGAAGGCGACGTTCTTCCGGAAGGAGGCGACGCTCCCCCGGAAGCTCCTGAGGCCGGCCTGCAGCCCCTTGTTGCTTAGATATCTCGTGTCATGCATGTGTTGTCCCTGAATGTCTCAAAAAACTTCAGCCCGTTAAATTCTACCCCGGAATGCCGGGGTTTAAGTTGTAAGACAAAACTTAGCATTTATTTTGGTTGTGTTACAACTTATATGCCGGTGTCTTCTTAACCGGTAGCTTATCAAGTCAAGTTTATATGCTATCTTAGCATTGTGCATATTGTTTGCTTTTTTATCTTGCACTGTGAAGATGCCGGAATTATTTCGGCATCCAATCCGATGCACACTTGGTTCTTTTGGTTTGGCTCTGTCTACCTCTTTTGGGTGTTTTGGCGTATGAGTCACAAAGTTCTTTTGCCAAGCAAGCACTTTCTTGAACTTAGAAAGAATTCAAAATTTTCACAAAAAACCGGCATAGCCGGGGTTAGTTAATTTTTCCGGATTGTTCGTTCCCACTCCTCCTTTTCGTGGTTCACGTGCTTAATTCCTACCGGTTTATCTTGCTTGCCATGAAGCCGGGTTGCGGACAGCAGCAGAGTCGAAGACTCCGGTAGGTTTAGCACGTTACTAAATCGGAAAGAAAAAATGTTCAATAAGCAACCGGTAAACTGAAAAAATAAACATATTGCATGCAATTTCAGTGGGAGTAGTCCCCGAGACTCATTCGAGGTCCCGACATCTTTTATTCATAGCAAATAAGGTACAAAAAAGAACTTCTTACAGAACAACTTCAGGAATAGAAAGGACGCAGTAGTGCTATGTTCCATGGGCGCTTTGTTTCTTCCCCTGACCTGTCCGCCTTTCCCTTCTTTGATTCCTGTGCATCGATCAAGTGGTAGGCATCATTGTGCAGAGCCTTGCTCACAATGAAAGCCCCTTCCCACGGAGGTGAGAGTTTGTGGCGTCCCTCAGTGTGTTGCACTAGGCGTAGCACCAGGTCTCCTTCCCGGAACACTCTTGGTTTAACCTTCCGGCTATGATAGCGTCTGAGGTTCTGCTGGTATATGGCTGTTCTTGCCAAAGCCAACTCCCTTGCTTCTTCTAGCAAGTCCACATCATTTTCTCGGGCCTCTTTTACCTCTTCTTCGGTATAGAGTTGAACCCTTGGTGAATCATGTATGATGTCAGTTGGTATCACGGCTTCTGCCCCGTAAACCATGAAAAAAGGAGTGTATCCGGTAGACCGGTTTGGAGTCGTTCTTATGCTCCACAGCACCGATGGTAACTCATTGAGCCAACACCCCGGTGTCTTTTCAACCGCCTCAAAGTCTTGGTTTGATACCGGAAAGCACCAAAGCATTGGTTCTTTCCACTTGGCCATTGCCTTGCGGGTGTGCGGCCGAGCACAAGTCCAGTTGGATGTTGTTATCCTCACAAAATCTTTTGAACTCTCATTGAGCAAAGTTTGTTCCGTTGTCAGTGATAATGCTATGCGGCTAGCCATACCGCAAGATAACATCCTTCAAGAATTTCACAGCCGTATGCCCATCACATTTTGCGATAGGCTTCACCTCTAGCCACTTAGTGAACTTATCCACCATTACTAGGATGTGAGTCATGCTGCTCCTTGCAGTTTTAAATGGGCCCACCATGTCAAGGCACCAAACAAAGAACGGCCAAGTTAGTGGTATAGTTTTCAAACCGGATGCTTGGGGTATGGTTACGCTAGCGTACCGCTGGCACCCGTTGCATCTGCGCACCAAATCCTCGGCATTTTCCGGTGTCGTGAGCCGGTAGAACCCATGCCTGGAACACTTTCGCCACCAGCGCTCTTGATGAAGCATGGTGCCCACACTCTCCTTGATGAATCTCTGCCAGCATTTCTTTTCCTTCTTCCGGTTCCACACATCTTTGGAGGACACCGGTTACACTTCTCTTGTACACTTCTCCATTGATGATGGTGTAAGCCTTAGATCTCCTTTGGATTCTTTTTGACTCATTTTCGTCAACCGGCAAGGTGCCGTTGATCAGGAATTCCTTAATAGGTTCAACCCAAGTTGGTGCTTCCCGTACCAGAAATATTGGTACGTCTATCTCCATGTAATCCACCAGCATAGCCTCTTCCGGCTTAGATCCTGTAGTCCCCGAGTTTACCGGAGCAGTCCCCGGGTTTCCTTTGTCAATGTCCATTGCCACAATGTGTGACTCTGGTACGAAAATTGATTCCGATTCCGGATTCGGTTTGATCGATGGCATCCTTAGGTGAGCCAAAGCTACTCCGGGAGGAATTTCCTGCCGGGAGGAGCCTAACTTGGAGAGTGTATCCGCGGCTTCATTTTCCGCCCGCGGCACATGGTGAAACTCACATCCTTCAAAGAATCCGGCAATCTTTTGCACGTGAAACCGGTATGAGGCCATGTTGGCATCTTTTGCGTCCCAATCTCCGGAACACTGCTGCACCACAAGATCTGAATCACCATAGCAAATGATCCGGTGTGCACCGATTTATTTTGCGACCTTGAGCCCATGGATCAGAGCCTCGTACTCAGCGACATTGTTTGATGCCCTGAAATGCACTTGGAGAACATACCGGAGATGATCTCCCTTTGGCGAGGTAAGAACCACACCGGCACCTAGACCCTCTTTGAGCTTGGATCCGTCGAAGTGCATCTTCCAGTATTCTATCTTTTGTTCTGGGGGTTTGTATTGCATTTCCGCCCAATCAACCAAGAAATCAGCTAAAGCTTGTGATTTTACTGCATCTCTTCTTTCGTATACCGGTACGTATGGTGATATCTGAATTTCCCATTTGGCAATCCTACCGCTAGCATCCTTGTTGCACATGATATCCAAAATTGGTGCCTCACTCACCACCTTCATTGGGTGTTCTTCAAAGTAGTGCTTGAGCTTTGTGGCGGCCATGAACACGCCATAGGTCATTTTCTAGAAGTGAGGGTAGTTTTGTTTTGAGAGGGAGAGCACCTCGCTCAGGTAGTATACCGGTCTTTGCACGGTTTTTCCTTCCTCTTCTCTTTCCACTACAACCACAACACTCACAACCCGGTTTGTTGCTGCTATGTACAACAGCATGGGCTCCCTTTCTAGAGGTGAAGCCAATACCGGCGCGGTTGCCAGCATCGTTTTTAGCTCTTTGAACGATGCGTCCGCACTGGGGGTCCAGAAGAAGGTATCGGATTTTTTCATCAAAGCATAGAGAGGCAGAGCCTTTTCTCCCAACCTGCTTATGAACCGGCTTAGCGATGCCAAGCTTCCGGTGAACTTTTGCACGTCCTTAAGATCGTGCGGTATAGTCATTCTTTCGATGGCCCGGATTTTTACCGGATTAACCTCTATTCCCCGGCTTGATACGAGAAAGCCAAGCGGCTTGCCGGCGGGGACACCGAAGGTGCATTTTGCCGGATTGAGTTTCATCCGGAACCTTCTCAGGTTGTCAAACGTTTGCCTCAGATCATCGATCAAGGTTTCTTTTACCTTAGTTTTTATCACGACATCGTCCACATAGACTTGCACATTTTTTCCGATCTGATCAAACAAACACTTTTGCATACAGCGCTGGTACGTTGCACCAGCGTTGCGCAAACCGAAAGGCATAGTGACATAGCAGTAAGCCCCGTGCGGGGTAATGAACGCAGTTTTTATTTGATCTTCCTTTTTCAGGGGAATCTGGTGGAAACCGGAATAAGCATCCAGGAAAGACAACAGCTCACAACCAGCAGTAGAATCAATCACTTGATCGATCCGGGGTAAAGGGAAAGGATCTTTCGGGCAAGCCTTGTTCAGGTTGGTGTAGTCGATGCACATGCGCCACACCTTTGGAGCTTTTGCTTCAAGGTTCTCCTCTTTTTTCTTTTCGACCAGCACTGGATTGGCTAGCCACTCAGTATGCAGTACCTCCACAATGAAGCCGGCAACCAACAACTTTGTCACTTCTTCTCCGATGATCTTTCTTCTGTCTTCAGCAAACCGGCGCAACGGCTGCCTTACCGGCTTCGCATCCTTCCGGACGTTCAGAGAGTGCTCAGCCAACTCCCTTGGAACACCTACCAAGTTATCAGTAGACCAGACAAAGATATTCCGATTCTCACAGAGGAAGTTGACGAGCGCGCTTTTCTATGCCTCACTCAGGCCGGCACCGATACGAACGGTATGCTCAGGGTAAGCCGGGTCCAGCACGATGTCTTTTGTCTCCTTTGTTGGCTTGAAAGCCGGTGTGCCCAAATTGCCACTCATTGCCGCTAAGCTCAACGCGTGAGGATCGAGCCGGCGCAAGCTGCGGTTTGCATCCTTCTTTTTCCTCGGCAATCACCAGCGATTCTGCCAGGTTCGATCCGGCGGAAGCAGTTTCCAGTGAAACTTTGTAGTTTCCCACCACGGTTAAGGGTCCACGAGGTGCCGACATCTTCATTTTGAGATACGCCGTGTGAGTGGAGGCCATAAATGCCGCCAATGCTGGTCTCCCCAGCAGTGCATGATAAGGACTGTCTAGATCCACCACCTCAAACAGGACATTTTCCACCCGGCAATTATCACGTCCTCCGAATGAGACATCCACCCGGACTTTTCCCATGGGCGAACAGGACAGCCCCGGAACGATTCCATGGAACATTGTGTGAGTCGGTTGTAACATGTTTTCTGTTATCCCCAGCGTACGCATGGTGTGCTGGTACATGATATTTATGATGCTCCCATTGTCTATCAGAACTTTGCTGAACTTGACTCGAGTCGTTGGCCCATGCATGATTGGGTCTACAACAAGAACATAACCACCCGGATTTGGCATTATCTTGGGGTGATCCTTGAACGACCAAGATACTTCCTGATCTGACCACAGCATGTATTTTGGTACTGCCGGCATCACAGCGTTCACTTCCATGGAACGGCGATGCAGGCTTTGCCTGTCTATTGGCTCAGTAACGAACACAACACAGCACACATCCGGATCCTGGTAAACGTTCCGACCCAAAGGTGCCAGTGGAGGTGGTTGGCCATTACCTTCTCCCACCTGATGGACTTGCTGATATTGCTGCCGGTTTGGCTGCGGCTGTACCGGTAGAGCATTTGCTCCGGTAAGCGGTGGTGGTGGAGGTAGTGGTTGTTGGTGCAACATATCTTGCGACGGTGGTAGTATCGTGGTACAGCCTTGTGCTTGCGCATCTTTTACCGCACCTTTCAGCATCAAGTACTTGGTCCAGGAGCAATCTTTTGTCAGATGGTTTGCCGGCTTCGCCGGGTTCGGAGTGTGCCACCGGCACGGTTGTTCCATTGCCGATTCCATGGTGTATCTTGCATGTTCTTGCCAATTCTTTTTCTCGCCCCACGGCTTCTTTTCAACCCATTGTTTTTTAGGACATGGCTGCGATCCGGTTTTTTGTCTCTGGCTTCCGCTGGCGCCGGAATTATCCTGCACCGCGGCTACTTGTTGCCCATACCTTCTATCCGGAAAATCTTCCCTTCTTTTGTTGTGCCTGTTATCCCGGTATTGCTCTTGGCGCTGCTGAGGCTGGTTTGTTTGTTCCGGTTCAGCTTGTACTGCCGGTTGCATTGGATCTCCCAACGCATAGTTATCCGCCACTCGTATCATTTCTGCCATAGTTGTTGGCATGTTTCTCTGTAGCTTTTGCCACAGCGGTGATCCTCTTCTGCACCCATTGCAAAACCAAGCAATGGCTTGTGCCTCGATTACTCCTTCACAAGAATTTCTTATGGAGTTCCACCGGGTTAGATAATCCCGGTCTGTTTCATGCTGACGCTGCACGCACAAGGCGAGCTGCTGAGGCCGGTTCGGCCTCCGGTAAGTGCTGCTGAAGTTGCTCACAAAAGCTTCCTCAAAATCCAGCCAGCCATTTATGCTTCCAGCCGGCAAGTTGTTTAGCCAGATACGTGTCGGCCCCACCAGGAAAGACGGTACAATTCTCACGGGCCAACACCGGTTTCCTCCACCGGTAACGGTTCCTCCGCCACCAGCAACATAAAATGCGGTCACGTAATCCGCAAGCCAATCTTCCGGCTTAGTTGTGCCATCATATGTTTTCGTGTCACGGGGCAACATGAAGTTACGAACTGGTGGTTCCTCTTTCATGATCCGTGGGCCAAAGCACTTGGGACCCGGAGGACCTTCTGCCTCGACCATTTCAGATAAGTACATCCTATCCAGCATATGCCTCGCATCCTGGTCTGGTAGGCATCTTTCTCCTAACCGTGTCCCTAAAGGGTTCCGGTAGGCGGCAACTCTTTCAACTCCTGAATCAGCTTCATCGCAACGTTCCGGTACCGCGGCCCTTGCCTGCCGGTACCTTGGCGGAGGCATTTTCTCCTCGATATATGCTCCTCTTGGCGCACGATAGTTTTGCCCCCTTTCTTCTCTAGCGGCGTAGTCATTTCCGGCATAGCCGCGAGCTGCCCCTTGGCTTTTTCTACCGGCCTCGTGTCGCCCGGCTTGTTGTTTTCCGGCAAGAACCGGATCATACACAATCATTTGCTACGCATTCACTTCTTTTTCCTTTCTTTTGTCCGGATGGGGGGACGATGCCTACCCATGGGACTTGCTTCCGGCATTCTTTGTTGAACGCGCGGATTTTGAAGCCGCAACCTTGTTTATCTTAGCAAGCTGCTCAGCATTTTGCTGCTCAATGGTATCAAGCAACTCTCTAACACGCTCTTGCTGCTTTGCCAAAGCGTCTCCCAAAAGCGATTCACACAGCTCTACTGCAGCCTTAGCAGCTCTTATAGTTTTATCCGGACTGCTGTACTTAGGTTTCTCTACCATGCTCAAAGACACAGAGGTACTCTTTCCGGCATGAACTTCCTTACACAAATCATGATCTAGGTTGCGAGCTCTAAGCCGGTTTTCCGGTATCCTGGCAGCCTGAGCGCTAACAGAAGCAAAGCCATGGGCAGCGTTATACTCACGTAGGGTTAGGTTCAGCTCGCGCTGCGCCCGGATGATGTCGGCGCCGTTCGCGAGCAGCTTCTGCCGTTGCGCCTCCAGCTCCGCCTGAGCCGCTGCCGGGTCGATGTTCCGCGCGATGGGCGTAGCCAGCACGCTCATGGCCGCTTGGAGAGGAGTCTCCAGCGGCGCCGCTGATGCACCCGCAACCACCTGGTCGCGCTCGGTCGGCGGCTTGGCCGTGCGCGTGGACTTCGTCGGTCCTGCGCCTTCCGCCGCAGGTCCTTTGCCGGCGTCGCCCGCGCCAACGACCAGCACCTCGACGCTGCCGGCGGCGCGGCCGCTGCGAAGCGCAGACTTTGGCGGGTCCGGAGCTACCAGCACCGGCGAGAGGCACTGGCGCTCGGGGACGGTGCCGTAGTAGACGCGGAGGCTCCCGAACTTGATGACGCGGCCGTTCTTGGGGAACTTACCTCCATTGACGAAGCAGCCAGTGTTGTCGTTGATGAAGTCCATGTCGAGGACGCGTTCGACGAGCGCGGTGACGACATGCTCGCCGGCGATGGTGAGAAGGCTCGCCCGAATATGAACTCCAGCAAGCGCAGCTGCTGGCCCCACGGTGGGCGCCAACTGTCGTCGTGGTGAACAGACAGATGCCATGGGATGGCTTAAGTTGGGGCCGAATGTGCGCTAGAGGATTCGGGTGAGGGTTTTGGTATGGATGGAGAGGTTTCCAGATGGATTCCTCAAGAACTTGGCCTTGGCCAGAGGTAGAAGAAGATGAACACGAGAGCTATTTCCTCCTCAGATCTTTCTATACCTTTATCATAAGAGGTTACAGGTTCTTGGATACAGCGTAACACATAGATCGTCCCCGCGTATGGGTGTACCCCCTCTCCTTATATAGGGGAGAGGGTGGCTTACAGGGGAAGAAAACCTAAGAAACCCTAATGGCATCTTTGACTAGACAAACTACTTTACAAAGCTTCTTTAGCTACCGGCGTCACCGGTATCTCTTTAATCAGGGAGGCTGACGTCCTCCGGTACCTTTTACGTCATCATCTGCTTTAACGCCAGAGCTTCGTTTAAAGCTGAACTGCTTCGCTCATCTTTGTCCTCTAGCTCTTGAGAAAATCTTTGACCAGTCCTGCCGACGTGCTACAGCTCGACTCACAACGCACGGCCACCGCCATCCCGCAGCACCGCCGCCTGGAGGAGTCGAAGCAGACGCAGACACCACACCCCAGATCGGTGGCCGTGGAGACCTGCCTACTGCAGTCCGGGATGTTCACGTGCATATACGGTCCGGCAAAACCAACGCCACTGGCGGCAGCTGGGCGGGAGGTGAAGGCCGGAGTGGAGCCCCTCCTCGCCATCGTCGGCGGACAACAGGTCGGTGGCGGTGGTGGTGGTGTGGGACTGTGGGGGGAGGTCCTCGACATCAAATCCCCTATGTTGAGCGGAGAAAGGAGAGGAAAATATATCTCTATCTGAAAACGTGTGGCCGGTTGGGGACTTCCTGAGTAACCTAGATAGCCCATGTGGGGAGACAAAAGAAATAAAGCGGTGCTACAGCTATAGATACAGTACATAGATAGGAGACCAACATTGATGCTAAGCCTGTTCAAATGGGATCAAAAAAATTGTAGAGAAGCACCGAAACTGCACACAAAGAGTTACCAGCGGAAAACTAACCCTTCCAATGTATACGTGTCAGCCTAACGTTAATTCCAAAAAAAAAATCAAAATTATGAAAAGAGAGATGTTGGTTACCCTATAATATAGTACTTATGAGCAGACGAAAAGCTTTCTGGAGCGAAGCATACCCGACATAGCGCCCTGAGACTAGTGAACCGTAATGTCTTACATCACATTTTGCTTGGCTAGCTCAGTACTAGAGTACCTTATAACTTTTGTTGTATTAAGCATCTTGAGTGGTACCTTATAAGTTGTGTTGTATTAAGCATCTCAAGTGGTACCATGATAGTGTGCTTTGTGTCAAGCACCTTCAACACAATTAGTAGGGCTGAAACACAAATTCGGGTTCTCTGAAACGACACCCAAAATTTCTAGATAAAATCCTATCAGATTGGAGCGGGCATGACATTGCAATCATGCTTGTTTTATCTTGCATTCTAGAATCATGTGAATTGATGAGCCCTAAGTGTGTGAACCTTCACACAAGGAGAAAATATCACTCACAAGCGGGTGCTTTAATTGATTATGGGACCCAGCTATCAGATATGTGTAGTTGCCCTAAGCCGAGGAGTGTGTGTTGTAATCCCTGGAATAGAATTAAATAAAAACAAGGAAAGTGCTAGGCATAGTGCGGCCAATTCGGGTGGGGGGGGGGGAGATCAGTTGTATCGCCAACCGTCTGATCGAATAAAAAATCCACATATAAATGTTCGTACTTCGCAACCAAAAAACCGCCCTTGTAACAAAAAAAATATACTACTGCAATATATATTGTCACAATATTTTTTCTGAAGGCGTCAAATCTATAAAAAACATTGAAATATTTGAAATGCCAATGCAGCAAATCAAATTGGTATGCAACAAATACCAACTGGTTGTAGAAAAATACGTTAATCCTAGCAAAATCCACGACAAAAACTCAAAATACTTTTGGAGCATGTGAGACCAACTTTTGTAGCAACTCTCAAAAACATTTGCAATAATAAAGCAACATTTGTAGCAACACCCCAAAATCGTTGCAACATCTCGTTTCTTTGGGCACAAAAAAGCATAAATCTATTTTTGCAATTTGAACATACAAATGCAACATCCAAAATTTGCAAAAAAAAAAAAAACTTGTAGCAAGCTCCCAGAATCGTTGTAGCACACGCGTTTACGTTGGCAACAAAATTCATACGAGTTTGTAGCAAGTTGGTCACACGTATGCAGCTTCACAAAGATCCATGATAAAACTTACTTGCCATCATACATTGTGGCTTCAGTCGATTTTGCATCAACGCGCACATCCGGCTCGCTCGAGCCCCATCTACGCTAGATTCGATGACTCTAGACCCGTTCCCACTAGGCCCACTTCTCCCCGGGCTTGGAGACCTCCAATGTGAAGCTCCACCATGGCCATGGTTGTTCTTGAGCTACCACCTTCCATGGAGGGGAAGGGGCAGTAGTAGAGGGTTGGAGTGGGACGGTAGGGGATCAGCATGGTGTCGGTAGACACCGATCCGAGTTACATATGCAATGCTGGAGGAGCGGCGGGACAATGGCCGCATTGGACAAGGGCAATATGAAACACTCGACAACAGATATAGGTGTGCATGTCAAACGAGTGTACTATTCAAAGATACACATAGGAGTTTTCTTTACTTTACTAGACTTTTGAACACTAACAAGTCAATTAATCCAAAGCTTATGCTCATATGATGTATCATCATCATTGCATCAATAGCCAACTCTGAGTAGAAGTCCCCTCTTCTGTTAAAAAAAAGAATAGAAGTCTCCTTAGGAACAGTTATTATTTATTTGACGGGTCAATTCACGTGATCGGTCGTCTGCAAAGCTCTTGCTACCTAAAGATTTTTTCTTCGTCGGGAATTATATAAATCTCTGGATCGCGTGTGTGCTCTTAGACTGGGCAACGGGTTGCTACATGCCCCCAGAATATTTTCAAATCCGAAATTTGATGATCAGCAGTCTGAAACGCCCGAACAGAACTCATCATGTTCCCCGTGTGTATTCGCTAGCTAGTCTCATTTCTTAACAGAGCGAAAAAATATCATCCTAGGGAATTTCGTGTGGCAAAGCGAATCAGGTCTCGCCAGGAGGTCACCGAAAATCGGTTCAAATGTGACGTCCACATCACCGCGCGCAGGATGCATGGGGAGTTCCACGCTTTGGCGGTGCCCATCAAAGGAGGGGCACAAATTGGTCCTCAAAAACCACGTCAGGAAAATGTGTGTTCAATTCAAGACGTGTTGAAAGACAAAGAAAACATCAGCAGCCATGCCACCCTCCCTATCGCTCCCTGCCCTCGTGCTACTTCGGCTTTATATATACTACTAGTATGATTTATGAACCCAAGTGTCAATATTATGATCTGCTGGTGCCTGCCTCCTCCAAAACCATCGCCGTCTTAGACAGTTTCTAGGTAGCACGAGCTACAAAGAGAGATAGAACTAGAGACAACATCACATTTGTTTTGAGTCTTGAGAAAGTCTTATCGATTGATCAAACCCATTTCAAACACCTACTGGCCTACATATACTCTAGTTTCTTGACAAGTTCATGGTGGAACAAAGAATGGCCAGGCCTAGGGAGACGATCGGCGGCAGGGGCGGGGAGACGACGGCGGTGGAGAGGGCGGTGAGGTCCCTCGGCATGGGAGTTGACATGGCCGGCGACCTGAGGCTGAGGCACTGCAAGGCTGCAGGAGGATGCCTCGTCGCCAGGAGCGGCGGGAAGGCGACAGTCACCATGCCGGGTGTCGGGGTGGTGCTCGACGTGCCGGCCGACGTCAAGTGCAGCAAGGGCGGCCGGACAAGGCTCAGGAGCGACGTGCTCGAGTTCAACAAGGTTCGTTGATTGGCTACTTGCACACCTTCCTCTAATTTTCAATAGATGCCTTTGAGTTTGGGGAGTAGGAATTCTGGCTCAAATGGTTCAAGCTGCAACCACATCTGAGCTTGTATGTTTACCTGCTAGATTTGCCAAAAAAATACTAAAATTTAACTAGCAGAAATATTCATCTTACTAACCTTATCTCCTAACAATTTCAGTCAACCCTGGCAAAAATAAATTTCTGATACAACAACCAGTAGAACAATATCTAGCGAAGATGAGAATCCTCCTAGCAGAAAACTTCTTTAAGCAAAGCAGAAAGCTATCCAGTAATCACAGAACCAAGAATTAACACGATTGATAAATGAATTATGACAAAGGTAAACAAATCAAGACTTTTGGAATCTTGACCGCGTTAATGGCAGATGACTGAGCTGTTCAACCACCGGAGCTCGGTGCCGGGGAAGATCCCTTCGGGGCTGTTCAACGCATCCTTCGGACTGGACGGCGGCTCATGGGCTCAGGACGCCTCCAGCACCAAGTGCCTTGCGCTCGACGGATATTTCATCTCCCTCCTCGACCTCCGCCTCGACTGCCAGCCCCTCGCCATCGCCGACCATGTCATCGCCGACGTGCCGGACAGCTGGGACCCCCCAGCAATAGCAAGGTACGTTACATTTCATGATGACAACTCGTTGACCGTCAGAAACCAACCACGAATATGATGATGGTGAGACCTCGTCCAAGCGGCGAGTGCAAGATCGTCCACCACACTTTGCCATGTGCCCATGTGGTGTGAAAAATCGTATGCATGGTGGAAAATTAGTGCAGGACTTGACTTGTTCACGGTCTAGACTCTAGAAGTAGAATAACTACAGAAGTACTGCACATATTCTTTACCATCTTTGTTGAGCTTAATAATAGTAGTCTGAATCCTAATATGTCAATGTCACCATTAAGTCACGTACTAATGAAAGCACGCTGATCAGATGGTCTGTTGTACTTGGTACTCAAGATGTAAATTTCCAGTTCTGAACTGAAGATCTACACAATACTACCGTCGGAAGGTTCATCTCACTCTCTGTGAGCTATGCAGTTTCATCGAGAAGTACGGGACTCACGTCGTGGTGGGGGTAAGCATGGGCGGCCAAGATGTGGTCTACGTCAAACAGGAGAAGTCGTCGCTGCTACCGGAGTCGGAGATCAAGGAGCATCTAGAAAAGCTTGGTGACCAGCTCTTCACTGGGACATGCACTCTGCGCCCTTCACACTTCAAGTCCAGGGACCACAAGATTAAGGTCAGGGAATTTTGTTCACTTAGGACCGTTGCAAACTGAAATTGAGAATGATCACCTGAAATGTTCTAAAACAAACTCCATGATTCTGATTGCAACAGGTCCCTGAGGCCTTCAACGTATTTGATGCCCAACAATCACATCAGAGACTTGAAGGAATGACAACTCAAGTCGCATGCAAAGAGGTACTACTAGTACTCTTCTAAGCTCAAACTTATAAAGAATTATGGAGCAAGTCATTTAGGGATCTTTGCCAACTTTCAACTCATGCAGGGTGTGACAGTGATACACTCCAAGAGGGGAGGGGATGTCGCTGCGAGGAGCCACGCCGAGTGGCTGCTCACGTTGCCAGCAAAGCCGGATGCGATCAACTTCAGGCTTGTGCCCCTGACATCCCTTCTCAGGGGAGTGGTGGGATTGGGTTTCCTCTCTCATGCCATAAACGTCTACCTGAGATGTAAGAACCATTTATCGAATAATCGAGCACACTTTTAGCCATGTCTTCAAGATGAATGATAAGCACGAATAATGAAAACTAACTGTATATCAACATGACCCAACACTTTTCCTGTATATTTTGTTCTTTATGTCCATCCTTGCCATCAATTGGCAATTGGCGTATTAGATTTGGAAGTAAAAGCCAACAAGGGAGATATCATCTACTGTACTTCAAAAGTTCTACATTTGTTGTACAGACTTATTTACTTATTTTTGTGCACAGCCCTACATGCAGTAGTGTTAATGCCCTTGGAATAACTAGAAGTGCTAATCTATGCCACTGATGTTTTAACAGACAAACCTCCAGTAGCAGACTTGAGGTACTTCCTTGAGTTTCAGCACCACAGGTCGTGGGCGCCCGTGCTCAGTGAGCTACCTCTCGGTTTTTGTTCGAACCGCCTAGGCGCTAGCCAAGCCTTGAACTTCAGTCTTGTGGGCTCAAAGCTCCATGTCAGCTCAAACCAGGCAAGAAATCCTTTCTCTCTGTTTAAATCCATCTGCAATCCGATAGCAATAAACACTCAACAATTTTACATCAACTAAATGCAGGTTATTGTTCCAAACTTGCCGGTCACTGGGATGAGACTGCACCTGGAGGGCAAGAAAAACAACAGGTTAGCTGCGGTATTCGCATTTGGGGTGACATTCTGTCTGCAATATGTTCCAGTCGTCAGTCCAAATGTTGGCTGAAAATATAACTGCATTTAGAATGTTAACATCCTCAAATCATGGTCAGGTTAGGCCTCCACCTGCAACATCTGGCAAGCACCCCAACATTCATCAATGCACGACCAGACCAGGCACCGAGATGGCGAGGATCTGAGGCGATCTCCGATGAACGGTACTATGAGCCAGTGCAGCGGAGGATGTTCGCCCATGTCTGCACCACGCCAGTGAAGTACGATCCACGTTGGTGCAGCGGGCACCGACGGTCCGCGTACATCATATCCGGTGCGCAGCTGCACGTCAAGGCCCATGATTCAACCAACGTTCTGCACCTCAGTCTCCTCTACACCGAGCTGCTAGGGTACACGGTGGTGCAGTCCAAATGGGAGCACAGCACAGCGAGTCTTCCAGGTAAAGGGACGAGCTTTCTGTCGAAGTCCTTCGCAACATCTTCAGCTGCTGCTGAGAAAGATCGGCAAGATCGGCAGGAAGCAGCAAGATTTGGCATTGACTCCGGGGTGTTTGCCCGAGGACCGCCAGTGCCAGTTGGGGACCAGAAGCTGCTCAAGTTTGTGGATACATCTCAGATCACCATGGGGCCACAGGACGCCCCTGGGTACTGGCTGGCCACAGGTGCAAAGCTTGTTGTTGACAAGGGGAAGATCTCACTGCATGTCAAGTTCTCACTGCTGGCTCCAGTTTCTTGACAAGGTGCTCCCAGAATTGTACAGTGTTCAGCTTCAAAGATATAACGCCCCCCCCCCCCCCCCCCACCCTCGGTCCTTTTTAATTAACTCAAATTTAGTAAAAAGTTGTACTAAATCCAAGTAAATTAAAAGAGAGCAGAGGGAGTACATATAAACCAGCTATAATGTTAGGCTTCTTATAATGCATTCTTTCGATTCATTTTATGGAGGGAATCAGACCCGCATAAATTCAATCAGCACAGCAGTGTTGCCAATCTCTGTCAAGATGTACTGTAAATCAGTCCTAACTTTTTTTTATCAGGCAGATATGTAAAAGAAAGATAAGTACTGTAATGGAATTCTGGCCCCAAACACATGGAAAATATAGCATAGCCAATAATCATGTGAGAATAAAAATATTCACAACCTGGGCAAAGGGATGCAGGAGCAGAACCAAACAAACACTCTAGCTACATTACAGATGGGAGAGGACGTAGAGACCGCCCAGCCTATACAAAAGCATCAGGAACATCGACAAAACGAGGGCGAGCCGTAGGGGGTTAGACCTCGCCTCAGGGCCACCTCCACTACGGCAGAGCAGCAATCATGTCAGATCCAAGCCTACCCTTTCCCCGACTAAGATATCACAGGGTCATCTGTGCTATGATCTCAACCACAAAACTAATAGGTAACTCAACCAAACAAATACAGAGTGAAATATGGGATCGTGCCGCCTCAAGTTAGTGCCGCCGTCATTGGAAGTTGCGTGTCAACCCACTTCGTGCTGCGCTTCTGCACACAAGGAACAAAATTCACGGTGATTTAGAGGAAGAAACTATATGAAGATATAATTCAGGAAGAGTTGTAAGATAATGTCTCCTTAGAGAACTACTGCAGATTGGGTGCCAGCAAATGCTTTGCAGCGGTACAAAAGAAAGACCATGTCTACCCAAACATTCTTGTTTTCAACTTCACCAGTAGTTGAGATCATAGGTTTCTCCAGTACAAAAATTACAAAGTGATAAAACAATTCTAAGATTTATTTAACGATGTAGTGTTTTACACCTCAATGTAACACATTTTTTATTCGCATGACATTGCAACAGAACTAATTACTAAAACCAAATCTGGACACAGTACAGGTGCACCATAATAAAACTAAACTGGCTAACGGATAAATTAAACAGAAACAGTACTAATGTCATGTAATTAATTGTTCTAAAGTATGGAAAATCGTTATCCCAAGAAAATCATTTGCACTATTTCAATCATAATACATTAATACGTTATTTGAAAACTTTTCAGAATATGTGAAGATTTACCTTCCGGGGAGCAGCTGAGAACTCCCAGACCCTTTCGAATTACCAAGCCGCCTGGCTTTCATTTCTTGGTCCTTATCAACACGCATAGCTGCAACTTCTTTCTCCATGGCAGCAACCTCTCGCCTCATCTTTTTAGCCTCCACTTCCATTGCTTTGGTTAAGGTATCAACTTTCTTTGCTAACATCTGCAAGACAAGGAGATAATGCTTTATAATGCCAGGTTTCATGTCCCACACAAATTGCATATAGATAAAGAAATAGTTGCATACCTCAATGGCATCATCTTTGTCCTTTAGACTTTGATCTTTCTCGTGGCATGCTTTCCTCAAAGAAACAACCTCCTTCTGCAACATATTATACAGGAAACCAGAGACCATTTCGACTGAGTTGCTATTTGTGGTTTCATTACTTCTCTCATCCGGATTGCTATTGACACTTTCATTAGTTCTCTCATCCACTTCACGATCTTTGACAGCATCTGTAGATCTATTAAGTAAATGTGATCCATTTCCATGGACCTTTCCCCTGTCTAGTGACCTCGTTCCACCATCAAATGACTTTGAAGTTCCTTTGGCGTGTTTTAGGATCAAACTGCTGCTAGAAGAAAGAGATGATCTTGAATGGAAAGATGGTGATCTCCTTGTTAATAAGCCATTTGGTGACAATTTAGGAATATTATCGGCTCCACCAAGTGATAACCGACGGGAAGGACCATTGCTGAAACTCTTTCCTTCAGTAGGTGGTCGACTAGAGCCACTTGGTGGCCCTCGTAGTCCATCTTCTAAAACTTTGAGGCGCAACTGATATTTTTCCTGGGTTTACGAAGAATAAACAAATTTAGCTCATCTAAAACAACTAACCTAACAAGTTTTAGCTCACACTGAATTACACCAGAAGAGTTTGTGAACCTTTAGTTGAGCTTCAGACCGTGCTGCACGTTCTGCAATAGCAAGCTTATCACGAAGTTGTTGCATTTCACCCTGCAGACACAGAAAAGGTTATTGCAGGATACCAAGTATGATTTTGATTAAAAAACAAACAGGCAAAACGTTTAACTTTATGAAGAACAAGCATACACCTGCATCTTACATAATGTACATCGAAGGAAAGGCATCATGTAATACTACCCTGGTCTCACCTGCAAAAACCTGCGCTCTTCAAGCCACTGTTTAACTGGCATCACTTTGTCATTAGAATCTTTCCACTCATTTGCAACCACAACAGCAACCCTATTTGCTGTAACTTTTGCACGAGCAAGTTCACGATCAAGTGTTTTTCTTTCATCCTGACAAAATCATTAACATAAGTAAGCATTTGACCCAGCGAATATTTGATAACAAAAGAACAATCCAAGGTTAGATTGTTACATTCATCTCCTGCACTTTGCGCTGGTAATCTCTAACAGCATTCGCAGCTGCACCACCTTGTAGAACAGACTCTTCCAGCTCTCTCACAGTTTGACTAAGCTTTTCAACTTCTGCAACCTTTTGGCGATGCAACTTGTCCAGGATTTTATTTTCTTCCTGCAATGCATGAAGTAAACAAATTCAGAATTCCGTTCGATTGCTACATTGGAATATTACTAATGCCCAAGAATACACTACATGCACCCACATACATGACAGATCTCAATTTGCTTCATCAAATCTTGGTTCTTGTTTTGCAAGTCATCAACCATGGCAGCTTTTGCCATTGCGATTTCCACAGTCCTTTCTGCTTCCAGAAGTGCTGCCTCTTTTTGTTTTGTTAGACGATCTAAGGCTCTATTATCATCCTGAAGCTTTGCAATCTGAAATAAACAAAGTCAAATTAAAAGTTTGTCATCTATGCACATTGGAGGATGAGGATAGTTGTGGGCTGCTAGTGAGACACTCCATCCATCCCTATTTAAATGGTATCTTCATTTTCAGTGATTTAACATGGACCATAAAATTGATCAATAATACATGAGAAATGTCTTGCAAAAATGATATCACTGGAAACTTTTTCAAATACAAATTCAATGGCATACTTTTTGTACCACATAACCTAAGTGTTGTTGGTCAAATAGATGGTTGGAGTTAAGCATCGAAATGTGTGTGAACCCTGTAAATGGGGACGGAGGCAGTATCACAAGTTCTTCTGGACAAACACAAAAGTATAGGAGTACAAAATATAACCTCTTGCCGAGATAGCTTTAGCTCTGCTTCAAGTGGAGCAAGAATGGCTTCAATTGGTGGCATGTCATCATCCTTTTGGGCTGCATGTACTCTTCGCAACGTAGCTTCTGCTGCAAACTGAGCAGCCATTGCAGCCTTTTTCTCATCATTTATCTTCTTGACTTCTAGATTCTGCAAGTTTTGATATCTATATTAATAGAGCACAATCAAAAGGCGGGCACCAACAAAAGGTGGACATAAATCATAAATCAATACCTTGTTATCTAGGTGAGATTCTGTCAACTTGAGCTTCTCATCCATCCTCTCCAACTCATCCGTAAGCTGTCATCACAATACAACTATCATATTAATAACAAATATAAGTAATGACTGCCTCATTTTTTTCCTAATAATAATACAATAAGTATAGATCAGTTTAGTATGAACTTGCAATCTTTCATGAAACATAAACATAACTCATTACAGCATGAGCTGCAACAAGTTATCCTCAAAGTTTTTTTTTCAATTCATATGTTTTTAATCAGAATTCAAGCCCGAAATTCCGATACATTGCAATAAACAAACCAACAAACTTCACATATACCCAAGAGAACTCATGTCGCATTATGCCTATGCCTGTGTTTTCATTATGTTCTCACACACCAACTTAGAATTAAAAGTCATTATTCCACTAAAAAGTATGCAATCATAGATACTGATTTACACAAAAGGAATATTGGTGCAGTTAAGATGCGATCAATAAAATAAAAACTAATCTTTGTGTCTCAAAGTTCTTTGACATGAAAGCAGGATATAGAATACAAATGCACAATTACATAAAGTCTTCAGCCAGTACAGGCGATGGGACATATCAAAACACCGGAGTTAAAGAAAAGAGCAGTATCCAGGTGCAGCTTAAGGACCTAATTCGTAAGGACCAATCAACTCTTGGGGCTGATAAAATTATGGATACATAACAGCAGTAGCAGATGCAAGCTACATACATCTAAACCCAAGCATGACAATGTCAAGTGTTTGGTAATAACAAGAGCCTTGTTGGTTTTAAAAGGAAAAGAAAAAGCTGATTCATCGTACATGCAGGCTCAATCCAACTAATTAATGCCAAGGCATACAGGATTTTATATCTCGGGGTTGCTCCTGTGAAGAGTAATCAGGACTGATGATACCACGCAGGATGATCCAATTAACTAAGCAAGAAAAAAAAATTGAAACAGCGATTCCAAAAAGATAGAGGGATCTAGTAAGTAATGACATCCAGAAGACAAGAAAGTAATATGCCAATGACAAAACAAACACAAGAAATAGGTGGCCTATCTCATGACAGCAGGATAAAATGTTATGCGGTCATAAAAACACTAACTAAATGCTAACTGATGATGTGACAAAATATATACAAGACCAGGTTTTTAACCTCAGCACCACAGCACATGACCCTAGCCAACCCTCAACTCAGCAAACTAGCGTGCAGAAGTGGTCATTCTACTAGACTAACTAAATTCGGCACTTGCTGTACAATAATAACATCACTTGGAGCCTGAATACAGAAGAAACGGCAACTGATAAAAATAGCAGACACGCTGGTCAGAAAATCTCAAGAGAAATCGGCAGTTACCTCCTCGACGGCCTTCTCGCGCGCCCTCTCCGACAGCCGCAGCGCCCGTATCTCCGTGTGCGCATCCCCGAGCTCCCTCTCCTTGTCTGTGTCAGCGACAAAAAATCAAACATTTCCCCCACACCAGGACCCTACCGAAACAGTAGAGCGAATCGCGGCGCGGGAGCAGATGAGCTCACCCCTGAGCTCGTTCTCGAGGCGGGTGAGCTCGACCCTGACGGGATCCGAGCCGTGCATGAGCGCCATGAGCTCGTCGGCGTCGAGGCTGGCCCGCATCGGGCCCCTCCGCCGCCTGGGCGGCGCCGCATTCCCCTCCTCGCCGCCGTCGGCCATCTCAGATCTGAGCCCCGGCGCCCCGCCCCAGCGTGCAGGTCCGCGTCGGGAAGCCCTCGCACGCGCGCGCCCGGCGAGCTCCCTCCCGCGCGCGCGGCGAGCTCTACCGCGCGCCGGATCGGGGAAACCCTAAGCTTTAGCTCCGGCCTTGCTCCGTCACTGTGCGGCGTGTTGTGTTGTGTTGTGTTGTGTGTGGGCGTCGTCTCCTCGCATTTAGCAGTTGCGGCTGTCTCGCTCTTAAATCGCGCGTAAGGAGCTTTTTGGATTATCTTAAGCCTGGGGCTTCGAGAGGGATTACTGAATTTTTTTTCAAGGATACATTTGTTGTTTCCTTTTATTAAACGGGTGTTAGGGTGGTTTTGCAATGCTTAAAACTGTTTTTGAACTTGTTAGCTCATAGTCATAGTGTGGCTGAAGTGTAGGGTTGCAAGCGGAAGCCCGCGCAGGGGGAGAGGTGCCGCTTTGCTAGCCTACTAAAGTGTACCAGCAGAAAAAATTATTTTTGTTTTAGTTTGTTTCATAACTTCAGAAGTTCCAAGCAAAAAACATGTTAGGATATACACACTATGAGTCCGCTAAATATAGTGAAAAATGGAGATAGTGCATTTAGGCTGTAAACACTCTAAATTTCCTATTTGGGCTGCATTTTTCTATTTAAGCCACTCCAAGTGGTCTTAAATCGGTTAAACTCAAAAGCATTGGCTACAATGTCATGTAGAGTGTTCACCCAATAGACTAAATTGATGAGGAAGAGAGATGCATTTATACTTTAACAAAAAATCATATTTTTAGTGTAGACTATAAAAACAAGAAATCTAAGATAACACATAGTATTTTTTAACAGTCTAGGACATTGTGGCTAGATTGAGAGTGTAGAAGATCACACTCGATGCGCATCAAGGTGCAAAAAAAATATATTAAAAGACAAATGCCTAAGCCTACAAAGGCGATATAGAGTGCGAAAAAAAGAGTAGAGAAATTAAACATGACCAACAACAAGGGACAAAATGAATGCAAAAACAAGGAAAACAAAAGCAAAGGAAAGTTCGGAACAATAAAGCTAGATGAACCGCTCGAAACTAGGAAACCACAGCCTCGAGAAAATACATCTCTTGACTTGACTATGTGAGTTTCCAACATCGTTGAAGGACCTGATTAGCAAAGGACACGTTGAGAACACTGACGTGATGCCAATGCAGCATCACAAAGTTAAGATCAAGAAGTTGGCACAACCCACCAAGCATAAAAAAAAGAGATACCACCTCAACGAGAATCTAAGGAAAAACACATTAGAATTAGTATCGACGTCAACATAGGCAAACCCACCACATGAAGCTTAGCTAGAAAACTTTGCATTGTCCAATCTCACGACACCGCAACAGAAAAAATGCAAGGAACATCGCAAAGCACCGTCAACATAAGAAAAAGTAGTCAAGACCACAACTGGGGCATGTGTTCTGCTAAGGGGCCAAAGAAGTCTACACAACGACACTAGTGTGTCTGCTAAGAGGCACGCATAACTAAGACAAAGAAAACGAACATCACAACACCACACTCATGCCTCATGTCCAGGCAACCGCAAAGAGTCTAGATGAGAGGGGGGAATGTAAGAAACAATCACCACTAGAGAAACAAGATCGAGATATGTATTGGTCAAAA
Source organism: Lolium rigidum (assembly GCF_022539505.1). Lineage (NCBI taxonomy): Eukaryota > Viridiplantae > Streptophyta > Magnoliopsida > Poales > Poaceae > Lolium > Lolium rigidum. Next base: position 56,057,245 of record NC_061508.1, read on the forward strand.
GCACAAACAAGGAACGATTATGAGCAAGGGGCCATGCGGAGGAGGGAATGCATGGCCATGGAGGAATGGTCTCGCAAACGCTATGCACGTATGAAGCAATGATAAAGAGAGAAACATGCAACATAGCGACCAGCTCCACTATGCTCCTAAATACTACCTCGATCGGCCAAAGGAGTAGTATCAACAAAGAAACAATGAGCGCCGGACCTTCTTTAGAGATAGTCTTGATGCTAGAGGTGGCAAGGCGTGGCGGTAGGTTGGCTGAAGCTAGGGGTATGGGGTCATACCGATGTCCCCTCCCCTACCCACATCTACCCCCAAACACATATGGCCACCATTGTAGAAAACAAAAAAATCATGCTTGTAAAAAGAATGGCTTGCAACCTACATAATCATCGAGACTAGGGAATGTCTATTGTCCTTTCATCCTTGGATACCGCTCAGGCTTGCAGGTACATGAAACCTTGCATTATCTAACATTGCCCAATTTTTTATCTCAAAATATGGTGTACAAGATTTTTTTCCCCAACTTGTGGAAGTTTCTAGGTCCGCTATTCAGGACATAGGTATTACTTGAGTAGTCCCTAGTTATATATCTAGGCATCAACGATTCGTCCCTAACCATCGTGTCATCTCTAGTGAGCTCTAGTCCAATCTAGCATGTCTATCATGGGAAAATCGTGACATTTGATATCATGATGGCTTACAAGAGGTGGAGCTTGGCAATGTGGAGGCTAACAAGAATGAGATCAATACACACGATGTACCCAGGTTTGGCCCCTCTCTTTGGAGGTAAATACCTACTCATACCTTTACCATATTGAATGTTAGTCGATTACAAGGTTGTGCTCTCGAACTAGGGTTAGTCAAGGGCAAGTTATTGCGTCTATGTCTCCGTCCTCAAGGGCGATGCATGTGGGCCTTATATGCATGGCCTACTTAGGGTTTACAAATATATCCCGAGTCATTTCGTGGTCAGTGTCCCTATGGAAGCCAGCATCCTTTACTTGTCTTGGACGCCAAGTCTTGTACGCCACTATTATCTAGACTCCTCCTAGGTCGAATTATGCATAAGTCGACATATGTCTTCACAGTGTATGACCAACAAGGAGGGGCAACCATCCATAAGTAGGTCATGGGCCTCCCTTGTTTTGTGGGTCGACTCCATCTTGTGGGCCTACCTGCTTGGTATTCCCTCCATTGTGTCCCCGAGTTTCCCTTATTACTCCTCTTCTCATATACTATTGGAGATGTGCCCAAGAGGAAATTATTAAGTTGTTATTATTATATCTTTGTACTTATCATAAATAATTACATCCCAAGCTATAATTGTATTAACAGGAAACATTAATACATGTGTGTTTTGTAAACAAAACGGAGTCCCTAGTAAGCCTCTTGTTTAATAGCTTGTTGATTAATAGATGATCATGGTTTTCTGACCATGAACATTGGATGTTATTAGTACACAAGATCATATCACTAAGAGAGTGATGTGATGGGCACACACCCATAGTAAGCATAGCATATGATCAACTCATTAAGTCTCAAATACATAGTAACATAATCCTTCGACCATGAGATCATGTTAATCACCAACACCGGAGGAATGCTTTGATCATATCGAACGCCACTTCATAACTGGGTGGTTATAAAGGTGGCATTGGGTATTCTGAAAGTATGTGTCGAAGCGCATGGATCACGAGTGGGATTTGTCCATCCAAATGACGGATAGATATACTCTGGACCCTCTCGGTGGAATGACATCCAATTAACTTGCAAGCATGTGACTAGGTCACAAGGGATGTCATATCACAGTACGAGTAAAGATTACTTATTAGTAACAATGTTGAACTAGGTATGGAGATACCTATGATCAAATCTCGGATATGTAAATTATCGCGCGACAAAGGGAATCAGTATCATATGTTTATGGTTCTTTCGATCACGAAGTCATCATTGAATTTGAGGAGCCATTATGGATCTCCAGGTCCCGCTATTGTTTATTGGTCGGAGAGGTGTCTCGATCATGTCTGCATAGTTCACGAACCGTAGGGTGACACACTTAAGGTTCGATGTTGTTTAAGTGGATATGGAATATGAGATGGAGACTGGATGTTGTTCGGAGTCTCAGATGGGATCCAGGACATCATGAGGAGGTCCGAAATTGTCCGAGAATTGGATTCATATAAGTGAAGTTACTTTCCGGGGTTTGAGAAAAGTTTCGATGTTTGACCGAATGTTTCTAGAAGGTTTCGGAGGGGCGCCGGTGGGCCCACGACCCAGGAGGGGCTACCTGGACCGAGGGTGCAGCCTGGCCTCTTGGGCCAGCCTCACCAAACCCCCAAAGGCCCAGCCGGCCAGCCCCTAAAGGGATAGGATAGAGAGATAAGATCGAATCCTATGATTTAGGGAGCAAACTTGGAAGGAGAAGCAAACTTGGAAGGGGATGATTTATGTCCCATCTTTCCTTCCGTGCGCTAGTGGGGCCCAAGGGGGTTGACTTAGCCGCCACTTCCTCTATAAATAGAGGTGAGGGGGCAGGCCGACAACACCCCTTCCCCAGCCCTTTCTGCCACCTCTCTCCCTCCTCCTCCTTCCTGCGTCAGCTTGGCGAAGCCCTGCAAGAATTATCCTTCACCACCACCACCACCACGCCGTCGTGTTGTTGGGATTCCAAGGGGATCTACTACATCCGCTGCTTTACTAGAATGGGGAGAGGACGTCTACATCGACTCTGTACGTGTGACCGAGTACGGAAGTGCTACCCGATCGCAGCACCGGAAGGAACTTTTTCATCAACCACAAGACCTGATCTCGTTAATGCTTTGGATGTTTGATGGTTATTTTCTCATCTATCTCGCTGCACCTATCTCATAAATTAGATATTGGCTTTTCCATAGATTGGATCTTGGCTTTTTTCGTTCTTGCGGTAGAATTTTTTGTTTTCTATGCTACGAACCCTACAGTGGTATCAGAGTTGTGTCTATGCGTAGATCTGTAATACAATGGTTTTGTGAGCGTTGATGCTTTTGTTGTCGCTTACTTTTCCTGTACTTTGCATCTTGCGGGATGGTGGGATGAAGCGGCTCGGGCTAACCTTACATGTTCGCGCACATGAAACCTGCTCCACGCTTGACGTGCAACTTGTATTGCACAAGTGGCTTTGCGGGTGCATGTCTCCCACACCATAGTTAAGATTCAATTTACAATATGTATTTGACAACTCTTGTATCAGAATTTTGGTTCTTGTTCGTAGGTAAGATCGGATCTTATTCGAAAGACCCAAACCACGTAAAATATGCAAAGAAAAATTAGTGGTGTCTAACTTGTTCTGCAGGGGCGTGCAATGTGATATGTCCATTATGTGATTATGATATATTTGATATATGAGATGATCTTTATTGTATTATGACAACCAACAGGAGCCTAATGGTTGTCTTTCTAATTTTATGACATGTGTGTCGAATTCATCATATAATAGCTTTATTTCTCGTAGTTGTAATAGTCGCGGTAAGTGATGGACAACCATGAAGTGGCGTCATTACCTTGACGCCTCGCTGGTGATGATGGAGATCATTCACGTGCTTTGGAGATGGAGATCAAAGGCACAAGATGAAAGGCCATATCATATCACACTATGAATTGCATATGATGTTAATCCTTTTATGCATCTTATATTGCTTAGATCGTGACGGTAGTATTATAAGACGATCCCTCTCACTAAATATCAAGTTAATAAAGTGTCCATCCTTAGTATTCATCGTTGCTAAGACTCATTGTTTCTAAGCATCGCGTGATGATCGGGTGTTATTGATTTTAGGTGTGCATACAACAGATGCAAGCTAGATTTGCACATGCGAATACTAAGATTTAACTTGAAGAGCCTAGCATGTACAAACATGGCCTCGGAACACAGAAAAATGAAATGTAAAGCATGAGTCATATGACCGATATGATCAAAATTGTGGTCTTGGCCTTTGAAACTACATCTTCTCTCGTGAAGATCGGACTTGGTTTAGTGGATTTGGTTTGTGTAATCACTAAGGCAACATGAGGGATGATTTTGAGTGGGAGTTCACCTAGATAATTTAAGAAGTAAATTTGAACTCAATTTATCATGAACTTAGCCTAAATTCTTTGCAAATATGTTGTAGATCATGGCGCCACCTGCAATCAACTTTAATGCGTTCCTAGAGAAAGAAAAACTGAAAAACAATGGAAGCAACTTTACGGACTGGTTGCGTAATATGAGTTTTGTCCTCAATGTTGGTCAGAAGACCTATGTGCTCAATGCACCGTTGGGTGATCCACCTTCAGAGAATGCTCCCGATGAGGTTAAAAATATTTACCTCACTCGGAAGAATTACTACTCCACAGTTCAGTGTGCAATTCTGTACGATTTAGAATCAGAGCTTCAGAAGCGCTTTGAGAACCGCGACCCCTCTGAGATAATCAATGAGCTCAAATTGATATTTGAGACTCATACGGTCATGGAAAACTATGAAGCCTCTGAGAAGTTCTTTAACTATAAGATGGAACAGGGCAACTCCGTTAGCGAGCACATGCTCAAGATGTTTGGGCACGCAAACAAACTCCAAGATTTGGGAATAACGGTTCCTAATGCATTGGGGATTCATCGTATCCTCCAATCACTACCACCTAGATAAAAGGACTTCATGATGAACTATAATATGCAGTGCATGAATAAGACGTTGCCTAAACTCTTCTCGGTGCTTAAAACTGCTGAAGTGGAAATCAAGAAAGAGCACCAAGTGTTGGTGGTCTTCAAGAAACAGGGCAAGCCTAAGGACAAGGACAACTTCAAGAAGAGCGGCAAGAAAGTTTTCGCGCCTCCTAGGAAGCCCAAGGCTGGTCCTCATGCTAACACTGTGTGTTTCTACTACAAGGGCGATGGGCACTGGAAGCGTAATTGCTCCAAGTACATGGCAGATCTAAAGAACGTCAACATCAAGAAGAAAGGTATATTTGATATACATGTTATTAATTTTTATCTTACTAGTAATCGTAGTAGTGCCTGTGTATTTGATACTGGTTTGCTTCCTCATATTTGTAACTAGAAACAGGAACTGCGGAATAAACGAAGATTGACGAGAGACGAGGTGATGATGCGCGTTGGAAATGGATCCAAGGTTGATGTGATCGTCGTTGGCACACTCCCTCTTCATCTACCTTCGGGATTAGTTTTAAATCTAAATAATTGTTATTTGGTGCATGCGTTAAGGATGAACGTTATTTCTGGATCTTGTTTATTGCAATATAGTGATTCATTCAAGTCTGGGAATAATGGTTATTTGATTTATATGAGTAATATCTTTTATGGTCATGCACCTAAGTTGAATGGTTTATTCTTATTGAATCTCGGTAGTAGTGATACACATGTTCATAACATAGATGCTAAATGAGTAAAATTGAATGATGATTCCACATACATGTGGCACTGTCATCTTGGTCATATTGGAGTGAAGCGCGTGAAGAAACTCTATTCCGATGGACTTCTTGAATCACTTGATTTTGAATCACTTGAAAGATGCGAAGCGTGTCTTATGGAAAAAATGACTAAAACTCCAATCTCTAGGATAATGGAGCAAGCTATAGACTTATTGGAAATAATATATACCGATGTATGCGGTCCAATGAGTGTAGTGTCGCGCGGTGGATATCGTTATGTTCTTACTTTCACGGATGACTTGAGTAGATATGGGCATATCTAATTTATGAAACATAAATCCGAAAATTCGAGAAGTTTAAGGAATTCCAAAATGAAGTAGAAAATCAACTTAACAAGAAGATTAAGTTTCTGCATTCTGATCGTGGAGGTGAATATCCGAGTTATGAGTTTGACATGCATTTAAAGAAATGCGGAATACTTTCATAGTTGACACCGGCGGGAATGCCATAGCATAATGGTGTGTCCGAACGTCATAATCAAACTTTCTTAGATATGGTTCAGCCTATGATGTCTCTTACAAATTTGCCGTTATCATTTTGGGGTTATGCATTATAGACAACCGCATTCATTTTTAAATAGGGCACCATCTAAATCTATTGAAACGACACCATATGAATTATGGTTTGGGAAGAAACCTAAGTTGTCGTTCCTTAAAGTTTGGGGATGCGAAGCTTATGTAAAGAAGTTAAAACCGGACAAGTTTGAACCCAAAGCGGAAAAATGTTTCTTAATAGGATACTGATACGTCCAATTTGCATCACTATTTTATATCATAATTTGTTGTTATTCATTGATATATTTCATATTTGGAGATAATACTTATGTTATTTCATCTATTTTGCATGATTCATGATTATTGGAGGATCGCGCACCGGAGCCAGGATTCTGCTGGAAAAAGCATCGTCAGAACGCAATATTTCGGAAGATCAACAATTGACGGGAATTACACGAAAACTCCTATTTTTCCAAATGATGAAGGGAGCCAGAAGGGGGAGAAGAGGGGACCCGAGGTGGGCCCACCCCATAGGCCGGCGCGGCCCAAGGCCTGGCCGCGCCGCCCTGTGAGGAGGGGGCCCACGGCCCCTCTCGCCTCCTTTTCTTCGCGTACTCCTTCGTCCCGAAAACCTAAGCCGGAAGGGGTACGTCGCGAAGAGTCACGGCCGCCTCGCGGGGCGGAGAACACCGAGAGAGAAAGAGCTCTCCGGCAGGCTGAGATCTGCCGGAAATTCCCTCCCGGAGGGGGAAATCGACGCCATCGTCACCGTCATCGAGCTGGACATCATCTCCATCACCATCACCATCATCTTCATCATCATCACCGCCGTCTCCACCGCTGCACCTCGTCACCGCTGTAGCAATTTGGGTTTGATCTTGATTGTTTGATAGGGGAAACTCTCCCGGTGTTGATTTCTACTTGTTATTGATGCTATTGAGTGAAACCATTGAACCAAGGTTTATGTTCAGATTGTTATTCATTATCATATCACCTCTGATCATGTTCCATATGATGTCTCGTGAGTAGTTCGTTTAGTTCTTGAGGACATGGGTGAAGTCTAAATGTTAGTAGTGAAGTATGGTTGAGTAATATTCAATGTTATGATATTTAAGTTGTGGTGTTATTCTTCTAGTGGTGTCGTGTGAACGTCGACTACACGACACTTCACCTTTATGGGCCTAGGGGAATGCATCTTGTACTCGTTTGCCAATTGCGGGGTTGTCGGAGTGACGAAACACGAGCCCCCGTTGGTATATCGATGCAGGAGGGATCGCGGGATCTCAGAGTTTAAGGTTGTGGTTAGATTTATCTTAATTACTTTCTTGTAGTTGCGGATGCTTGCAAGGGGTATAATCACAAGTATGTATTAGTCCTAGGAAGAGCGGTACATTAGCATAGGTTCACCCACACAACACTTATCAAAACAATGAAGATTAATTAGCCGTATGTAGCGAAAGCACTAGACTAAAATCCCGTGTGTCCTCGAGAACGTTTGGTCATTATAAGTAAACAAACCGGCTTGTCCTTTGTGCTAAAAAGGATTGGGCCACTCGCTGCAATTGTTACTCTCGCACTTTACTTACTCGTACTTTATTCATCTGTTACATCAAAACCCCACGAATACTTGTCCGTGAGCATTTACGAGTGAATCCTTCATCGAAACCGCTTGTCAACACCTTCTGCTCCTCGTTGGGATCGACATTCTTACTTATCGAAGATCTTGCGATACACCCCCTATACTTGTGGGTCTTCAAGACTATTTTACGGCGCCGTTGTCGGGGAGTGAAGCGCTATTGGTAAGTGGAATTGGTAAGGGAAATTTCTACTTGTTTGTGTTGATTTTATTTTACGCTCTCTTGCTATAACTCATTATGGAGAGATCTTCTCTTGAGTGTTTATTTGGGAAATCTACTACTACTGCAAAGGTAGTGGATGAGGCGCCGAGTAAGGAAGAATTACCATACAAAATACCTATGAAAATTATTGAACGTGTAGTGGGTAACCGTTATACGGGGGATGGAAGCTGTCCACCACTGGAGATCATTTCTTGTTCTTACATGAATTATGCGGTTTATTCAAGTGTGCGAGGTATTGCTATGGATGAAGTGAGGAAGAAACTATTCTCCGTATCGTTGTCCGGTAAGCGGCGCATTGGTATAAATTACTTGGATAATGGGGATTCTCTTGAATGGAATGATATTGTGCCCCGGTTTTATTCTAAGTTCTATCCTCCAAGTGAGATTCACAAAGATCGGAATCGCATATATAATTTTTGGCCTCATGAAGGAGAAAGTATTGCCCAAGCATGGGGGAGATTGAAGTCTTTAATGCTCAAATGCCCCATTCATGAGCTTCCTGGTAATATTATTATTGATAATTTCTATGCAAGACTTTCTTTTCAAGACAAGACCTTGCTGGGATACTTCTTGTTCTGGATCATTTACACGCAACAAGGAAGAGTTTAAAAGGGACCTTCTTAATCGGATCCAAGAAAATACTGAAGGATGGGAGAACAACAAGGATAGAGAATCAGGTATAAATTATGATTATAAATGCATTGAAGCTTTTATGGATACTGATAAATTTCGTAATATGAGTGCTACTTATGGTCTTGATTCTCAAGTTGCTTGCAAATCTTTATAAAGCTTTTGCTTCTCATTATGAATTGCCTAAGAAGAACTTTGATAAGTATCATGAACCGTATAAAGATAAAATTGATTCATCTATAAATAAATGTGTTGTAGTTGAAAGCTGTTGATCATGTTATTCCTGAAGCTTATATTGAAAAAACTCCTTTCCCTGCTAAAATGAAGGAGTACTTCGTTATAAATAGTGCGGTTCATAAAAGTGAAAAGAAACCTATAGAACACTGAAGAACAAATAAAAGTTGAACCTCTTTGTTGCAATTGTTAAAGATCTTGTGACTCGAAAATGTAGAAGATGGTCATATTATTTTACGTGAAGATGCTTCTAATATTGTCTCGCATCCTAATAAGTCTAGGAAAGCTAGTGTTCCTATGCTATCCGTTAGAATTGGTGATCATTGTTATTATGGTTTATGTGATATTGGTGCAAGTATTAGTGCTATTCCTTATGAGCTTTACACGGAGATTATGCACGAAATTGGTTCTTGTGAACTTGAAGATATTGATGTGGTTATTCGGCTGGCTAATAGAGAAACTATCTCTCCAATTGGTATTATTCGAGATGTGGAAGTTCTATGTGGTAAGATTAAATATCCTGCTGACTTTTTGGTACTTGGTTACTGTCTGCTAGTAAATATTGTCCTATCATTTTTGGTAGACCTTTTCTAAATACTTGTGGAGCTATTATAGATTGCAAGAAAGAGAAAATTTTGACTAAATTTGCTGGTGAATCCTATGAGTTTAACTTCTCTAAATTTACCAAAACTCCTTATAAAATTGATTCGCCTAATAGTGATTTTAAAGTTGAACAGTGTGCATCTATTGTTCTTGCTCCTAATAATCCTTTGCAGCAACATTTGGAGAATAGTGAGAGTGAAGTTTTTAGGGAAGAAAGAAATGAGCTTGATGAAATTTTCCTTCGGCAACCTATTCTTAAGCATGATTTACCGGTGGAAGATTTGGGTACAACACCACCACCAAAGGAAGATCCTGTCTTTGATTTAAAACCATTACATGATAATCTTAAATATGCTCATATTGATGATAAGAAAATATATCCTGTTATTATTAGTTCTAAGCTTTCGAGTTTGAAGAAGAAAGGTTATTGGAAATACTGAAGAAACACCGAGGTGCTATTGGCTACACTCTTGATGACTTGAAGGGGATTTCTCCCTCTATTTGCCAACACGCCATTAATATGGAAGATGATGCGAAGCCTGTTGTTGAACCTCGGCGTCGTCTAATTCCTAAGATGAAGGATGTGGTAAGAAATGAGGTATTAAGACTCCTTGAAGCTGGTATTATATATGTAGGATAACGTTGCATAGAAAACAAAAATTTTCCTACCGCGAACACGCAATCCAAGCCAAGATGCAATCTAGAAGACGGTAGCAACGAGGGGGTATCGAGTCTCACCCTTGAAGAGATTCCAAAGCCTACAAGATGAGGCTCTTGTTGCTGCGGTAGACGTTCACTTGCCGCTTGCAAAAGCGCGTAGAAGATCTTGATCACGATCGGTTCCGGCGCCACGAACGGGCGAGCACCTCCGTACTCG
>NC_061508.1:56067510-56080085 GCF_022539505.1 Lolium rigidum
ACCTACTACATGGTATTTCTCCGCCATTCCAAAGTAAATTGCTTGAGTGCTACCTTTAAAATTCCATCATTCGCCTTTACAATATATAGCTCATGGGACAAAATAGCCTAAAAACTATTGTGGTATTGAATATGTACTTATGCACTTTATCTCTTATTAAGTTGCTTGTTGTGCGATAACCATGTTTCGGGGACGCCATCAACTATTCTTTGTCGAATATCATGTGAGTTGCTATGCATGTCCGTCTTGTCCGAAGTAAGAGAGATCTACCACCTTAATGGTTGGAGCATGCATATTGTTAGAGAAGAACATTGGGCCGCTAACTAAAGCCATGAATCATGGTGGAAGTTTCAGTTTTGGACATATATCCTCAATCTCATATGAGAACACTAATTGTTGCCACATGCTTATGCATTAAAGAGGAGTCCATTATCTGTTGTCCATGTAGGGCTGCGTGCATCGATTGATGCAGAGGCCGGGGTCAGCCCCCATTTCGAAAAAAAAATCTGTTGTCCATGTTGTCCCGGTATGGATGTCTAAGTTGAGAATAATCAAAAGCGAGAAATCCAAAATGCGAGCTTTCTCCTTAGACCTTTGTACAAGCGGCATGGAGGTACCCCATTGTGACACTTGGTTAAAACATGTGTATTGCGATGATCCGGTAGTCCAAGCTAATTAGGACAAGGTGCGGGCACTATTAGTATACTATGCATGAGGCTTGCAACTTGTAAGATATAATTTACATAACTCATATGCTTTATTACTACCGTTGACAAAATTGTTTCATGTTTTCAAAATAAAAGCTCTAGCACAAATATAGCAATCGATGCTTTCCTCTTTGAAGGACCCTTCTTTTACTTTTATGTTGAGTCAGTTCACCTATCTCTCTCCACCTTAAGAAGCAAACACTTGTGTGAACTATGCATTGATTCCTACATACTTGCATATTGCACTTGTTATATTACCTTACATTGACACTATCCATGAGATATACATGTTACAAGTTGAAAGCAACCGCTGAAACTTAATCTTCCTTTGTGTTGCTTCAATACCTTTACTTTGATTTATTGCTTTATGAGTTAACTCTTATGCAAGACTTATTGATGCTTGTCTTGAAGTACTATTCATGAAAAGTCTTTGCTTTATGATTCATTTGTTTACTCATGTCATTACCATTGTTTTGATCGCTGCATTCATTACATATGCTTACAATAGTATGATCAAGGTTATGATGGCATGTCACTCCAGTAAATTATCTTTGTTATCGTTTACTCGCTCGGGACGAGCGGAACTAAGCTTGGGGATGCTGATACGTCTCCGACGTATCGATAATTTCTTATGTTCCATGCTACATTATTGATGATATCTACATGTTTTATACACATTATATGTCGTATTTATGCATTTTCCGGCACTAACCTATTAACGAGATGCCGAAGAGCCGCTTGCTGTTTTCTGCTGTTTTTGGTTTCAGAAATCCTAGTAAAGAAATATTCTCGGAATTGGACGAAATCAACGCCCAGGGGCCTATTTTTCCACGAAGCTTCCAGAAGTCCGAAGGAGAGTCGAAGTGGGGCCACGAGGTGGCCAGACACCATGGCGGCGCGGCCCAGGCCCTGGCCGCGCCGGCCTGTGGTCTGGGCCCCTCGTGACGCCCCTTTACATGCCCTTCCGCCTACAAATAGCCTTCGTCGCGAAACCCCCAGCACCGAGAGCCACGATACGGAAAACCTTACCGAGACGCCGCCGCCGCCAATCCCATCTCGGGGATTCGGAGATCACCTCCAGCACCCTCGCCGGAGAGGGGATTCATCTCCCGGAGGACTCTTCACCGCCATGGTCGCCTCCGGAGTGATGAGTGAGTAGTTCACCCCTGGACTATGGGTCCATAGCAAGTAGCTAGATGGTTGTCTTCTCCTCATTGTGCTTCATTGTTGGATCTTGTGAGCTGCCTAACATGATCAAGATCATCTATCTGTAATACTATATGTTGTGTTTGTCGGGATCCGATGGATAGAGAATACTATGTTATGTTAATTATCAATCTATTACCTATATGTTGTTTATGATCTTGCATGCTCTCCGTTATTAGTAGAGGCTCGGCCAAGTTTTTGCTCTTAACTCCAAGAGGGAGTATTTATGCTCGATAGTGGGTTCATGCCTCCATTAAATCCGGGACAGTGACAGAAAGTTCTAAGGTTGTGGATGTGATGTTGCCACTAGGGATAAAACATTGATGCTATGTCTAAGGATGTAGTTATTGATTACATTACGCACCATACTTAATGCAATTTTCTATTGTTTTGCAACTTAATACTGGAAGGGGTTCGGATGATAACCTGAAGGTGGACTTTTTAGGCATAGATGCATGCTGGATAGCGGTCTATGTACTTTGTCGTAATGCCCAATTAAATCTCACTATATTTATCATATCATGTATGTGCATTGTTATGCCCTCTCTATTTGTCAATTGCCCGACTGTAATTTGTTCACCCAACATGCTTTTATCTTATGGGAGAGACACCTCTAGTGAACTATGGACCCCGGTCCTATTCTTTACATCGCATACAATCTATCGCAATACTTGTTTTTCTGTTTTCTGCAAACAATCATCTTCCACACAATACAGCTTAATCCTTTGTTACGGCAAGCCGGTGAGATTGACAACCTCACTCGTTTCGTTGGGGCAAAGTACTTTGGTTGTGTTGTGCGGGTTCCACGTTGGCGTCGGAATCCCCGGTGTTGCGCCGCATTACATTCCGCCACCATCAACCTTCAACGTGCTTCTTGGCTCCTCCTGGTTCGATAAACCTTGGTTTCTTTCTGAGGGAAAACTTGCTACTGTCTGCATCACACCTTCCTCTTGGGGTTCCCAACGGACGTGTGTCAACTGCACGCATCATCCCCCTCCGACTCTGGTTCGACATGGTACTTTTCGTTTGTTGTGAATTTTTTTGCTATATAATCCCCCGGATCCCTGGAGGTCCGTATATCGTTTTCTCGACGTGTTTTGTTTTGAGCTGTTTCTGCCAGGATCTGTCTTTGGTCTAGAGCACCATGGCCTCCGACAACAAGGGCAAAGGGCCTTCGAAGGAAGAAGTGAAAAGGGTGTCGTCAAAACAAGAGCAACAAGCTGTTGGGAGTAAGCAAGTCTTGGTGGGATCTGTTGACACTCGACGTTCTTTCTCTCATAACTTGCGGGGACCCTTACCACCTGCTCTTGGCCTCGACTCTTTCCCCGTCGTCGGAAGAAGCTCTACGGACTACCGATGAGTTTTGTGGTCAATACCGGGCTCTAAGAAGAGAAGTGGAGATACTCGGGGAGGAGAATTACCGACTCCGTAGAATGCTCGGAATATTACTCGATGCCCATCACCGGGTCGCCACCGCCAACTTCGGATAACAATGAATCTCTTCGAGTCTTAGTGCGGAATTGCCAAGCTGAGAAGATGAAGCTCGAAGGAGATCTGTAAGAAGCGCGGGAGGAATTCATCACCACCATCGCCAAAGGATTAATTCATCATCGGTATTGGCATCCCCTTGGTTTGTTCCAAGCTTGGGGGAGTGCCGCGGTATCACATCATCACTACCTTTTACTTTTTACTATCAAGTAGTGTCATATCATGAGTAGGGAAGTTATCGTATAAGATGGGTTGCAGTGTGGAAGTATCTCTCCTTTAGTTGGTTGTCTATGTATCCCTTGGTGTGAGTTATCGATATGAAATATTAATGAGAAGTCTTATCATTTACATATTGCACATCTTATTTTAGTTTGCAATCTCTATTATATGATTGATCTTGATTTTAGTATTGGTACCACTTTGGGAGCATTGAGTAAATCTATTTGGTTTTGGCAATCTTAGCATTGGTCAATAGCAACAACACCTTGAGGTTTAAGTAGAAAAGAGAAATACATATAGTTGTTTCATTGTCTTCCTTCTTTGTTAGCTCATAGCTTATTATTCTGAAGTTAAGATTGTTTGTGCTTACAAGAAAGATGCATGATTGTTTCTATCACATTTATATTCGTTTGTTTCCCTCAACTCTTATGCTTGCTAATTAACCTTGCTAGCCAAAGACCTGTACTGAGAGGGAATGCTTCTCGTGCATCCAAACCCGAACCCAAACCTATGCCATTTGTGTCCACCATATCTACCTACTGCATGGTATTTCCTGCCATTCCAAGTAAATACTTCATGTGCTACCTTTAAACAATTCAAAACTTATTACTTCTTATTTGTGTCAATGTTTTATAGCTCATGAGGAAGTATGTGGTGTTTTATCTTTCAGTCTTGTTAGGCAGCTTCCACTAATGGACTAGTGGCTTCATCCACTTATCCTATAATTTTGCAAAAAGAGCTGGCAACGGGGTTCCCAGCCCCAATTAATTAACTTTCATTAATAATTCTCTTCACATGTTTTGCTCTGATTCATCAGTAAGCAACTTAATTTTGCAATAGACACTCCTCCATGGTATGATATTGTTGGAAGGCACCCGAGGATTCGGTTAGCCATGGCTTGTGTAAGCAAAGGTTGGGGGGAGTGTCATCCTTAAATAAACTAAAATACATGTGTAAACAAAAGAGAAGAAGGATGATCTACCTTGCTGGTGGAGATAACGTCCTTCATGGGAGCCGCTATTTGGAGGTCTGTTTGGCAAGGGGGTTAGAGTACCCGCTACCATTCGTTGACAACAACAAACACCTCTCAAAACTTTACTTTTATTCTCTTTATATGATTTCAAAACTGAAAAAGCTCTAGCACATGATTTAATCGCTGCTTCCCTCTGCGAAGGGCCTGTCTTTTACTTTATGGTTGAGTCAGTAAACCTATTTCCCTCCATCTCAAGCAAGCATTTTAGTTGTTGTGATCAAACTATTATATTGTGATTTGCTTCATCATGTCTTTTATTCTTCCTTGTTTAGTACAAGTTTTATCTGAATGAATGAAGCTTTGAAAGTTATCAATGATAATTATGATTGAGTATGCAAGATGAGCCACATAA
Organism: Lolium rigidum; assembly: GCF_022539505.1. Lineage (NCBI taxonomy): Eukaryota > Viridiplantae > Streptophyta > Magnoliopsida > Poales > Poaceae > Lolium > Lolium rigidum. The sequence goes on from NC_061508.1 coordinate 56,072,516, forward strand.
GCCTTAATATGAGAGCGCTGCTCAATAGATAAGTATAATCTGTTAACTGTTCTCTGACCAAGAACAAAGTTTGCCATCACCAATTATGATTTCTTATGCACCTTTATTTGTGATTACCTTATACTTGTTTCAAGTTGAGTTATATGAGGAAGTTGTTTACTAGAATGTCTTGTGTGAATGAATATGATGCTTCTTGTCCGTATTTGATTTATCGACTCTTCACTCCATAAACATGTGGTCCTGTTTACCGAGTTCGGCTTCGCTTGGGGACAAGCGAGGTCTAAGCTTGGGGGAGTTGATACGTCCAATTTGCATCACTATTTTATATCATAATTTGCTGTTATTCATTGATATATTTCATATTTGGAGATAATACTTATGTTATTTCATCTATTTTGCATGATTCATGATTATTGGAGGATCGCGCACCGGAGCCAGGATTCTGCTGGAAAAAGCATCGTCAGAACGCAATATTTCGGAAGATCAACAATTGACGGGAATTACACGAAAACTCCTATTTTTCCAAATGATGAAGGGAGCCAGAAGGGGGAGAAGAGGGGACCCGAGGTGGGCCCACCGCATAGGCCGGCGCGGCCCAAGGCCTGGCCGCGCCGCCCTGTGAGGAGGGGGGCCCACAGCCCCTCTCGCCTCCTTTTCTTCGCGTACTCCTTCGTCCCGAAAACCTAAGCCAGAAGGGGTACGTCGCGAAGAGTCACAGCCGCCTCTGCGGGGCGGAGAACACCAGAGAGAAAAGAGCTCTCCGGCAGGTTGAGATCTGCTGGGGAAATTCCCTCCCGGAGGGGGAAATCGACGCCATCGTCACCGTCATCGAGCTGGACATCATCTCCATCACCATCACCATCATCTTCATCATCATCACCGCCGTCTCCACCGCTGCACCTCGTCACCGCTGTAGCAATTTGGGTTTGATCTTGATTGTTTGATAGGGGAAACTCTCCCGGTGTTGATTTCTACTTGTTATTGATGCTATTGAGTGAAACCGTTGAACCAAGGTTTATGTTCAGATTGTTATTCATTATCATATCACCTCCGATCATGTTCCATATGATGTCTCGTGAGTAGTTCGTTTAGTTCTTGAGGACATGGGTGAAGTCTAAATGTTAGTAGTGAAGTATGGTTGAGTAATATTCAATGTTATGATATTTAAGTTGTGGTGTTATTCTTCTAGTGGTGTCCCGTGAACGTCGACTACACGACACTTCACCTTTATGGGCCTAGGGGAATGCATCTTGTACTCGTTTGCCAATTGCGGGGTTGCCGGAGTGACGAAACCCGAGCCCCCGTTGGTATATCGATGCGGGAGGGATCGCAGGATCTCGAGTTTAAGGTTGTGGTTAGATTTATCTTAATTACTTTCTTGTAGTTGCGGATGCTTGCAAGGGGTATAATCACAAGTATGTATTAGTCCTAGGAAGGGCGGTACATTAGCATAGGTTCACCCACACAACACTTATCAAAACAATGAAGATTAATTAGCCGTATGTAGCGAAAGCACTAGACTAAAATCCCGTGTGTCCTCAAGAACGTTTGGTCATTATAAGTAAACAAACCGGCTTGTCCTTTGCGCTAAAAAGGATTGGGCCACTCGCTGCAATTGTTACTCTCGCACTTTACTTACTTGTACTTTATTCATCTGTTACATCAAAACCCCCTGAATACTTGTCTGTGAGCATTTACCGTGAATCCTTCATCGAAACTGCTTGTCAACACCTTCTGCTCCTCGTTGGGATCGACATTCTTACTTATCGAAGATACTGCGATACACCCCCTATACTTGTGGGTCATCAGATACCCTAAAGAAACTATAAGGCAAATTTTTCGTTGCCAAGAATGGATCCTTTCTTGAAAAGGAGTTTATCTAAAAAGAAGTGACTGGAAGGAAAGTAGAAATCGATGAGGTTATTGAACCTTCTCTCAGATTTGAGAGTAGCGCAGCGCCGGAAGATGTTCCTGTGCCGCCTTCACCATCAAGAGAGGAAGCTAATGATGTTGATCATGAAACTTCGCACGAAGTCGCTACTGAACCTCGCATGTCGACAAGGACTCATACTACTCTTGATTGGTACGACCCTGTCATGAATGTCATGTTGGTGGACAGCACTGACGACCCTACAATGTATGATGAAGCAATGATGAGCCCTGATGGCTGTGAAATACACCATTTTTCTCGCGTTTAAACCCTTAGCTAAGTCAAGAAATTGACTAAGTTTACCTCTCAACATGCCACTAATGACTAATTATTGCAAATATGTGCAATCTCTTCTATTTTTGGAGGATGTGCAGCAAATCGCGTCATAATGACAAATGGACCTGCATTACTGAAGAAAATTGTGTCATGAGCATGACAATGTTGACTACGCTCGATGACGCGATTTAGCAGGCATCGGTACGGGCAAGCCCCGCCCGTACCGTCTGCCCGTACCATGTGCCGCAGCCTTCCTAGGGTCAAACCCTATCATGAAGGGACCGACGCCAAACAAAGAGCCATCCATCGCCAAATAGAGCCACCATCCATCAGATTCATCTGCGCCACACCGAAGGAGATCCACAACCATAGTTCATCCATTCCATCTCCAATCTCATCCATAGCTATAGCCATCACCATTGTAATAGATATCTCCTTGAGAATTGGCGACCATTGTAAGAATATTGTGATTTCAATCTAAGTATTTGTGCAATTATTTCTATCTTTGTTATTGATCTTGATATTATGTGTCAGTAGTCCTCACGGGCTGCGGGTTGGGGTGGATCCTCGCAGTGTTTATATGCATATAATCTTATTATATGTGTAAGGATTGAATATGAGTTTTGCAATCTTGTATCCTTATCTTTTTGCCTCGTTTCGATGATCTGCAGGTACTCATATCATTCAGATCGATCAAGGGAAGAGGTGATATGAGTGGATAACTGCGTGCTACCGCGAAACCTCAGTGATAGAAAGGGGAAAGCACTGGTACATGTTTAGTGATTCATTTGGGATCATGGCACAATCATCTAGCTTGATGCTTTGGTATGTACTCATATGCTTAATAACTGTTGTTGCTCGCGGCTCTGAGGATAATGGTTGGACCAAGAGGCTCTTGTCACCTCTGGCTTTAGGGGCAAGAGTATTTATGGATGTGCTACTCAGAAATATCTTTAGTATGCATAGTTGCAGGAGAAACCTTAACCCTGGCCTATTTATATCATTGAACACAACCTCCTTAAAAGTAAACTAGAAAGGTCCAGTAAACATAAAATAAAATAAACTAGCAAGTCTTGTAGACGTTTGCTTTACACCATTTTAGCAGTGCTTTTCAAGGTTCTATTAAACCTAGGTTTACTAGGAAAAAAGATTATCATACTACAATCCATATTCCAGACTGAAGGTATCAAGCCCGTATTCCAAAAAATGGCAAGAAGCCATGAAATCTGAAATGGGATCCGTGTACGAAAACCAGGTATGAACTTTGGTGGACCTACCTGACGGCCACAAGGCTATCGAGACTAATGGATTTTCAAAAAGAAAATAGACGTTGATGGTAACATAACCGTATGTAAAGCTTGACTTATCGCGAAAAGGTTTCAAAAAATTCAAGGAGTTGACTACGATGAGACTTTATCACCCGTAGTGAAGCTAAAGTCTGTGAAGATTTTATTAGCAATCGCTGCATTTTTCAATTATAAAATTTAGCAGATGGATGTCAAAACGGTATTCCTTAATGGTAATATTAACAAAGAGTTGTATATGGTACAACCTAAGAGTTTTGTCGATCCTAAAGATGCTGACAAGGTATGCAAACTTCAGCACTCCATTTATGGACTGAAGCAAGCATCCCGGAGTTGAAATCAACGTTTTGATAAGGTTATAAAAACTTTGGATTTATACAAACTTATGGAAAAGATTGTATTTACAATAAAGTGAATGAGAGCTCTATCATGGTATTATATGTGGATGACATATTGCTGATTGGGATAGAACAAGATGCCCCGTCCATAGGCTCTATCATGTATGTCATGATGTGTACAAGACTGGATATCGCCCATGTTGTTAGTTTGATACATAGATATCAAAGTGATCCTATAATGGAACACTGTACATCGGTCAAGAACATCCTAAAGTACTTGAAGAGGACTAAGGATATGTTTCTTTCTTATGAAGATGACGAAGATCTTGTTGTAACCATTTACACTGATGCTAGTTGGAATACCAATCTGGATGACTCAAAGTCACAATCTGGATACGTATTTATTTTGAATGGTGCAACAGTGAGCTGGCGGAGTGCCAAGCAAAGCGTTGTGGTGAAATCTTCAACTGAATCAGAATACATAGCTGCTTTAGAGGCTTGACAAGAAGCGATATGGATGAAGGAGTTCATTACTGAGCTTGGTGTGATTTCTAGTGCATTGGACCCGTTGGCTATCTATTGTGACAACATGGGTGCCATAGCCAATGCGCAGGAGCCAATGTCACACAAGAAGGTGAAGCATATCAAGATACGTTTTCATTCTATTCATGAGTATGTACAAGAAGCGCACATAAAGATTTGAAAAGTACACACTTATCTGAATGTGGAGAATTCATTGACTAAACCTCTCCCTAGAGCAAAACATGACCAACACCAGAATGCCATGGGTGTTAGGTATATTACCATATAAACTAGATTATTGACTCTAGTGCAAGTGGGGGACTATTGGAGATATGCCCAAGAGGCAATAATAAAGTTGTTATTATTATATCTTTGTTTTTATGAAAATGTTGCATCACATGCTATAATATTAATAGGAAACATTAATACATGTGTGTTTTGTAAACAAAATGGAGTCCCTATTAAGCCTCTTGTTTAACTAGCTTGTTGATTAATAGATGATCATGCATGGTTTCCTGATCATGAACATTGGATGTTATTAGTAACAAGATCATATCATTAGGAGAATGATGTGATGGGCACACACCCATAGTAATCATAGCATAAGATCAAGTCATTAAATTCGTTTGCTATTTGCTCTCAAATACAAAGTAACCTAATCATTCAACTATGAGATCATGTTAATCACCAACACCGGAGGAATGCTTTGATGACATTAAATGCCACTTCGTAACTGGGTGGTTATAAAGGTGGCATTGGGTATTATGAAAGTATGTGTTGAAGCGCATGGATCAAGAGTGGTATTTGTCCATCCAAATGACGGATAAATATAATTTGGGCCCTGTCGATGGAATGGCATCCAATTAGCTTCCAAGCATGTGACTAGGTCACAAGGGATGTCATATCATGGTACGAGTAAAGAGTATTTATCAGTAACGAGGTTGAACTAGGTACGGATATACCGATGATCAAATCTCGGATAAGTAAAGTATCGTGCGATAAAGGGAATCAGTACCGTATGTTTATGGTTCTTCATCGTTGAATATGTAGGAGCCATTATGGATCTCCAGGTCCTGTTATTGGTTATTGGTCGAAGATGTGTCTCGATCATGTCTGCATAGTTCACGAACCGTAGGGTGACACACTTAAGGTTCGATGTTGTTTAAGTAGATATGGAATATGAGATGGAGACTCAATGTTGTTCAGAGTCTCGGATGGAATCCAAGAAATCACGAGGAGGTCCGAAATTGTCCGGAGAATAAGATTCATATAAGGGAAGTTACTTTCCGGGGTTCGGGAAAAGTTTCGGTGTTTCACCGAATGTTTCTAGAAGGTTTTGGAGGGCCATCGGTGGTCCCACGACCTGGGAGGGGCTACCTAGGCTGAGGGGGTGTATCCTGGCCTCTTGGGTCAGGCACACCAAGCCCTCAAAGCCCTAGTCGGGCAGCCCCTAAAGGGATATGATCAAATCTAGAGAGGTAAGATTGAATCCCGTGATTTAGGGAGCAAATTTGGAGGGGAAGCAAACTTGGAAATTGATGATTTATGTTCCCTCTTTGCTTCTATGCGCTGGTGGGGCCCAAGGGGGCTGCCTTGGCCGCCCCTTCCTCTATAAATAGAGGTGAGGGGGTAGGCCGGCCACACACCCCTTCCCCAACCCTAGCCGCCACCTCTATCCCTCCTCTTCTTCATGCAGGAATTCTCCCCCACCACACCCACCACGCCGTCATGCTGCTAGGATTCCAAGGGGATCTACTACATCAGCTGCTCCACTGGAACGGGTGAAAGTTCATAGATGGTAAACCTAGAGGGGGTGAATAGGTTTCTACAAATTTTAATTCTTTCTTTGCAATATTAGGCTTTGCGGAATATAAATGTGAGCCTAATACAAACTAGTTGAGGCAACCTAGATGATAATGCAAGTAACTCAAGCACCAAGGCTCTCACAGGATAAATGACACAAGTAAAGAGTTCGGTTATAGATAACCGAAAGCACACGGAGACGAAGATGTATTCATGTGTTCCTTTCCTCAAGAGGAAAGTACGTCACGTTGGAGAGGTGTGTGATCCCACGAAGGATTCCCAATGCCACAAAGGCTCACCTTCTTCTCCGAGCCTATCCCGCGAAGGAATAAACCTTTCACTTGTGGTAGACTTTGAGGTAGCCTCCAAACCTTCACAATCTTTGTCAGGAGCAAATCCACAGCCCGGATGCTTCCGGACAATTCTGGCCACCGAGAAACCCTAGAGAACATGTATCTTGAAGAATATAATAGGGAACAAGATTTGGCTCGGCGAGACTGTAGATCAAGACCTCCTCTAGATTTTCCCCCGGAGGGAGTTGAGTTTGAGTGGAGGAGGAGGGAGATCTGAAGCTTTTGGTGTTTGCAACAATGGAGTATATGAGAGAGAGGTCAAGAACAAAGCATGGTATTATGCCTGACTGTTCTGAGGTAGGGTGATACGTCTCCAACGTACCTATAATTTCTGATGTTCCATGCTTGTTTTATGACAATACTTACATGTTTTGCTTGCACTTTATAATGTTTTTATGCGTATTCCGGAACTAACCTATTAACAAGATGCCGAAGTGCCGCTCCTGTTTTCTCGCTGTTTTTGGTTCCAGAAAGGCTGTTCGGGCAATATTCTCGGAATTGGACGAAATCAACGCCAAACATCTTATTTTTCCCGGAAGACCCCAGAACACCGAAGCAGAGTCGGAGGCGAGCCAGGGGGGCCCCACACGACAGGGCCGCGCGGGCTCCACCCTGGCCGCGCCGGCCTATGGGGAGGGAGCCCTAGCGCCCTTCCGGCTCCGACTCTTCGCCTATTTAAGCCGTCCCGACCTAAAAACGCGATACCAATTGACGAAACTCCAGAAAGACTCCAGGGGCGCCACCACCATCGCGAAACTCCGTTTCGGGGGACAGAAGTCTCTGTTCCGGCACCCTGCCGGGACGGGGAAGTGCCCCGGAAGCCATCTCCATCAACGCCATCGCCTCCATCATGCTCCGTGAGTAGTTCCCCCATGGACTACGGGTTCTAGCTGTAGCTAGTTGGTATTCTCTCCCCCATGTACTTCAATACAATGATCTCATGAGCTGCCCTACATGATTGAGATTCATCAGATGTAATCGGTGTTGTGTTTGTCGGGATCCGATGGATTGTTACATTATGATTGTCTATCTACAAAGTTTGTG
>NC_061508.1:56080185-56154596 GCF_022539505.1 Lolium rigidum
TGTTCTTGTTACTATTACTCTCATATCATTGCTACTTTCACATCACCCCTGTTACTAGTGCTTTTCCAGTGCAACTGAATTGACAACTCAGTTGTTAAGGCTTATAAGTATTCTTTACCTCCCCTTGTGTCGAATCAATAAATTTGGGTTTTACTTCCCTCGAAGACTGTTTCGATCCCCTATACTTGTGGGTCATCATAGGGGAAGGGGTATTTATAGTCCAGGTCGAAATCCATCCGTTGGGGAGTGTCCAGCTCCGCATTGGTCGAAGTGGCCGGCCTGCCGGGCGTGGCTTCGGACCAGCCGGTGAGACACCTGGCCCTGCTGGGTCTCAGACCGGGCCAGCCGACAGCTGTCGGGCGAGGCACCATGCGAGCACGGAATGCCCCCTGGAGAGCGTCCGGTTGGCACCGGCGTGGGAGCCGGCCTGTGCCGGGCCGTCCGGCAGGGACCGGGCGAGGCGCCGGGCCGGCACCGGGGCACTTCCTGGTTTTGCCCCGGTTGGCACAAGCACCACAACCGGTCGATGCCGGGCGAGCCGGTGAGACACCCGGTCCTGCCAGGTCAGGTGCCGAGCTGGCCGGTGGGATGGCCGGTCCTGCTGGGGTCATCGCCAACCTGCACTTGGAAAAACAATGTCTCCCGTCTTTACATCGAATGGGGGGGGGGTCTCCCTTCACCTTCCAGTTCCATTGATACACCAATATGCTTGATGGACTAAAACTTGGGCATAATCTAGTAGGCAAGTATTAGTCCAATATTCTAGCTACGGTGTCATTGTTACCAAAATAATGGATAAGGGTAGAATACCCTTACAACAGGGAGAGGACGTATACATCGACTCCGGACGTGTGACCGAGTACGGAAGTGATGCCCGATCGCAGCACCAGAAGGAACTTCTTCATTAACCACGAGATCGGATCTCGTTAAGACTTTGGATATTCGAGGGTTAGTTTCTCATCTATCTCGCTGCACCTATTTCATAGATTAGATCTTGGCTTTTCCGTAGATTGGATCTTAATTTTATTCGTTCTTGCGGTAGATTTTTGTTTTGTTTTCTATGCTACAAACCCTACACATACTTCCTCTATGTTGGTTTTCATCAAGTGCGTCGTCATGACGCGTCTATCGTCCTCCGTCTAGCAGAGCGATATCACGCATTTGCCTCTTTTTGACAATCAATACCACATATATTCATAGCAACAAATAGTACATGGTAGAGATACATGAACTGACTCCAACGATTACAAAATAAAGTCTAAAAGATAGTAACAAATCTTCGAGGTCTTCAGTTTCTTTCTTCTTCCAGAACACAATCTTGTACTCTTCTGAAGGCAGCCAAAGATAGATAACGAACCATAGACCTGTAGATACTGACGAAAATTCTCCCATAATTTTTTGAGCCGCAATGCCAAGGCTGCGTGCACGCACGTAACCATTAAAGCAGTCATACAACGTCGGCAAGAGTACCAACACCAGTATATCAGGGAATAATAACCGACTAGCTTTGTCGTCGTCGATGGATAACTGAGAGTACGAATCACCATTGTCGAGGACGTAGCAGCCGGGACAGAAACTGCGAGGATAATCCTCCTCGCGGCAACAACGACAAAAGATCCAAAATCGATCTGGCGAAGCAAGATCCGAAGACCCATACCTAGAAAATTGTGATTGTTCAACACCACCATTGACGCCGGGAAGAAGATCTCGTCGCCGAACGAAAGGCCGAAGATCACTTATTGCAGACGATGTCATCTCCATTGAGGGAAAACCAACAAGAAGGCGGCTACCAAAATCCTAACATAATCTAATGAAAACAATACTTTTATTCGAAACTCCACGCATAGATCGGGTTCCCCACTCCTCCCGACGCCGGCGAAGCCGACCGGAGGAGGGGGAACCAATCTATGGAGGAGGATGAACTGAAGGCGGCTAGGGTTGAGGCGACGGCTGAGAGGAGAGACGGGAGATTGTATTCCAGAGAACTCTAGAGTATAGTTAGTGTCCTATCACGCATTTGCCTCTAGTTTTTGTCTTGGTCAGCACCTTGATACCTTGACTATGGATTTTAGTAAGTTTTTGTACATAGCATACATCTAGTAGATTAAATAGGAAACAACCGAAGGTAACATCTCAAATCACCGCCTGACCTTGTAATGTACATATCTCATGCGGTGTTCAGTCCGGATGGACTCATCGGTGGCACACTTGGCATGTTGTGTATCCTCCTCTTTGGGTCCTTAGCATGTACTATTCACTGAAGTGGGCGATCTAAGTTGTGCTCTGCACAAAATTTCTGTTCAAATATTCTTTTCAAAACTAATAACGATACTCCTATTTTGCCATTGATCGTTCAAAGTGATCCAAAGTGGTGTTGAGGGCTTGTGGGCCTACCAACATATTTCGTACGAAGAAATCATCAAATTGTCACAAGGCAAAAGCAAGTTGGAATATATGAGCAAAGAAGTGATTAATATAAGTATCTATTTGTCTCAAGTAATGTATATTTTAAAACATACATAGGTGTATCCTACAACTTTCCCTACAACTTTCCTTTTATTATAGGCTTGCTATTGCTAACGTAGTTGTAAGACACATCAAAATAACCATGAACTACAACCTATCCGCTAAGAGTAGAGCATGTCTGCATCAGTAGCAAACTTGAGAAGGAATGGCAGCCACAAATCCAAATTATGCACCCAAATCTCAAAAAAGGTTCTTTACAATTTAGATGACACTTTCGTTTAGCTATTTCTATATCTCGAAAAATCGTGTGTTCTAAGCCTGCTAAAACACACCACTTTTTCATGGTCGCCTTTCACTGAATAGATTAGTGTGCATGCATGAGAGGAAATCCATGGGGCCTTTTAAAACTAAAACCACAAAGTTTTTTGACACACGAGGAACTCTCCTTGTGAAGCATGTGACAATGGAGGAGGATTACTGCTAATTTATTTTGTAGCACTCAAAGAGGACTATTGTTAATTTGTTTAGCTAAGCATTGCCAACACACGGCAGCATATGAGAGATAGCACAACTGAATTGACAAATTTTACTTTCAATGAGCTACAAAATAATTCGGCATCTCAGCTACTTAATTAATGCGGAATGTGTAAGGAACTTGAAAGCAAGCATCATGTGTATGTAGAATACAAAATTGATGAGAAAAAGAATGTACTATGCAGATACATCACTTCCTTTGCATACTCGTAATTGTGTTTCTCCTCTGCGTGCTCCCTGAAGGAAAAAAACCACTACGCAGGTATTCAGTGTTTGACATGCAAATCTATGTATGACTCCCTCTAATAAATTTATAGGTGTGCTTCGGTGTTCACCCTCCTCTTCCACTACCACTAAAGTGGAAGGGATAAGTTAACCCATCAAGGGGTATCGGAAGATCCTAGCCATTCAGAAGGAACCAAAGTTTTCAAGGGGGGGGGGGCAGCGAAGCAAAACCCTAAATTTTATCGTAAATCATATCCTACATATATAATTTGGGTCACATATAATACAAATTGGAAGATAAGGAGAGAAGGAGATATTGGGCCCTTAGACCCTCAAAGGAAGCTTCATTAGCTATTTTTTTAAGAGAAGGATGTGATACGACACTTCTAAGGAGAGCTTGATTGTGACAATATTGAACCTTTGTCTATATGACTATTTTGCCTACTGAAGTAATGAAACAAAAGATTGCGTAAAACTTCAACAAGCTAATTCCGAAGGAAGAACCAATCCTTATCATGGATAATGACTCTAACATATAAAACTAAAACTACTAAATAATATGAGTAGTCTGGTAAAGCAGTGGAACTGAAAATTGTATCAAACATTGGATAAGCCCCTTATGAAGCTCAATATGCTATTGTTTCAACTCATCAATGCCCTACAAAAAGTAAGAGAGGAAGTACAAAAATTGACATCTATTGCGAAGCAATGACTAAAAAAGTTTATCTTTGCAAGAAAATGTTATTTCCAATGAAGATTATGTATTACTACTTCACCTTATGAGCTTGCCTTGTAGGAATAGAAATGGAATATCCTTCTCATCTTTACCTTTGGAAGAAAGTGGCAAGTGGTGATCCTAGATCTTTCGCAATGTAACATTATCAATTTCTCAATTTAGCTGTTCTTGAACTTAATTAAATCACCAACAAGTAGTACAAATAAGCACTATATCATATATGCAGACAAAACACCAACAAGACTTGTCACAAGTAATCAATCTCGTCTCGTTTTATTTGTCAGTTATGAACTATGCTCTATCTATTTTCATGCATGGCAATGCATCAGGACTTTGTCATTTATTTGAATGTAATAATAAAGTATTTCGAACCTTTATTTTCGTTGTTTGTATGACCGATTTGTTACATATATTCCATTATTTAGGTAGAAAAGTAGGGTTTAGGATAAAATGCATCGAACCGTTGGGAACAACCCTAGACGCAAATAGTTATTTATAGCCCGAAGACTAACTTCACGTCCGCGGTCTGATCTAAGCAGGCACACCGTTATTTTTGGCGACCAAAATGCATTGGTCTAGTGTCCGAGGGCTACCTTGGAAGCACAGCCAAAATGTTTGCACCATCAGCTAGCGAGCGTGGACCACCCCGCCTCCAACGAGAAAACAAAACGGTTTGCCGTTACGTGCAACGGGAATGTGGGATCAACGGCCGACCGTCCGTGTGGAAGCAGAGAATATCGCCCCATGATCTGCTGGCCCCGATCAGTACAGCTAGCTAGCAAGCGCAGGTGCGCAGTGCACGTCCTGGTCCCTAGCCCCAGTACGCTTCCCTCCTCTCAAGTTCGAATAGCTAGCTAGCTACCTGATCGTTGATTGTTTGGATTGGAACTTCGGATACCTTTCACTCTGTTGGGGCAGTGTAAGTTACATCAACATTAAACCCGTTCAACCAATGCATCACTCCTGGTTACTCAATGGGACGTGGGCAGGCTAACTTGCCGGTCGTGTACTTTGCTTCCACATCATTTTCGAGAATCCGTCTCCATCTCATTCTTATGAGCCTGTTTTCTCTTGGAGCTTAATTAGCAATAGTCATCTTTTTTTGTGTTCTCCAAAAATCCCAAAAAATAATCCACCCATGTATATGCTGCAACCTATGCAAAAAAAGAAGATAATTAACGCACCGCTTCGAAGGAGGTATTCCATCATTGTTCAAACTGCAACCCAGATTTAGTACCACCTGTTATAATTTACACAGTCAAACAATTGCAGAAACTAGATGGAAAGGTGGTGTTCGTCAATAAGGTTCAACGACCAATGATTACATCCAAGGGTACGATCACATGTGGTCTATATCTAGTACAATCAACTATAAACCCGTTAAAGACATCATACGAGGCATCTCTGACCGTCCCACTCACCACATTGCGTCTAGCGTACCAAGTTCATCTAGTCTATTTTCGTACATGCGGTGCCTTTTTATAACGTGCTTACAGTACATTTGTTTGATTTCAATATCAAACCCTCAAAATATACCGAGTCCAATTGTAGCCCTATGCACATATGCAACACAAATTCAAATGGAGACGCTTACTTTGCAAGAAAAATATGATAACATTACTACTCATCATAGCCACGTAGGTGGAAGGGTGGCCCAGACCCAGCCCATATGTAAGCTATAGAAAAGAAAAAACATACATGATATAGTTTTACGTGTTTTAACTTCGACTAACCAATAATATACTCCCTTCGATATATTCACAACTTTATCTAGATATATATTAGACGCAGACGCATGTGCCATATAATTGGACCGTGAATCCCGCTAAGTGAGAGTTATATATTTCAACTGGTTGGTCCTGCTGCAAACCATCAAATAAATTGGACATGACCCGCAATCTAACAAAGAGACGTTACAAGCAGCACCCAGGACACCGGAGACACGCTCAACTGGCCACACATCAAACAAGTACAGGTTTTAACTTTCAACACCGAGCTACCGTACCGCACTTTGCTGGTAATTGTCTTCCGACCATCGAGACGACAAATCAAATCATCTTATCGCCCACTATCTTGGTATTGCTGGAAAATGAAAACATGCCAAAGCACTGTACTTTGAAGATCAATCTACCCGAGAAAGAGCCACTACAGCATCTTTTTATGATTGTTGATTTCCTTTTCCTTCATATGTCATTTTCGTTTGTGGGAGACTTGAGCAGTGGTTATCGAAAGCATGTACCCTACCTTCAAAGTTGGATAGAGCCTAGAATCCCTAATCAGACACTGTCTCTGTAGCACATTGATTAATGGGTCACAGTCTCACAGACCTGGGTATCTTTCGTAAAGCATGCTCGGCATTTTTCCTTGCCGTTAGACTTTTAGATACCAGCATAGGTACATTTGATGGGCCAAGTGGTACAAGAGAAAAAATCACTTTAACCCAACGGCAAACAAAGGTGATAATTCAGATATTAATATACCTAGAGGCCTAGGACACTAGGGAATGGCCTAAAATGCGGCCGAATCACTTTTTTGCCAGTTTTTTCAACAACAATCTAGGTAGTGTTGACATTCCATACGGAAAATCTGAAAATAATTTAACACATATACATTGTCCATTTCACAAAATTTCAGATATAAATTTATGACGCAACTTGAAAAGCTAAAAGAAAATACTATAAGGGGTAGCTATTTCGAAATAGCTACAAATTTGGTCCATTAACAAAATCAGTGTTAAATTTATAGTTTTTTTATTTACCAACGAGTGTTTCAAATTAGGGATTGATTATATTTATCACATGGTAGATGATAAATATTATATTTATGTTGTTAATTTGTTTTAGTTTTTTTTTAAAGCACTAGCCCTAGCCCGATTAGCCAAATCCAATGTTAGTGGTAGTTTATATAATGCAAACGATTTTAAGATGATTTTGCCTAATAATAAAGCTGACACTTTTTTGTAAAAAGAGATTTTTCATAGAAAATTTGAAGGCTTCAAATACTTATAACTGTTTCCCAAAGAAATCATTCGCAGTAGATTTTATAGTAAATCTAGCATTCATTTAAAGCTCTTTTCAAGAATCCTTTGTTTTTCTATGGTGAAATCAAATAAACTTTGGTGCACAAGGAATCCTATATGGTTGAAATGGGCATGTCATTGCAATTCTGTGTTATTTCTACTCCCGCTTTCTTAAAATCGTGCAAATCAGAGAGACCCTCGGTATCTTCCATTTTCCTTAGAGGGAATATTCGGAGCAGAGTTTAGTTTAACCCCAACCCACAAGCCGATAGGAAGTGGGAGGCAGAGCCTACAAGGAAAAATAAGCTTTTCTTACGGCCAAGAAAATCATATGTTCAAGCTTTATTAAAAAAAATCGCACATATATCTCAAAAAAAAAAATCGCACATATAGATGTATGCATGTATGCGTTTTCAAAAAAGATGCATAGATGTATGCGTGTGAAATTTGGAACCACTTCCGATCTGTACAAAACTCACAAAATATTTTAGTATGTATAAAAAATCCTAAAGTTGAGGCATATATAAGTTGTGTAACTTAAGTTTGACCGATCTTGAAGCAGAACTAATATATTGGTAAGTGTAACCGCACCGGTTAAGTCCAGATAGATTCTCGCGTTTTCCTACACAAGTTCATGGTACGTTAACGCCAGCTACGAAGTCGCGTCGTGGCGCGGTCCTGAATTGAAGTCATGTCTCCGTTTCAAGAACATGCAATACATAGCTGATCGGCTCGATCAAAGATGAAGAGGATCCACCACCCAATTTTAGCGTGTTCGAGCACACGTTCGATTATGATGTCTCTCCAGTTCTATTATTTGCGTCTCCGTCCGTCATGTCTCCCACCAGCCCGCTTAGGGTTTCCGATTTGACGCTAATGGCGGCGCTTACGGCAGGAATCGGGAGGCCGTTTCTGGGGGGTGCTGTACGCCGACCTGGTCGGTGCGGACCAGGCGCCGCACACCCCCCAGGCAGGTTGTTGGGCCGGCCCAACATTCTCACTCTTTCTTTTTTTGGTTTCTTTTGCTTTTTTGTTTTTTCTCGTTTAATTTTCTTTTTACGTTTTTTAAAAGCTGATTCTTTTTAGACCCGATTTTAAGAACTATTTTAGTTTTTCTAAAATTTAAATATTTTTAAAATTTGAACATTTTTTAGATTGGAACAATTTTCAAATTGGAACAAATTTTAAATTGGAACAAATTTTAAAATTGAACAAAAAATTTAAAATTTATTATTTTTTATACATGAACAAATTTCGAATTTGAACAATTTTTTATTTGAACAATTTTCGTATTTGAACAAATTTTTTTTGAACAATTTTTTATTTGAAAAAAATTTCGAATTTGAATTTTCTCGAACAATTTTCGATTTGAACACTTTTCAAAATTTGAACTTTTTCAAATTTAAACAAATTTTAAATTTGAATTTTCGATTTTGAACAAAAATAAAAATAAACAGAAAAGAAAGAAAACGGAAAAGGAAAACAGAAAAACAGAAAACAGAAAACAGAAAAAGAAAAAGAAAAAACAGAAACAGAAACAGAAAACGAAAAAAAGAAGATGATGAAAATGGGCCAGGCCCAATACCCGACCAGGGTGTGCGGTGCCTGGTAGGCACCGACCTGGTCGGTGTATAGGATTTCCGTTTCTGGGTGGGCAAACGGAAGTTGACGCTTGACAGGTGGGCTGGATGTCTGCGTTTCTGCTTGGCCTGTGATGGCATCGGCTCACCAAAGCCACTTTGAAATGGAAGGCCCATAATAAATGCACTGCTAAAGTCCCATGCTTTTTTCCTTCACAACGAAATGACTAATGAGCACAGCAACTGTTTTCTTTTTCTGAGAAAAAGGAAAACAAATGGATATACTTCAGCATGCAGGGAGCCTTTGTTGGTTGCTGCTGGTAAGGGCATGTCCACTCGTTTGGCCTCCCCACGCCGAAATTCGTGGTTAATTTCGTCCGGATTGGACGAAAAAATAGCATGGGGAGAGCCGCTTCCAACCCGCGATCCCGATCGTAGACGGCGATTTAATTTTGAAAAACGAAAACTTGACGAAATACGGCAAAACATGATTGAATTTAGACTAACTTTAATGATCATAGATAGAGGCCGAATTCGACTATATTTCGAACTCGGCCGTGGGAATACAACTCTAAATATTAAAACACGGCGCTCTACATGTCGAAATGGCGGTAGAACACCATGTAGTCCTTGTCGCCATCGCCGCCATCATCGTCGGAGCAGCCGCCGTCAAACCGCGGCGCGCCGACGCCGCCCTCGGCCGCCGCCTTGGCCGGCGTCTCCCCACCGGCCACTGGTGCGAGGCGGGGACGGCGAGGGCTTGTACCACACGACGTCGGACTCCTCGAGGTCGATGACGGGGACGGCGACGCCGGATGGAGGAGTCGCAGGCCGGCGGTAGCGAGCGGCCTGCTCGAGGAGCCGAGCCTGCCGCTCCGCCTCCTCCTTCTCCCATCGCTCCCTCGACCGTGCGCGGGCCCGGTCGAGGGGCATGGCGTTCTCGGCGGGGACGAGGTCCTCGGAGGGACCTCGCCATGACGGCCTCGAGGATCACGGCTTCCTCGGCGTCGTGGACCTCCTCCTTCACCGGCTTCCGCTTCCGCTCGTCGGAGGTGCCCGGGTTCGCGCTTGGGGCGAACCGCGCGGCCGCCGGCCGCGTGGCGTCGACGAGTCGCGTATGACGATCGCCGCCGCCGCCGCGCCGATGGCCGCGGGACGAGGAATGAGCCTCCGCTTCACCGGCGCCAAGGTTGGCGCCGACCTGGAGCTCGCGGCCGCCCTCGTCGCCGATCCGAACGATGAGGAGCCGGTAGCCATGCGCCGTGGCTGCCGACCGCCCCGGTGGCGGCTGCCCGATGCCCTCGACGGGGGGGCATCGTCAGAAGGGGGTAGTTGCCGCGCTCGATGTGTTCGAGGACGGCCTCGAGGTTCCGACCCGACGCGCTCCACCAGCGCCGGCGCCCAGCGGCGTTGTCGCGCGGAGGCGGCGGGCCGTCGAGGAGGCGAGCTCCCGCTCCCACCGCCGTAGGAAGAATGAATTCCACGACGTGTAGTTGTCGGGGTGGAACCGCGGTTGGGCGCGGTCCTCGGTCCGACAAGGTTTGCCGGACCTCCTCGATGGCAACGTCGAGGGCGTGGCCCCGGGCGGCGGCGGGATTGGCACGCCGCCCGCACTTAGCCGCCACCCGCCGCCGGGAGGCCTCGTGATCCGGCGGGCGGGGGTACCCGCCCGGTGGAGGAGGTGGCCCCCACGCGTGGAGCGACCGGCGGGGAAGCCGTTGTTGGCCGCGCCGTCTCGCTTCGTTGAACGCCATGGATCTCGGCGAGTGAGTGCTGGGTGCGGAGTTGACGTGGGAGTTAGAAATCTTTGTGGAGTAACTTTTCTTCCGCTCCCGCAACGGCGCCGTAAATTTGCTTGATGCGTGTAGTTGACACGTCCGTTGGGAACCCCAAGAGGAAGGTGTGATGCGCACAGCGGCAAGTTTCCCTCGCAAGAAACCAAGGTTTAATCGAACCAGAGAGGGAGTCAAGAAGCACGTTGAAGGTTGATGGCGGCGGGATGTAGTGCGGCGCAACACCGTAGATTCCGGCGCCAACGTGGAACCCGCACAACACAACCAAAGTACTTTGCCCCAACGAAACAAGTGAGGTTGTCAATCTCACCGGCTTGCCGTAACAAAGGATTAACCGTATTGTGTGGAAGATGATTGTTTGCAGAGAAAACAAGAAAACAAGTATTGCAAGCAGATTTGTATTTCAAGCATTAAAAGAATGGACCGGGGTCCACAGCTCACTAGAGGTGTCTCTCCCATAAGATAAAAGCATGTTGGGTGAACAAATTACAGTCGGGCAATTGACAAATAGAGAGGGCATAACAATGCACATACATGACATGATAAGTATAGTGAGATTTAATTGGGCATTACGACAAAGTACATAGACCGCCATCCAACCGCATCTATGCCTAAAAAGTCCACCTTCAGAGTTATCGTCCGAACCCCTTCCAAGCATTAAGTTGCAAAGCAACGTACAATTGCATTAAGTATGGTGCGTAATGTAATCAACAACTACATCCTCTGACATAGCGCCAATGTTTTATCCCTAGTGGCAACAAGACAACACAACCTTAGAACTTTCTCGTCACCGTCCTGTGTGTCAATGTAGCATGAACCCACTATCGAGCATAAATACTCCCTCTTGGAGTTAAAAGCAAAAACTTGGCCAGAGCCTCTACTAGTAACGGAGAGCATGCAAGATCATAAACAACACATATGTAATAACTTGATAATTAACATAACATGGTATTCTCTATCCATCGGATCCCGACAAACACAACATAGAGTATTACAGTATAGATGATCTTGATCATGTTAGGCAGCTCACAAGATCCAACAATGAAGCACAATGAGGAGAAGACAACCATCTAGCTACCGCTATGGACCCATAGTCCAGGGGTGAACTACTCACTCATCACTCCGGAGGCGACCATGGCGGTGTAGAGTCCTCCGGGAGATGAATCCCCTCTCCGGCAGGGTGCCGGAGGAGATCTCCGTAATCCCCCGAGATGGGATCGGCGGCGGCGGCGTCTCGCAAGGTTTTCCGTATCGTGGTTTTTCGCATCGTGGGTTTCGCGACGGAGGCTTTAAGTAGGCGGAAGGGCAGAGTCGGGGGCCGACGAGGGGCCCACACCACAGGCGGCGCGGCCCCCTTGGCCGCGCCGCCATGTGGTTTGGCCACCTCGTGGCCCCACTTCGTATGCTCTTCGGTCTTCTCGGAAGGTTCGTGGCAAAATAGGCCCCCGGGTCTTCGTTTCGTCCAATTCCGAGAATATTTCGTTACTAGGATTTCGAAACCAAAAACAGCAGTAAAACAAGAACCGGCACTTCGGCATCTTGTTAATAGGTTAGTTCCGTAAAATGCACGAATATGACATAAAGTGTGCATAAAACATGTAGGTATCATCAATAATATGGCATAGAACATAAGAAATTATCGATACGTCTGAGACGTATCAAGCATCCCCAAGCTTAGTTCTCGCTCGTCCCGAGCAGGTAAAACGATAACAAAGATAATTTCTGAAGTGATATGCCATCATAACCTTGATCATACTATTTGTAAACATATGTAGTGAATGCAGCGATCAAAACAATGGTAATGACATGAGTAAACAAGTGAATCATAAAGCAAAGACTTTTCATGAATAGTACTTCAAGACAAGTATTAATAAGTCTTGCATAAGAGTTAACTCATAAAGCAATAAATCAAAGTAAAGGTATTGAAGCAACACAAAGGAAGATTAAGTTTCAGCGGTTGCTTTCAACTTGTAACATGTATATCTCATGGATAATTGTCAACATAGAGTAATATAACAAGTACAATATGCAAGTATGTAGGAATCAATGCACAGCTCACACAAGTGTTTGCTTCTTGAGGTGGAGAGAGATAGGTGAACCGACTCAACATAAAAGTAAAGAGAATGGTCCTTCAAAGAGGAAAGCATCGATTGCTATATTTGTGCTAGAGCTTTTATTTTGAAAACATGAAACAATTTTGTCAACGGTAGTAATAAAGCATATGAGTTATGTAAATTATATCTTACAAGTTGCAAGCCTCATGCATAGTATACTAATAGTGCCCGCACCTTGTCCTAATTAGCTTGGACTACCGGATCTTTGCAATGCACATGTTTTAACCAAGTGTCACAATGGGGTACCTCCATGCCGCCCGTACAAAGGTCTAAGGAGAAAGCTCGCATTTTGGATTTCTCGCTTTTGATTATTCTCAACTTAGACATCCATACCGGGACAACATGGACAACAGATAATGGACTCCTCTTTAATGCATAAGCATGTGGCAACAATTATTATTCTCATATGAGATTGAGGATATATGTCCAAAACTCGAAACTTCCACCATGAATCATGGCTTTAGTTAGCGGCCCAAAGTTCTTCTCTAACAATATGCATGCTCCAACCATGAAGGTGGTAGATCTCTCTTACTTCAGTACAAGACGGACATGCATAGCAACTCACATGATATTCAACAAAGAATAGTTGATGGCGTCCCCGTAAACATGGTTATCGCACAACAAGCAACTTAATAAGAGATAAAGTGCATAAGTACATATTCAATACCACAATAGTTTTTAAGCTATTTGTCCCATGAGCTATATATTGCAAAGGTGAATGATGGAATTTTAAAGGTAGCACTCAAGCAATTTACTTTGGAATGGCGGATAAATACCATGTAGTAGGTAGGTATGGTGGACACAAATGGCATAGTGGTTGGCTCAAGTATTTTGGATGCATGAGAAGTATTCCCTCTCGATACAAGGTTTAGGCTAGCAAGGTTATTTGAAACAAACACAAGGATGAACGGTACAGCAAAACTCACATAAAAGACATATTGTAAACATTATAAGACTCCATACCGTCTTCCTTGTTGTTCAAAACTCAATACTAGATGTTATCTAGACTCTAGAGAAACCAAATATGCAAACCAAATTAGCAAGCTCTAAGTATTTCTTCATTAATGGGTGCAAAGTATATGATGCAAGAGCTTAAACATGAGCACAACAATTGCCAAGTATCAAATTATCCAAGACATTTTAGAGTTACTACATGTAGCATTTTCCAATTCCAACCATATAACAATTTAACGAAGAAGAAACTTCGCCATGAATACTATGAGTAGAGCCTAAGGACATATTTGTCCATATGCTACAGCGGAGCGTGTCTCTCTCCCATAAAGTGAATGCTAGGATCCATTTTATTCAAACAAAACAAAAAACAAAAACAAACCGACGCTCCAAGCAAAGTGCATAAGATGTGACGGAATAAAAATATAGTTTCATGGGAGGAACCTGATAATGTTGTCGATGAAGAAGGGGATGCCTTGGGCATCCCCAAGCTTAGACGCTTGAGTCTTCTTAGAATATGCAGGGGTGAACCACCGGGGCATCCCCAAGCTTAGAGCTTTCACTCTCCTTGATCATATTGCATCATACTCCTCTCTTGATCCTTGAAAACTTCCTCCACACCAAACTCGAAACAACTCATTAGAGGGTTAGTGCATAATAAAAATTCACATGTTCAGAGGTGACACAATCATTCTTAACACTTCTGGACATTGCATAAAGCTACTGGACATTAATGGATCAAAGAAATTCATCCAACATAGCAAAAGAGGCAATGCGAAATAAAAGGCAGAATCTGTCAAAACAGAACAGTCCGTAAAGATGGATTTTATTAGGCCACCAGACTTGCTCAAATGAAAATGCTCAAATTGAATGAAAGTTGCGTACATATCTGAGGATCATGCACGTAAATTGGCTTAATTTTCTGAGCTACCTACAGGGAGGTAGACCCAGATTCGTGACAGCAAAGAAATCTGGAACTGCGCAGTAATCCAAATCTAGTACTTACTTTACTATCAAAGACTTTACTTGGCACAACAAAACATCAAAACTAAGATAAGGAGAGGTTGCTACAGTAGTAAACAACTTCCAAGACACAAATATAAAACAAAAATACTGGAGTAAAAACATGGGTTGTCTCCCATAAGCGCTTTTTTAACGCCTTCAGCCTAGGCGCGTAAAGTGTAACTCAAGTAACATCGAGAGACGAAGCATCAACATCATAATTTGTTCTAATAATAGAATCATAAGGTAACTTCATTCTCTTTCTAGGGAAGTGTTCCATACCTTTCTTGAGAGGAAATTGATATTTAATATTACCTTCCTTCATATCAATAGTAGCACCAACGGCTCGAAGAAAAGGTCTTCCCAATATAATGGGGCAAGATGCATTGCATTCAATATCCAAGACAACAAAATCAACGGGGACAAGGTTATTGTTAACCATAATATGAACATTATCAACTTTCCCCAAAGGTTTCTTTTTAGCATTATCAACGAGATTAACATCCAAATAACAATTTTTCAATGGTGGCAAGTCAAGCATATCATAGACTTTCTTAGGCATAACGTAAATACTTGCACCAAGATCACATAAAGCATTACAATCAAAATCTTTGACTCTCATTTTAATGATGGGCTCCCAACCATCCTCTAGCTTTCTAGGAATAGAAGTTTCAAGTTTTAGTTTCTCTTCTCTAGCTTTTATGAGAGCATTTGTAATATGTTTTGTGAAAGCCAAGTTTATAGCACTAGCATTGGGACTCTTAGCAAGTTTTTGCAAGAACTTTATAACTTCAGAGATGTGGCAATCATCAAAATCTAAATCATTACAATCTAAAGCAATGGGATTATCATCCCCAAGGTTGGAAAAAATTTCAGCAGCTTTATCACAAGCAGCTTCAAATAGCTTTAGCAGCTTCATGTAATTTTGCGCGCTTTGCACTAGGAGTAGAAGCATTGCCAACACCAATTATTTTACCATTGATAGTAGGAGGTGCAGCAACATGTGAATCATTAGCATTGCTAGTGGTGGTAATAGTCCAAACTTTAGCTACATTTTCCTTTTTAGCTAGTTTTTCATTTTCTTCTCTATCCCACCTAGCACGCAGCTCAGCCATTAATCTTATATTCTCATTAATTCTAACTTGGATGGCATTTGCTGTAGTAACAATTTTATTTTCAATATCCCTATTAGGCATAACTTTCGATTTCAAAAGATCAACATCGAGGCAAGACTATCAACTCTAGAAACAAGAATATCAATTTTATTGAGCTTTTCCTCAACAGTATTTGTTAAAGGCAGTTTGTGTACTAATAAATTCTTTAAGCATGGCTTCAAGTCCAGGGGGTGTATTCCTATTATTGTTGTAAGAATTCCCATAAGAATTAGCATAACCGTTACCATTATTATAAGGATATGGCCTATAGTTATTACTAGAATTGTTCCGATAAGCATTGTTGTTGAAATTATTATTTTTAATGAAGTTTACATCAACATGTTCTTCTTGGGCAACCAATGAAGCTAATGGAACATTATTAGGATCAACATTAGTCCTATCATTCGCAAGCATAGACATAATAGCATCAACCTTATCATTCAAGGAAGAGGATTCTTCAACAGTAATTTACCTTCTTACCTTGTGGAGCTCTTTCCGTGTGCCATTCAGAGTAATTAACCATCATATTATCAAGAAGCTTTGTTGCTTCACCAAGAGTGATGGACATAAAGGTACCTCCAGCAGCTGAATCCAATAAATTCCGCGAAGAAAAATTTAGTCCCGCATAGAAGGTTTGGATGATCATCCAAGTAGTCACTCCATGGGTTGGGCAATTTTTAACCAGAGATTTCATTCTTTCCCAAGCTTGAGCAACATGTTCATTATCCAATTGTTTAAAATTCATTATGCTACTCCTCAAAGATATAATTTTAGCAGGGGGATAATATCTACCAATAAAAGCATCCTTGCATTTAGTCCATGAATCAATACTATTCTTAGGCAGAGATAGCAACCAATCTTTAGCTCTTCCTCTTAATGAGAAAGGGAACAATTTTAATTTTATAATGTCACCATCTACATCTTTATATTTTTGCATTTCACATAGTTCAACAAAATTATTGAGATGGGCAGCAAGATCATCGTAACTAACACCGTAAAATTGCTCTCTCATGACAAGATTAAGTAAAGCAGGTTTAATTTCAAAGAATTCTGCCGTAGTAGCAGGTGGAGCAATAGGTGTGCATAGGAAATCATTATTATTTGTGCTAGTGAAGTCACACAACTTAGTATTTTCAGTGGTTGGCCATTTTAGCAAGTAGTAAATAAAGCAAACTAGATAAAGTAAATGCAAGTAAACTAATTTTTTTGTGTTTTTGATATAGCAATGCAAGACAAGAAATAAAGTAAAGCTAGCAACTAATTTTTTTGTGTTTTGATATAAGTGCAGCAAACAAAGTAGTAAATAAAATAAAGCAAGACAAAAACAAAGTAAAGAGATTGAGAAGTGGAGACTCCCTTGCAGCGTGTCTTGATCTCCCCGCAACGGCGCCTGTAAATTTGCTTGATGCGTGTAGTTGACACGTCCGTTGGGAACCCCAAGAGGAAGGTGTGATGCGCACAGCAGCAAGTTTCCCTCGTAAGAAACCAAGGTTTAATCGAACCAGAGAGGAGTCAAGAAGCACGTTGAAGGTTGATGGCGGCGGGATGTAGTGCGGCGCAACACCGGAGATTCCGGCGCCAACGTGGAACCCGCACAACACAACCAAAGTACTTTGCCCCAACGAAACAGCTGAGGTTGTCAATCTCACCGGCTTGCCGTAACAAAGGATTAACCGTATTGTGTGGAAGATGATTGTTTGCAGAGAAAACAAGTAAAACAAGTATTGCAAGCAGATTTGTATTTCAGTATTAAAAGAATGGACCGGGGTCCACAGCTCACTAGAGGTGTCTCTCCCATAAGATAAAAGCATGTTGGGTGAACAAATTACAGTCAGGCAATTGACAAATAGAGAGGGCATAACAATGCACATACATGACATGATAAGTATAGTGAGATTTAATTGGGCATTACGACAAAGTACATAGACCGCCATCCAACCGCATCTATGCCTAAAAAGTCCACCTTCAGAGTTATCGTCCGAACCCCTTCCAAGCATTAAGTTGCAAAGCAACATGACAATTGCATTAAGTATGGTGCGTAATGTAATCAACAACTACATCCTCTGACATAGCGCCAATGTTTTATCCCTAGTGGCAACAAGACAACACAACCTTAGAACTTTCCGTCACCGTCCCATGTGTCAATGCAGCATGAACCCACTATCGAGCATAAATACTCCCTCTTGGAGTTAAAAGCAAAAACTTGGCCAGAGCCTCTACTAGTAACGGAGAGCATGCAAGATCATAAACAACACATATGTAATAACTTGATAATTAACATAACATGGTATTCTCTATCCATCGGATCCCGACAAACACAACATAGAGTATTACAGATAGATGATCTTGATCATGTTAGGCAGCTCACAAGATCCAACAATGAAGCACAATGAGGAGAAGACAACCATCTAGCTACTGCTATGGACCCATAGTCCAGGGGTGAACTACTCACTCATCACTCCGGAGGCGACCATGGCGGTGTAGAGTCCTCCGGGAGATGAATCCCCTCTCCGGCAGGGTGCCGGAGGAGATCTCCGTAATCCCCCGAGATGGGATCGGCGGCGGCGGCGTCTCGCAAGGTTTTCCGTATCGTGGTTTTTCGCATCGTGGGTTTCGCGACGGAGGCTTTAAGTAGGCGGAAGGGCAGAGTCGGGGGCTGACGAGGGGCCCACACCACAGGGCGGCGCGGTCCCCCCCTTGGCCGCGCCGCCATGTGGTTTGGCCACCTCGTGGCCCCACTTCGTATGCTCTTCGGTCTTCTGGAAGGTTCGTGGCGAAATAGGCCCCTGGGTCTTCGTTTCGTCCAATTCCGAGAATATTTCGTTACTAGGATTTCGAAACCAAAAACAGCAGTAAAACAGAACCGGCACTTCGGCATCTTGTTAATAGGTTAGTTCCGTAAAATGCACGAATATGACATAAAGTGTGCATAAAACATGTAGGTATCATCAATAATATGGCATAGAACATAAGAAATTATCGATACGTCGGAGACGTATCGGTGAGCTACCGGCGGACGGGGTTCGTCTATGGGCTGGGGTTCGTCGGTGCTACGCGTCGCGGCGAGTTTATGTAGGCGGAGCTGGACTCGGCGATTAAATGCCGCGTGGATGCTACGCGTCCGCGGCGAGCTGACCGGCGGCAGCCTTTACTCCGCTCGCGGAAGACGATGCGTCTGCCGCTGACTGGCCGGGTCCATCTCTCGCGCGGAAGCCGAAGCGAAAGCGCGGGAGAGAATTCTCGCCGTTTCGCGCGCTTTCGCTTCGTCCGGAGTCCCCGAGCGCGCCTCGGGGGACCGGGGATGGCGTGGGCTCGCCGGATGGATTTAGGCCCAAATCCGGATAAAAACGAGGAATCGGGGGCGCGATTGGACCGAATTTCGCCGTCTTGATGAGATAAACGTCGCCCGGGGGCCTCTTCGGGGAGACGTGTGAGGATGCTCTAATGTCTTGATGCCAATGCGAAAGATGGTTCCTACTAATAGTTAATTTTTTCCTCTCAACAAGAGAACTTCCCGTAGCTCCATTTTTGGACCAGGAGTAGGGCAACAAGCCGCATTCAGTCCCGCAAAAGAGAAATCACTGCAAAAGTTGTTAGAACATGCCTAGCCAAAACGTTTGCCCGCATCCCGCGCGGCTTGCCACCCTGACCAGGAGGGGACTAGGGGCAAATCGGTGGAAAGCCTAGAGTGCATCAAGAGTGCCCTCCATGGTGAAGCACACGGCCGTGAAGGACTGTCAGCTGGTACCTAAACACTGACGACGGGCTACTCTATGTTTGACCCTCGTAGATTTGGAGAACTTGACTACACCATAATGCTTCCCCAGTTTTGTAGTTTCAGTATACTCCATGAACGCGGCCAGAGTAGCTACACAAGCCATATTTGGCCCGTGATAGCTAGGCTCCAGGTTGTACTCTTTGAAACAAAATAATTCAGACACTTGGTTCTCTCCAACATCTCACCTTGGCTTAATTCAGACAAGCCTATCTGTTGCGTGTGGCAATGTGTACGCTTCGGTTCGAGGAATTCGCAAAGCTTTGATTCTTCATTATCTAGAAATGGAAACCGATTCCGCAATGGGGGAAATGTGTTTGCAGTGATAGGGGAAGCATAGGTTGGATCCAACCAATTTATACTACTCTAAAGGGGAAAACGCGTGAGAGCAAATTAGAGCAAATGGGGGGAAAGCTCCAAGAGCGTGAGGCAGAACATAGAACTAATGCATTTTGCATATCACACCACAAATATGAATTGACGTCGATGATCCATATGGTGCCGCGAAGGGGCCAATAGCTATTGTGCCACGTTTTTGCAGCAATATAGTCAGGAGATCAACATCTTTCGCTCAAATAGCTCCCGTGTGACATTTTCTATACAGGCGCGCTATAAGTTGGCGCGGTATACGACGCTGCGGCCGCGCTGTAAACCATTGCCGCGCGCCGGAGCAATTTCTCCCCCGCCGGGTGCGCCATTTTGCAGCGCATGTTGGCGCGGTAAAATAGCACCTCCGCCGGACGCGCCATTTTGCAGCGCGCGAGCGCGGCGCAAACAACAAACACACACAACTATGCATCCAACAAGATCAAACAATTATATAAAAATTCACAAATAAAATGTACCATCCAAATACAATACATTATTCACAACAATACTTCAGACCAAATACAACACGTCCAACATACAACAATACAACATGGTTTTCAGACAATACAACACATAGTTTTCAAACAAATACAACAAATATTCAACTATTGTTGTCCATTCCAATTCCACCATTCTTCCATGAGATCTTTTTGAAGCTCATCATGTGTGTCGTTGCACCGAATGGCATGGTATGAGGCAATGAACCGGGCAATCCTATGTGCGGACCTCCTCACTTGAACGGGAACCCCCATCAAGTCGTAGTGGGTATGATCCACATCTTTTCCGCGATCATCCTCTATAATCATGTTGTGCATGATTACACACACGGTCATGATATACCAAAGCCATTCTTGGTCCCAAAATCTAGCCGGTCCTCTAACAATGGCAAATTGGGCTTGCAAAATCCCAAATGCTCTCTCTACATCTTTCCTAGCCGCCGCTTGTGCATTGTGGAATTGGGTTTGCTTCTTACCTCTTGGTTGAATAATTGGCTTCACAAATGTTTGCCACCTTGGATATATGCCGTCGGCGAGGAAGTAGCCATAGTTGTACTTGTGGCCATTTGCTTCAAACTCCACCAATGAACCTTCCCGCATTGCAAGTCTTGTCATTAGTGGTGACCGTTGAAGAACATTGATGTCATTGCAAGATCCGGGCATTCCAAAGAAAGCATGCCATATCCAAGTCTCTTGGTCGGCCACCGCTTTAAGTACTATGGTGGCATCCTTCTTGTAGCCTTTGAATTGTCCATGCCATGCCGCTGGACAATTCTTCCAACTCCAATGCATACAATAAATGGAACCAAGCATACCGGGAAACCCCCGGTTGGCGTTGATCTCCAAAAGCCTTGCCGTGTCTTGAGCACTGGGGGCTCTCAAGTATGTGGAGCCAAAAACATTGACAATTGCAACGACAAAGCGCTTCACACACAAGATAGAAGTGCTCTCTCCCATGGCCAAATGATCATCAATAAGATCTGCCGGTATACCATATGCCAACATACGCAAGGTGGCGGTCACCTTTTGATATGTGCTATGACCAAGTTCTCCGGCGGCATTCCTCCTTTGCTCAAAGAAGCGATCATACTTGGTGACCTCCGTTGCAATGTGCTTGAACAAGTTGAGACTCATCCGAAAACGCCGCCGAAAATAGCTTTCGGGAAAAATCGGATTCTCATTGAAATACGACCGCATCAACTTCTCATGCCCTTCAATCCTTTCTCTCCACAACTTCTATCTACCGAACACCGACCCACCAAATTTTGGCCTCTTAACGGCGCGGTATGCTAATAGTATCGATATGTTCTCCTCTTCTTCTTGGTCGAACTCGTCATCCGATGAATCGTATGATGAACTCTACAAACATATGTATGAAATTACTTCACTATGAACTAACTATTGTAGCTAATTGGCGAGTAATAGAGGCCGGCCGGCGGAGGTGCATACCTTGCAAGCAAATGGGCGAGCACCATGGGCGCGCCATGTTGCTAGCAAGCTCGAGGAGGACGACGACGACATGTTGACGCCTGCGCGGAGGAGAACGCGACGGCGGCGCGAAGGGGGCCGCGGAGAAGGAGCGCCGACTACAGCTCGTCGCTGGCGGCGGCGCGAGCGTCACAGTGCGGCGGAGCATCCGCCGCTTCCAGGAGGAGGTGCGGGCGACGCGGATCTACGACGCGGCGACGCGCAGCAGCGGGGGCGGCGGCGGCGGCTGGATTTCGCGCCGGCGGTAGGTGGAGAAATGAGGGCGCGGGCGCGGGTGGGGGGAAATTTCCAGCCGTTGGCTTTTGGCGCGAGCGCGGAGCGTTGCCGCGCGCTGTAGCCGACGCGTCAGATATGCCGCTCCGGTTTGTGCAAAACGCCGCGCGCCCTAAAAATTTTACAGCGCCGCGCCGTTTACCGCGCCCTACTGGAGCGCCCCCAACCCCCCGCGCGCGCTATATCGGACATTTTTTTTTTGCCGCGCGGCCTATGTAGCGCGTCTGTTGGAGATGCTCTAAATAGCTATGACTCAAGACGGACCTTAAGTACAAGATATTGCGTTAGCAATTTGGATTATATGAGCCAAGCGGGACCCACTACTTATCCTCAACGTGTGACCTTTAGCTTGTCCACTGAGCGTGGGACCCACCACGTAGCGACCAAAGAGCAGAACCCATAACTTATCCACCTCAGCGCAGGATACTTGGATTGTTCCACTGAGGTCGGGACCCTTGGACTATTCGAGCGTGGCTGGGATCCACCACATATCCACCTTAGAGCTGGACCCGCAACTTATCAAACTCAGCGTTACTACAAGACGAGAGCTCGAGCCATCCTCGTTCCCGTGCCCCGCCGAGCCCCATTGCCTCCCGTTTCCCCCACCAATTCTACTACTATTTCTTCTCCGACGACGAAGCACGACAACGGCGACGAAGAGAGCTGTCGAGCTCCTCTTCACTCTCCCGCTCCACATGGCCGAGGTATGACGTAGTGCCTATGACCGGATGCCACGATTGCCCACGCTCACGCCGTTGAAGCAATTGGTGAATATGAAGGAGGACAATAGCAACCAAGAGCGCGAATTTGTGCAATGCGAGGGCAAGCCAGAGTTGGGGAAGGTGAGATATGTTCTCCCTCGGCCAATTTCTCGTTTTTCTCTGCCAATTTCTGTTTTTTCTCCTCGCATTTGGGATTTAGGGTGGCATTTTGAGTGGATGGATGAGTATATTTAGAGGATTCGACTAGAGGGCGCAATTGATTTGAAGGGGCGCATCTGGGGAGCTCAATTTTCCTTTAGCGGTGGAGAAGTTAGGGTCTGATATTGTTGCTACTATGGGGGATGCGTAGGTGAAGACACAATTGAAGAAGCTGAACAAGAACTTAAGAAAAATTGTTGATCTGAAGAAGCATGCAAATGTGATGGCTACAGCTTTTTATGTTTGTAAAATTGCTCTCGGGTTTATGTGTTTGTTGATCATTAGTCGTTAGACATTGTAAGTAATGTTTGTGTAATTCTCCAAGCTTTGTACCCCTAATGACAAGCAGGATATGCTCTCTGGATTATCCTTCAATAAAAGGCAACACGATTTCAGCTAAAATTTCCTCGTTTTGGTTCGGTTTTCCGTTCATCGGTGTTAAGTAAAAAACAAAGGTTGTTATTGGGCCCTGACATGGCAACTAGTGTTAGAATAGGTTAGACCCAAGTAGAAATGGCACGTGTTAGAAAATGCTCAATGTTAAGTCAAGCCCACGTTAGTTGGTGGACTTGTCTACGCTTCGGCTAAAGAAAATGTGCACACTAAGGAAAATGAAACTATTCTTGAGCTTTTTTTTATTTTCTTGACCAATGTTTCTTTTCAGTTATAAAAATATTTCATCTGTTCTAAAATGTAAGACATCTAAAGATTACTAAAAAGTCAATACTATTTTCTAAGTTTGATCAAGTTTATATACAAATTAAAATATAAACAGTATCAATAGATTCGCTATAAAGTATATTTTTTTATGTGTCCATTCAATATTGTAGATGTAGATACTTTTATCTAAATATTTGGTCCCTAAATACTACACATATTTTTCCCTAAATATGTTGGGACCGAGGGAGAGTAATACCTTAATACCTCGTGTTATTTCACCATTTTTAAACTTGTTTATTTCCTTGTGTAGTATCGTTCTGTCCGGGGTGGTATTTTAAAAAGCTAAATAAAATGAACTAGACATCATCGCGAGACTGAAAATGACACTTGTGAAAATGAACTAGTTTTGCTGACAGTGGGAAAGATGGTTCCTACTAATAGTTTATTTTTTCCTCTCAACAAAAGATCAGCGGGAGGCCTAGAGGCACCGAGAGAGCCCCCCATGGTGAAGCACACGGGCGTGAAGGACTGTCAGTTGGTATCTAAACACTGATTATTGGCTACTCTATGTTTGACCCTCGTAGATTTGGAGAACCTGGCTACAACACAATGCTTCCCCAGTTTTGTAGTTTCAGTATACTTCATGAACGCCGCCAGAGCAGCTACACAACCCAACTTTGCCTGTGATAGCTTGGCTCCAGGTTCTACTCTTTGAAAAAAAATAATTCAGACAATTGGTTCTCTCCAACATCTCACCATGGCTTATAATGGACACTATATCGTTATCTGTTGCGTGTGGCCATGTGCATCCTTTGATGCAGAGATTTTCAAAGGCTTTGGGTACTATAGATTGCCATGGGGGAAATATTGTTTGCAGTCATAGTGGGGCACTCAAAGCATACCTTGGATCCAACCATTTTATACGAGTCTACTTGGGCTCTAAAGAGGAAAACGCATGAGAGCAAATTAGAGCAAGTGGGAAAAGTTCAAAGAGTGTGAGGCAGACTGGTACATAGAACTAATGCATTTTGCATATACATCACGCAGCAAATATGATTTGACGGCGATGAGGAGAAGATCTAGTCCATGGAAGCCTAGCCGCATCTTTGTCATTTTTCCGCACATCTCTTCTGTATATAATTCCACGTCGAGTACTTGGGTGAGAAGGAGACCGGATTTATAAGATAGAAAAAAAAATTGGAATAGAAAAAACATTGGACTGAGATATCATGTCTACTTGAATCCTGTGTGAAGATAAAGTGTGTTTGATTGTGTTAAAGAATTTTTTTTATGAGGTATGACCTAATATTTTTTCCTATAAAATTTATCCTACAATATTTTTATAGGATTAATTCTTATAGAATATGTTCATATAAATCAAACAACATGTGTAAGAAATTTTCTCACAGAAATGCAAATCTGAACTCGGGTGCATGTGCTCCTTTTATCTAAAAATAAATTTCGAATTGTTGAAAAATCCAAGGGAATTTTTTTGCATGTACATGTACACCTTCTATGTGCGCACACAAAGTTTCGCTGAAAATCGATATTTTGGTGTCTGTGTAATAAGGCAAAAAAATGTCTCGAGAAATGCCTTATTTCAGCACCAAAATTTGTTTTTTTACACGGGCTGCATAAAAGGTTTTTTGCTGAAACAACTTCGTTGGCACTTAGGATGTGGAGATATACATGCGACATTTTATTTTTGATTTTTGATATTTTCAAATATGTTTAAAATGAATTTGAAAAAAGGCTGCATATGCACATGGGAGCGAAAACGTCTTATCCATTTTCTCATAGGATCCAAATCTTACAAAATTCCTATGCAAATCCTAAATAGAATAGTTTTCAGGCTTATTTCACTAGGTTTTGTTCAATCATGATAATTTTATTTGAATGTACGCTCGCCTATTTTGTTTGAAGATACATCTTAGTGGTTGGACATGAACTAAGTGTTCTAGCTTGAGAAGACTTATCTTATGTCTTACCAAGAACTCTGTGTTCTAGCTTGATATTTCGTTTGAAGATGCATCTTAGGTTGTTTTTATAACCAAGAGCTCGGTGTGTTTTTGGACTTTGTTCTTTAGTCTTCTCCAATGAAAATATAAGGTGGAGCCGCCCGATCCGCCCGTGGTTAACCCAGATATCCAACTGGTGGAGCTGACCAAGGAAG
The DNA here is from genome assembly GCF_022539505.1 of Lolium rigidum. Taxonomy (NCBI): domain Eukaryota; kingdom Viridiplantae; phylum Streptophyta; class Magnoliopsida; order Poales; family Poaceae; genus Lolium; species Lolium rigidum. The sequence goes on from NC_061508.1 coordinate 56,105,915, forward strand.
AAGTCATGGAGCTGGCGATCGCCCACAGCGAGCTCGAGGAGCTTGGTGGGTGGCATGGCCTTCCCACCTAGCTGCGGGACTCCTCGCTGGCGCACGGCAAGCCAATGACGCCGCCAGCCGTGGTCCAGCTGGGTGTCGGTTAATATGGTTAGTTCGGTTCGGTTAATATGGTTTTTTGGTTAATACGGTTTCAATACTTCGGTAAATACGGTTTCGTATAAAAATACGGTTCGGTTTCGGTAATAACCATATAAATTCGGTTCGATTTCGGTAATAACCAAATTAACCAAAGTTGACGTGAATTTTGGAATAGCATCTGATTTTATGGACATATATTTTGGTTTATGTATTTTTTAAGACCAAACCGATCTTGTTGTAGGAGAAAGAAATGATAAATAATAAAAATGCGGTCAAAATATGAAATGAAGCAATATTTGGCATGGACTTGAGAACTCATAACGCGTCACAAATATATGTGTACTGCACGTACATACCATCAGACTGGACTACTTTCTTCGTCAATATGCATGCTAAACATGTATAGAAGGTTAACTTGAATTTGGGATGGGCCTAAAAGGCATTTTTTTATTGCGCTGGGCCGTTCGGTTTTTCGGTTAACCATGTTTTTTCGGTTTTTAACTGAAATTAACTGAAGTGTATATGGTTAGCACTTTTGCTAACTGAAACCTAACAATAAAACCATAAAACTGAAATTCAATTATGGTTAGGTTTTTTTTATTCGGTTTTCAGTTTCGGTTCCGTTTTGTGCAGTCGGAGGCCGTGGGCACCTCCGGTCTTCGTGGATCTCGTTGACACCGATGAGGACGAGTAGGTGCCAAAGGGTGTTAGTTTTTATTTTTTTGGTGCTATATAAATTACTTCATATTAATAAAATTTATTGCATAAATTTCATAAATTTTATTAATGCGAAGTAATTTATATAGCACCAATTTTTTTTAAAAATAAAGTTTATATGAAGACTTCCGTTCTATTATTTCCATCGCGTCGCGGTCATGATTTGAATTCATGTCTCCGTTTCAAGAACATGCAATATATAGCTGATCGAATCCACCACCCAATTTTAGCATGTTTGAGCATTGGAAGCCACCGGCTGAGGGTGTGATTAAAATTAACAACGATGCCAGTTTTCAAGAATAGGAGATGACTGGAGGAATAGGATTGGTAGTACGGGATCACCAGAGCAATCTGGTTAGGGGACAAGCTTTATGGTATGGCCATGCTGAAAGGCATTCTCGACGGAGGTGCTAGCTATCCGAGAAGGCGCAAGACTGGCACAGGAGAGAGGGTATTTGCATGTGGTGATTGAAAGTGATTCCCTGGTGGTTGTTAATCTGTGCAATGCGGATGATCAAAACAGGTCAAACTGAGAGCTATTGTCCAAGAGATCGAAGAAATTAGGAGGGCTTTTGCTAGCTTTAGCATTCTTGTTATTGGGCGGGAAGCAAATAATGCTGCCCATTTGTGTGCTAAGCAAGATAATAGTGATAAGAGGAGGTGCCTGTGGATTAATTATAACCATGGCTTTCTCACTGACACTCGCGAGTGATTGTAATTCTTGTGTAATCTATGAAGCCCTTAATTTGCAAAAAAAGCACACGTTTGATTATGAGGTTTCTCCAGTTCTATTATTTCTGTCGCCGTCCATAATGTCACGCCCGAGCCCGCTTAGGGTTCCCGATTTAATGCTAATGGCGGCGCTTACGGTAGGAACCGAGAGGCTGTTTCTGGCCTTGGGTAAACAGAAGTTGACGCTTGACAGGTGGGCTGGATGTCTGTGTTTCTGCTGGCCTGTGATGACATCAGCTCACCAAAGGCACACTTAAATGGAAGGACCATAATAAATACTGCTAAAGTACCATGCTGGTAATAATATTTAACAGTAGAAGGCAGCCTTTGTTGATTGCTGGTAATATTTTGCTGGCAATATGCGAAAACACTGATGGCTCTACTGATAGTTGATATTTTACTCTTAACTCGAGAACTTCATATGGCTCCATTCTTGGAACAGGAGGGAATTAGGGGCAAATTAGTGGAAGGCCTAGAGCCCGTCAAAGGTGCCTGCAATGGTGAAGAACACAGCCGTGCAGGAGTATCAGATGGTATCTAAACCATGATGATTGGCTACTCTATGTTTGACCCTCATAGATTTGGAGAACCTGTCTACAACACAAAGCATCCCCGGTTTTGCAGTTCCGGTATACTTCAAGAACACCACCAAAGTAGCAACACAAGCCAGCTTTTGCCCGGAATAGTTAGGCTCCAAGTCTTACTCTTTGAAACAAAATAATTCAGACACTTGGTTTACTCCAACATCTCACCATGGCTTATAATCGACACTAGCTATATCGGTATCTCTTGCTTGTGGCAATGTGAATCCTTTGATCATGCGGAGATTTGCAAAGCTTTTTGTTTTTCAGTATCTGGAAATGGAGACCGAATCTGTAATGGAAGATGGAAATGTGCCGTAGCGGATGTAAGTGATACTGGGGCACTCAGAGCATATATACGTTGGATCCAACCGTTTTATAAGAGTCTGCTTCGGCCATACCTGGCCATGGGAAGCCCGGCCCGGCCCGAAATTTCCGGGCTTGGGCCAACCCGAGCATGTCCGTGGGCCAGGCCTGGGCCAGAAATTTAGGCCCGATGGTCAAGACGGGCCGGGCGTGGGCTTGGAAAATAGGGCAAATAGGGAAGAGGCCCGACCCGATGGGTATTTGCTGCTATGGGCCGGGCCTGGGCCGAAATATTAGGCCCGATGGTCGGGCCGGGCCGGGCCTGGGCCTGGGTTTTTTGTGTCGGGCTTTGTTAGGCCCGGCCCGAAGCCCGGCCCGGCCCGGCCCGAACAATGCCCAGGTATAGCTTCGGCTCTAAAGAGGGAAAGGCGTGAGAGCAAGGGGGAAAGCTCAAGAGCCTGATGCAGACTGCTCGTACATAGAAGTAATGCTGTAATGCATTTTGCATATCACACAACAAATATGATTTCCCGAGGAGACACTGCGGGAAAACATGGCAGGCAAAAGACACGCCAAAGCCGTTTCGGAACTAGTCCAGGGAAGCCTAGCTGCATCTTTGCCGTTCCTTCCAACATCTCTGTATATAATTCCGGGTTGTGTACTTGGACGAGAAGGACACCCAGTTGATTATTTCATGTCTTTTGCCTCCTTTCTTTTTTACTTTTTTAATAAATAGAATGTAGTTTTCACAAGGCTTATTTCACTCGTGGCAATTTTATTTGAAGGCCCGCTTGCCTATTTCGTGTGAAGATACCTCTTAGTGGTTGACCATAGAACTAAGTATTTTATCTTGAGAAGACATATGTTGGACAATGATAAATGCCAATTATTCGACCCTCAGGATATATCTTCGTGTTTGCGATCCTCTGTACCTTGCTCATTTACTTCCTGCAATCTATGTTTTCTGCAAGTTATATATTTGTGGATTTGCATGGGCAAGGTGTTTTAATTAACCGTAGGAAACAACTTGACAGACTTGCTAACCTTTATTAATATTTTTGAGAACACTGTGTCCACCCCATCTAGTCAACGTAGACGGCCTTTCCACAACAGGAGGGCATGTGAAAATTCCTGTAAAATGCCGCACAAGGCGGGCCGCGAGGCTAGGGCAAATCCACAGGTGAAAAGATCCCTGTCCCGAGAACCCGTACTCTTTGAAATAAAATAATTCGGACAATGTGAAAAGTGCTCGTGTGGGTGCGGTGTAAGAACATGGGGATTCACACGGTTTAGAGACACTCAAGGTGGTCGGGCCATGAGAACCCGTCTTCGCCATGTTCAGGAGAGCCACGATGTGCCCCACCCAACATGGCAAGCGTGGCTCGTGTAGGTGCCTGCATGCCTTTACCAAGGGTGCAAACCTATCGATGGTCATCGATGTGATGGCCTAAGTGAAGACAGGGCCCAACGTTGAGCGACACATGACTGCCCTAGGGAGCAACCAAGGAGATGGGGGCTTCATCCTGATGCGTGCGCATGTGTCCTCCTTGCCATGGAATCAGACAACCCACCATTTTTTGGGGAGACTTGTATAGTAAATTAGCTTAAGACAGTTGGCTTCTCTCTTAGTTATAATGATTTGAAAAATGGTGGACTCATTGGGTTTAGTGCTATGCAGAAGAGCACAATGGCAATGGGTGTAACTTCATATGGTTCCCCCACATACTATGGTGATCATTACATGTGCGTCGGGGAAGAGAGTCTGAATGTTTTGCAAGATTATAAACACAATCTTTGAAGTTGAGTACCTCGGAGCATCCAATGAGACGGACACCGCAAGGCTCTTGAATGAGTGAAGGTAGAGGTTGAATAGGTATGCTTTGGAGCATCGACTGCATACATATTGGAAGTGAAAGAACGACCTTTCTACATGGCATGATCAATTCATGGGGATGTTGTCATGATCCTAATACTATCATTGTTGAATCTATTGCCTAGAAGGACATGTGGATTTGGCATTGCTACTTCGAAATTAATTCTCAACTCTCACGATGATATCAAGATCACATATGTTCGCAAGGATAGCAAAATGGAAAAGCTCTATCATGTAATTTTACTAGGGCTGGGATACTATCTATCTGATGGTATCTACCCTTCTTGAACCTTTTGTGAATACAATTCATAAACCTAAAGGCATGAAGAATTCATACTTTTTCCAATGCTCAAGATGTTGTGCGTATGAGGACATTGGGTGCATTTGGAGTGTTGCAAGCTAGGTTTTGCGATTATGTGTGGACATGCTCACTTTGGGTACCGGTGATGCATGTAAAATACATCCATGAACTTTGTAGGTTATTATGTTAAAATCATTATTATCTTGAAAAATCATGTAAATAAAAATGTACTAGAAGTATTATTCAATGAATTTATTGTTTGAGGCAAAATAAATAAAGTGATGTTGATCTGTCGGTGCCACTGCCAAGTGACAATTCGGAGAGCAGAAAGAGCTCATTGCCTCCTAGACCCAGATCCATCGCATCCGAGCGGATATGGCCATGGAGGAGTTGGGCAGCGACACGTCCATCATGGTGGTGCCAGGCCTAGTGTGTGGCGCTACCAATACCGTGATATGCATATGATTCTATTCTTGGACCATTCTTGGACGATGAGGTGCTCATCAGCTCCTCAGTGGAAGGCGTAGAGATGATTGGCAATACAATCGATGGTTAAGCACACGGTAGTGGAGGACCCTCCATGTGTATGTTAACACATAATGGATTGTTCTATGTTCGACTACAATACCAATTATACCTAGGTTTACGTTTTTAGTATACTTCGTCAACCTCACTAGAAGAGCTACACTCACCAAGCTACGCCAGGAGATGACTGGGCTCCAGGATGTACTCTTTGAAACAAGATAATCTCGACACTTGGTTTTCTCCAACATCTCACCATCGCTTAATCAACAATATAACTCTATTTGTTCGCGTGCAGCTACACGCATCATTGCCAAAGCTTTTGATTTGTTCTTTGTTATCTATAGAAATAACATCCACATATCTAATTGAATATGGAGATGTACTATAGAGGATGTAAATGTCGTTGCATACGATAGATTGTTGTCAGAAATTGTGTTCAGAGCGAGAGGGGGCACCCAAAGCATATGTTGGATCAAACCCTTGTATATAAATCTGGGCTCTAAAGAGCAAAATGTGTGACAACAAATTAGAGCAAGGAAAAAAGCTCAAAAAGCATGAAGCACACTGCTCAAGCTTGCCACACAGCTAGTACATAGAACTAATGCATTTCCATTTTGCATATCACCCACCAAACAAGATATGACGACCACTAGGAGAGGATCTAGTAAAAGTGTCAAATGATCGCTTGTATTATTTTAAGAAAAAAATGAAAACTGAAATATAGATGCTTGGTTTAAGGTGTCTTACTTTACAACATTTGCCGAGTCCCTAAAGTACTTCTCGAAACTGTTAAAAGGAGAGTAAAACATTTTGGAAATCTAAAATTTAGGGCATGTGATAGAGATTGGGAGCCATGCATTGGCTTTTGGTTGCATATTCTCTCTTTATTTAAAATGCATCTTTGAATATTTTGAAATGTTAAAATATTCCAACAAAAAATTATGTATATCTTCACATTCTACCTGCACATAAAGTCTTTCCATGAAAAATCGTCTTGTTATTTAGGCTGTGTGAAAAGACAAAAATTGATGGTAAAAAAAGACTTTTTGTGAGACATGTTTTGTCTTTTTACATCGACAAAAAAAATCAGGTTTTCACGAAACTGTACGGACGCATACAGATTGTTGAGATTGACATACACACATTTTGTTTTTGAAATTTTTGACAATTAAAATATGTTTTTTGTTTATTTTATGGGACCATATGCACACGGTGTCGAATTGAATTTCCGTACTTGCCGGGCATTCCTGCAAACCTATTACTCCATCCTTTACATGAAGAAACTCAAAGAGCATGAGGTACACCTGGTACCCCTTATCCAGCTAAAGGATTTTTCTTTTTTTTATCATCATTATTCCGATCCACATTAATGGATTCAACTTTATCTAGATTCATATGTATCTAGTTAAGTTTTCAGACTAGATGCATGCGAATCTAGATAAAGTTGAGTCCATTAATATGAACCGGACGGAGTAATGCATTTCCTTTTTCATATCACCAAACAAACATGATTTGACGACCACTAGAAGAAGATTCTAGTACAAAGTGTCAAATGGTTGCTTGTACTCTTACGATAGAAAATCTTTAGGCAAATTGGAAACTGAAATAAAGAGGCTCGATGTAAAAGGGTTTTAGAAGTCTAAAATTTAGGGCATGTGATAGAGAAGCTTGCCGGGCATTCTTGCCAACCTATTAGAAAAGGAACAAGTTATAGTTAAAAAAAAGAGGAACAAGTTATGAAGGTGGAAAAGGGACAAATGATCGAATGCTACCATCATAATTCTGCACTTGTGCTGTTGAAAAGAAATCATGTGAATAAAAATGTACAGTATCATAAATATCATTCAGTGAATTTCTTGTCTGATGCAAAATTAATGAAGTGATCCCTGCTGCCGGTACCACTGCCAAAGTGCCAAGTGCCAAGTGACAGTTTCGAAAAAAAAAAAAGTGCCAAGTGACAATTACTCCGTAGTAGAGAAAAAGAGCTCATCGGCACCCAGACACAGATCCATCGCAGCCGAGCGAGCATGGCCACGGCGGCGTTGGGCGGCGATGCGGCCAGCATGGTGGCCGTGGGCCTGGTCTGGGGCGTTACGAACGCCCTGATGCGCCGGGGCGCGCTCGTCTGGGACCGCCGCTCCCGCTCCCTCCCCGCCGGCTCCGGCGCCATCCGGCGGTGGGCGGACCTCCTGCTGACGTGGCAGTACTCGGCGCCGTTCCTCGCCAACCTCTCCGCGTCCGCCACCTTCTTCCGGCTCCTCGGCGACGCCCCCATCTCCGTCGCCGTGCCCGTCACCAACGCCACCACCTTCGCCGCCACCGCCGTCGCAGCCGCGCTCCTCGGGGAGGACACACGCGCCGCGCCCGCCGCGCTCGGCACCGCGCTCATTGTCCTCGGCGTCTGGGTCTGCATCTCCTAGCTAGCCCGCCTAGGAACTAAACTCCTTTGTACACTGGCTGCTGCAGTGAAATTATTGGTAAATTTACATAGAATCACCTTTTTTTTGCGGGAATACATAGAATCACCTTGTGGCACCATCTAGCTCATCTTTTTTTAGGGACACAATTCTCATCTTTCTCCAATGTTGTCTGTAGAATATGGTGTACTTGTATAAATCTCTCAGTTCATAATATATTTCTATTGATTCTAAAATATAGGTTGCTTGTCATTACTGCCTTTCGCAGTATTGTGTGTTTTTCCAGATCCAGGCATGGAACTTGGTAATTCGATCACACGGACAAAATACTGATTTAGATCATACAGGTTAGGAAGGATAACCTACAGATACATAGAAAGATTGTTCCATCTCAATTCATCAATTCTCCATTTCTCCTGGATCCTCATCACTGTAAGTCTTTATCCTGCTTGTGTCCACAACTTCAAGTGACCGCTTGCTCGAGTAACCTGGGATCCTAGGGCAGAGTTTCTCGTTTGTGGGTCCTATGTTTGCATTGAGGTGCAAATATTCAATTAGTCAGGAATTTTATTCCTGAAACTTGCATCATTGCATGCTTCCCATATAGATCTATGAACCGGAGTGATAGCAAGTCTGTAACTAGCTTATTTTTCGGTGCCACTCAACCTAACATGCCAATCCATTAATTTATCTAAATCCAATGGTAAGTTAAAAAGTGTGCAAGATTAGTATTTATACATGCTATCAATAGCTTCTCTGTTCCTCCCACAGAAAATAGCTTCCCTGTTCCTTCTGCAGAAAATAGCTTCACTGTTCCCAAAATTTGTCAGGAAGTATAGTGTTCATTCCATTTTCGTGTAAATGCAGATTGGATGTTGCCTTCAACCAATTGTCTGTTTGAGGTCCAACTTTGATAACGGCCATTTCATTGAGTATCGCTAAAATGAGCATTAACAAGGTGCTTTGTTGTAGTTGGTAATGAGGATGGTGTTCATTCTTTTGCAGGTCTGTACTTGAATGCTCTGCTAGGGAGCTAGGGAGAAACAGGTACTATACCTTGTCTCCACGACACACGAGATCATGGGCTGTGATCTGGGAGGGTGAACGGTCTGTTTGACTACACGCTTAATTCTGAAAGGTATGTTTTTTCTTTTTTAAGAAAAACAAAAGCTGCATGGTTTATTGATAGAAAAGAGTGTATTTACAAGCCCGACCTGAGCCCAGGTGACACAACAACGCAATGGAATTTGTCAGAAAATACATTTGCCAGTGAATTGAAACTTAGCTATACATACATGAGAAACACATAAATTTTGGGACAATTTTATCTTCTCTTTTCTTCATGTTCAAGATATATTACAAGGCTTGGGTTAATAGTACCCATAGTATCCATATCAATAGGATACAGACTCAACTCTCTAAATACAACTGTCTTGGACTCTGATTTAAACGGGCAACTTGAACACAAGCACCGTGTACTCTACATGCATACTTATACTACTAGGATACGACTCCTCCATGCCTACACATTAACATACTTACATACATATATGCTACTCCCTCCGATCCATAATAATTGTCGGGAAATTAGTACAAAAGTTGTACTAACTTAGTACGAAATCCCCGACACTTATTATGGATCGGAGAGAGTGCTATAATATTTCCTAATTCACACGACATTACGGTAGCAATATACATGATGCTAGTTACAGAATCACAGATAATGTGTTGCTCAAATGAAATGTCTCTCGTGCCGAGACACGCGCTTCTTCCTTTTCACCATAGGTTGTGGAGTTTGCAGCTTACAGCTTATCTTGTAGTTGTAGTAGGGTGGTATGCGAGACCTCCATGCAAGAGCCTCAAATTTCCCACGTGGTAGTGTACCACCACATCCTAAGATGATGTCGTGCACACTAATCTTGGGGATTTCCTCACCGGAATCTAACTGATGATGGTTGCAAACCAAGAAGTATTTGCTGCTCCTGGCCAATCTCCAATAATATACTGGTTCATCTTCCCGTAAGCAAAGATTTGGGTGCTTGTCAGACATAAGGAAGTGTGTCTGCTTATATGCTCTCACACATTGAAGAACTGTGCACCAGAACTGAGCATTAAAGTTATCTCGCAGTAAACCAGCAATGATAAGCGCGCTCTTGAAACACTGTGTCTGTTCCAAAGCAATCTCCATGGCCATGATTGCCAGTTTTGGCTGGTCATCAGGCTTTGTGCTTCCGAATGCAAGGGACTTGAAAAAATGCCAATAAGCTTCTGGAGGGAGAAAGTCCAGTCGAAGCGCTTCTGTTGTTCCCAGATTCGCAATTATATCCGACCGACTGGTAATTATGATTTTGCTCCCACTGCACGGTGTCATGCTTGTTACGGAAGATTTCAGCCTTGTCCATGCTGCCTCGTTAATGCCCTCAGTTATTTCAACAATAATCAGCAACCTGTTTTGAGAAGCACAATTCCGATGTCTGACTAGACCATTAATATTGTTCCCTTTCAGGTCAATCACTCCTTCATACTTGAGACTGCCTTCTGGAAAGAAGACGATCATCGAGAAGCGACCGCGCACACTCGCATCCCTACAGACATACTCAACAAGAGTGCTCTTCCCTACTCTTATTGGACCAACAATTGGAAGTACTGCCAAGTCAGGCGTAGCATTGGGACACAGCAAGAAATTCAGGATCTGTTCCCGTTCTGTTTGGCGACCGAACATGCAATTGTCCAGGATCAAATATGTTCCATAAGGTTGACGAACTATCCGAGGATACAACTCCAAGAAGAAAAGAAATTCCTTGACACCAGCCATGGTGCCTTCAAGGGTGTCGACCATCCGTTGCAGCTCTTCTCGTATGTTGTTGTTTATATCAAACAACAATGCTTTTCTGTTGTTGCTACCACTGCATGGCCGAGAGAAACAAATCCGTTTGGCTGGACTGGATTTGGACAATACAGACGATGAATGGCTTACCTCCTCGTCAAGGGCGGCTTGGAATCTCAAGGCATCAAGCATGTAGCATCCTCTGTACATTCCCTGCCTCAACACTCCGAGCTGACGGAGCATCCCCTGGTTAGTGATATGCCGCCCCTGTGCCTCCTCGATGACGATGTCGATTCTCAGTACAACTCTGTCTAGCCTCTGGAGAATCTCGTCGATGCCAGGTTGCTTCTGGAAGTATTTGCTGATCACGAACGATGCCGACCTGCTGACGAGGTCACCTACAATTGCAGAGATGAGGACATCCATCGGTTGGTGAACCTCCTCAACTTGAGCACTTGCAGTGGAAGAGGGATATACAGCAATGGGTGATACCAGTTGGACTTCGAGTTTTGGTGGTGTTGTTGGCAGGTGTTCTGGATGGAACATTTGAAGGTGGTTGCCGTGATGACTGTGGCATAGTAGAGTGAGCCAAGGGCTGGAGCCTGGATGGATTGACACTTCATGTGATGTGTTGTCCTGCCACTTTTTAAGTGGGTCTTCACCTGACTTCTGGAATTAATTGTCACTAGTCTGACCGCCTCATTGCTAATCTAGGTCAAAACAGCACAACTTACCTTTCCTATCTTTATCTTTATTTTATTCTATGCCTCCATTTAGTCGTGACAAATCTTGACTTGTAATGCAGTTGATGATTCTTACTTGTCTATTTCTTTTTAAAATAAATCTCTATCATCTGAAATCATGCACCGTTAAGTCAAAAACTACATTGAATTCGTGCGATATGTTATTTCGATTTCTTGTTTGTAAGTTATGTATGGGGTGACCTTGGGACAACGATGGTTGGATGATAATTAATGCTGTATATTATAAGGTTGATGTTATAGAATTTCTTGGCAACCACCCCCGTCAAATGCATATTTTATTTGGTTTTGGGGCATCACTGTCTTTATTATTTCTAACATGAAAGAGTTAATCTTGAGATCCCTCTTAGAAATTTATGGCGTATTTAGACTGTTCAATTTTGAACTTAAGTTGTTTCTAAATTTTGTTGATAGTTACAAAATTGTGGATGTAACTGCAAGATTAACAATATTGTGTAACATAATCCACATATCATCAGAAATTATTGGCTATTATATGAATTTTAACTGTCAAAATATGGTCTATATTTTGAAAGGAGAAAGTCTAACTGCTAACTCGGACCCTTTCCCGGTAGATTTTTTTTCCCTTTAGGGGCTATAACTACTTTGACTGTTTCCCTAGGAGTGGTGGATGAGACGAGTAGAAAAACTGCCGTTTCTTTGACTGAAGGACTGAATTTTGATAAAGACATTCAGGCCTGTGATATCAGGCTTTTTGAGTGTTTGGCCAGTCCATCCGCTCCAGGAATTTGAATTAATTTGCTTTCTACTCCTGGTCTCTATAGCCTACTGCTGCAGTGAAATGTTTGTTCAAACTTTGAAACGAAAGACCCATGTACAACACTGGCAAAGTGACATGCATTTCCTTGGCAACGAAATGAGCAGAACGCCTATTTTTCGCAGAGAGAAAAAAACAAGTGGCTTATATGAATCAGTACGGCACGATCAGTACAAGCGAACCTAATTGGCCTCTCATGATATCCTAGCTATTCGAAAAATGCTACTACGCATATCTTTCATGTTACCTCTTTACAGAGGAACTTACTATGTCTCCTGCGTGAGGCGATCATCAGCAGAAAGCATAGAGCCTGTCAAAAACCCAAGATTTGTTGTTCCAGTAGGCTTCATCAACGCGGCCAGAGTAGCTAGACTGGCCATGCTTGGCGGGAGATAACTTGGCTCCAGCCTTTATTCTCGGAAGTAAGATAATTCGGCCACTTGGTTCTCTCTAATATCTCACCATCCGTGTAACTGAATATGTCACTTGTAGCTATGCGCATCCTTCGAAGCAGAAATAGCAAAAGCTCTTCATTTTTCATTGTGTAACGAAAATATGATTTTTCATGGATGATGACCGGAAATTCTAGTGTCAGGGAGGATCTAAATGCCATTTCCCAGTATAGATTGTTGGGAGGGAAATAGTGTTTGCTGTGATAGGGGGTACTCAAATCATAGATTGGATCCAATCATTTTATACGAGGCTACTTGGGCTCTAAAGAGGAAAACTCGTGACAACAATTTGGAGAAAGGCTCAAAGAGTGTGAGACAGACCGGTACATAGAACTAATGCATTTGGCATATCACGCGAGTATGATCTGATGGCCAGGAGGAGCGGGTATAGTCCAGGAAAGCCTAGCCACATCTTTCTCGTTCCACCGTAGCTCCCGTCTGTAACTCGGTGTTGACTAATGAGTACTTGTAACATGGGTGAGCAGGTGGCTTAGCTGTTTTTTTTTATATATTTTATATCACCCTGGTTTCATGTGTTTTTCTTCCTATTCATAAACGAAATATTATTCACCACGATGCTCACTTTTTTTTGCGGTTATAATATACACGACTCCATCATTCACATACACGCTTGCACACTTGCAGTGGAAGGGGGATAAACAGTAATGTATGATACTAGTTGGACTTCAAGTTTTGATTGTGTTGTTGGTAGGTGTTCTGGATGGAACATTTGAAGGTGGTTGCCGTGATGACTGCGGCATAGTAGATTGAGCCAAGCCCTGGAGCCTGGATGGATTGACAATTCATGAGATGTGTTGCCGTGCCACTTTTTAAGTGTGTCTTCACCTGACTTCTGGAATTAACTGTCACTCGTCTGACTGCATCATTGCTAATATAGGTTAAAACAGCACAACTTAACTTTTTATCTTTATATTTATTTTATTGTATACATCTCCATTTAGTCATGGCAAATCTTGACCTGTAATGAATTTGTTATTTCTTAGTTGCCTATTTTTTAAAAATAAATCTGCATCATCTGAAATCACGCACCGCTAAGTCAAAAACTACACTGAACTAGCGATATGTTATTGTGATTTCTTGTTTGTAAGTTATATATGGGATGGCCTTCCGACAAGGATGGTCGAATGATGATCAATACTACTCCCTCCGTCCCGATTTAATTAACTTGGGGGAGGAAGACGTTTCACAATTGTAATTTTACAATCCAGTCCTACATATTTCCCAGATCTGATCGCTCAGTCCCACGATCCATTCTCCGTCTAGATCGCCAGCTCGATCCAGATCGCCAGCTGCTCGCCTGGCTGAGGCGCGCGCCGGATCCAGATCGCCTCCGCCTACCGCCTCTGCTCTTGGTCAACCGGGGCATGGAGATTGCCAGCTCCATCCAGATCGCCAGCTCGATCCAGCGCCTCCGCCTACCGCCTCTGCTCCTGGTCAACCGGGGCATGGAGATTGAGATGTGCCGGAGATGGTGGGGAGGAGGAGAAGGAAGTGGGGATCGGTGGAGACGCGTGGGTAGAAGGTGGCGTCAGAGAGGAGGAGGAGAAGGGGACGCCGGCGACGGGGACGAGGTCGCCACGCGAGGAGTGGATGGGGACGGGTTACGACTGCTGTGTGCGTGGACTGGACGCGGGCACGTGGTTGTGACTCGGGTCAAGCGGCGGGGACAGGCGGGTAGCAGTTAAAAAATGATAGGGGGTTTTGCGTAAAATTACCGCCGAGTTAATTAAATCGGGACGGAGGGAGTATATTATAAAGCATGTTTGAGATTATAGAGTTTCTTGCCAACCGCTCACTTCAAATGCATATTTTATTTGGTTTTGGGGCATCACGATCTTTATTAGTTCTAACAAGAAAGAGTTAACGTTGAGATCCTTCCATTTAGAAATTTATGGCGTATTTAGACTGTTCAATTTTGAACTTAACTTCTTTCTAAATTTTGTTGATATTCACAACATTATGGTTGTAAGAAAGCGCTACTGAACATGAGTGCAAGATTAACAATATTGTGTAACCTAGGTGCTATCAAATATTTTGGCTTTACTAAGTGTGGTGGATGAGACGAGTAGCAGAAAAACCTTAATGTTTCTTTGACTGGAGGACTGAATTTTGACAAAGGCATTCATGCCCGTGACGTATACCTGGCCATACATCGGCCCGGGCCAAAGAAAGCCTAACTACCAAAATCTACGCCCAAGCTCCACCTGGCCCAGCTAAAAGCCTGGAAAGCCGACAGGCCGGGCTTCTTCGTTAAACACCGTTTTTTCACTACCCAGGCGCGGCCAGGCCAACATATTTGGGCCTAGGCCTGGCAATTTTGAGTCAGGCCAGGCTGTCCATGGCTAGATATGCTGTGACGTCAGGCTTTTTAAGGTGTTTGGCCAGCCCATCCGCTCCAGGAATTCGAAGTGATTTGCTTTCTACTCTCGCTCTCTATAGCCTAATGTTTGTTCAAACTTTGGAACAGAAGATCCATAGACAACACTGCAACGGAACGGTTGAATGGGATAGGCAAAAAACTTTGAAGGGGAAAGACGTAAAAACTTTCTCTAAAATACTTAGCCTAAGTAGCACTATTTATGAAGCAAGTGAAGGGGCAAACATGCATTTCCTTGGCAACGAAATGAGCAGAGCGTCCATTTTTCTCTAAAAAACAGCGACTCATATAAATCAACATGGCACGATCAGCATCATCCATTGTGAGGATTTAATAGTACAAGCCAGCCTAATTGGCTGTTTGCTGGCAATGTTTCCTGGCTACGCAAAATATGGATCCTGCGTACATCTTTTATTTTACCTGTTTACAAACTCCAGCATGAGGTTCTCATCAGTAGAAAGCTTATATTTCATCAACTACGTGTTCGATCTTCAAGCACATGGCCGAGGCGGACTCACCGCGTGTATGTTAACACAGATGATGGGCTGCTCTATGTTCGACCCTCATCGATTTTGAGAAGCTGATCGGCCTCTGAAGGATCCGAAGATTTGTTATTTCGGTATGCTTCATTAACGGCGCCAGAGTAGCTAGAATGGCCATGCTTGGCGGCAGATAACTTGGCTCCAGCCTTTACTCTCAGAAATAAGAAAATTCTTCCATTTGGTTTTCTCCAATATCTCATCATCACTTAGCTGACAGTGAATTTGTCGCGTGTAGCTATGTGCAACCTTCGAAGCAGACATAGCCAAAGCTTTTTTTTTCATTGTGTAGAAAGGAAAACAGGAATTTTCATGGACGATGACGGAGAATTCTGGTGTCACAGAGGATCTATGCCGTTCCCTAGTATAGATTGTTGTGAGGGGAATTGCGTTTGCATTACTGAAATCATAGGTTGGATCCAATCATTTTATACGAGGCTACTTGGGCTCTAAACAGGAAAACGCGTGACAACAATTTGGAGCAAGGGGAAAGGCGCAAAGAGCGTGAGTCAGACTGTGGTACATAGAACTATGCATGTAGCATATCACGTAAGTATGATTTGATGGCCAGGACCCCACATCTTTCTCGTTCCACCGTAGCTCTCCTCTGTAACTCCACGGTGGTTCAATCAAAAAAAAAAAAAACTCCACGGTGGCAGTTGAGTACTTGTAACATGGGTGAGCAGGAGGCCTAGCTGATTTGTTTTCTTCATATTTTATATGTCCCTCTCGTTTCATGTGTTTTCCCACTTTCCATAAACAAAATGTTAGTCTTCTTTGCGGTTATAGGACACATGTGTGAGGATAGGGATGAAGAGGGGAGCGAATACGGACTTAACTGAATGTTGTCACATTTAATTTCATTTTTTTTTGTCAAAGCGGAAATGAATACAGAAAAAAAGAAAACAAGTACAAAAAACAGATGCTATTAAAAAATCGATATAGAGCAAATACATAACGAACACATGAGGGAAATACATCACGAAATACTTTTGTCGAAACCAAGAAACACTTGGATCGTGCATGAAAACTCAAGCAAACAACCAAACCTATTTTGGTTCCTAAGATAAAATCAAATATGATGATATATCGTGATAATATATAAGACCGTAAATTATCACAGATTGACAAGGGAATAGGGGAAGCCTCATACCGTCCAAGCTTCCTTGAACAGAGGAACGGATTATGTGGTTGCCCCACTAGTTTCGGGATGGGCTACTTTGGGAAATTTTACTTATCTTACACTGGCCCATCTGTACCAACCCTAAAACAGAATTTCCATATTAGTCGGAAATGGATCAGTTCCCGCTTCCGTTTCAGCGGAAAAGCCCATTCATTTTCCATTTCTATTTTCTCTAACAAAAGTTTTGTTTCCTTTGCGTAAAATTCCATTTGCATTCCGCAAAATTCTGTTTCCGTTTCCACATTTCCATTCACATTCCGGTTTTTTGAGGAAAATTAAGTCAAACTAACAAACTTGTGATTGTTCCTAACATGAACTAAAATATGATGATATATCATGATAATATAGTAAGAACATTCAAAGTTTTCTTCCTAACATGAAATTAGATATGATGATATAATAATAACCTTCAAAGTTTTCTTCCTCAAATGTAGGAAGGGATTATGTGGTCGTCACCCACTAGTTTCGGGATGGACTACTTCGGGCATTTTGACTTATCTGAGATTGGGCTGCTGGATTGGGCCAACTACAACAACCCTAAAACAAAAATTATGTAAAATGTAGTACTCGGGAATTTAAATACAATTTCCCTTCTATTCTATCATAAAAGACGTTATGCTTCCGCTAAAAAAGATCTGTTTCCCTTTCCGTTCCGCAAATATCCGTTTCATATTTCTATTCTGTTTTTCCATGGAAAGTTGAAAATTTTCCGGTCCATTTTCACCGATGTTCCCACCATTGTCGTATCCTCTAGATTGATCATGTCTATCATCAATATTAGATTAACAACATTCGTATATAAATACATCAAAGACAAGAATGATAAAAGATTTCATTTGAATAAATCATATCTTAATTAAAGATCCACCATTAGTTATACATGTATATGACCATAATCATCTATGTAAGCTCATAAGGTTATAAAATGATGATACCACATACAGGGATTTGATCATGCTGCTATCGCAAACTCATAGTCTGGCGGTGGATTACTCCCTACTCATCATGGATACATCAGAGGAGTTGATGAAGATGCGGCCAGAGGCAATTACAACTACACTTCTCTGTGGTCCCTTCTATCTTGCTTTGGGGTTCATGGATTTACCTCTACTCTGCCCTTGATAGTCCAGCACTACTAGCACTTGGTTTCCTCCAATATCACACCGTTGCTTAATCAGCAAGTTGTTGATAAAAGTTCTCATAGTGCGGAGGATGTTAACGTCCTTGACTACTATATGCACAGTGTATTTGTAGAGAGGGCTGAGGAGCACTGAGGTGTTGAATTGTTGGATCCCATCACTTTATCGGAGGCTACTGGACCGATTAATCTAAGGGGGGAAGCATGCCAATTTTGGGGGAAATGGGAGAAGAAAAAATGTGTGACCGAATAAACGACTATACTCTAAACCTTAATCGATGGATGGCTCACGTCCTCCATGGCTCCATCGATCCTTTGCTTTAAATTAGTTCATGGGATAAATCAAATGGGTAAGGCATGCAGACCGAATGCAGTATTGCAGTTAGCGCTGATCTGAAGAAGGCAAAGGTAGAAGAGAACAACAACCTCTCCAATTCTTGGTCTGATCATGTAAAATGTTCGTTCGCTGCTGAAAATGGACACATTCGAGTGGGCCGGTCTCTGTACTTGGGCTTCTGTTTGGTATTCAAGTATGAAGATAGGCCTCATGGGCCGGTTAAGTGTTTATGGCTTCCAAGCTCCAGTGCTCCCGCCACTTAAAAAAAATTAAAATATTTTTAAAAGTTCCTAAAAAATCTGAAAATAATATTGGGGATTGACAATGATAAAGTATTTGAAGTTGATATTTTACACGTTTGTGAAATACAATATTGACTATATATGAATTTTTTAAAACGCAAAAATATGATTTTTTATTAAAAGAAAACTGGATCACTTGTGCCCATGTGCATCAAATCTCTGTCCTCATGGGCCTCGTATTAATCATGCAATTAAATTAGAAAGAAACTATTCATCTGAAAAAACAAGGTAAAACGTTGCTAGCATTAGCAGAGCCTGAGATTTTTGTTCAGTGTTGGGTGTTTTTCTCTCCAGAAATTTTAAAAGTTTTTGTTTCTGTTTCTTGGAGGATACATCATACATGCAGTAGCATAGTTTTTTTTTGAACAGAGGAGCGCCCTAGAAGGGCCTCGAACCTTTCATTAAGTCAACAGAGGAGGTACATAATTGTTACAAAGGACCCCAATAAATGAGCAAAACACATATGGGTCCCCAGCAAATGCAGAAAAGATCTTGCTAAAAGATTTAACCTTGCAATCTAGTCCTCCCTCTTCTCCACTGCGGAGCAGAAACCGCAGCGCGCTGCAACCATGGACGACTGCAGGGAGAAGACCACTTTCCTTCGTCCTGGCAAAGCTCTCAGTGCCTACGGTGATGAAGGGCCTCCAGATGGAGGTTGCAGTAGCATAGTTACTTGTCCCCATTCAGAATCAATACAATATATATCCACAAGTTCACAACCTTCTAAATCTCCCATTGAGTGTGCCAGTATAAAAAAATTATTATTCGAAAATGATGAACTTTGAACAAAATTGAGCTTTTCTTGGGGGGAAATAAGGCGAACAAAAATATGGGCCCACCATGTCAGGAACATCACCTGTTTGGCTGTTTCCCCTTCTTATAGTGTAGCCACCGAAGCCGATACGAGCCTACGACTACGAGTTACAGGCTCCGTTTGTTTGGGCTTCTGCTTCTGCTTTTGAGGTCCAAAAGTGGAAGCCCAAACAAACAGCCAACAATTGAGAAGCGTGGTGGAGAAGCGCTTGAAGAAAATACACTGCGAGAGGCGTCCGAGCCGGAAAGCACCCCGAGAGGTGCTTCCCGCGATTCCGTCGCTTCCCGAGTTGCCGGTGACCAAACTGTCCTCAACATTTCGATTTATTTACGGGTAACCTGCCACTGAATATAAGGAAACCGGCCCGCGTGAAAACCCGAAGCGACCGAGTCCCAGGCCCAGTACTCTCCTCCCCTTCCTCTCGATAGGGTTAGCGTTGGAGGAAGCCCCCGCCGCCAGCGCCCACCCCCATCGCCGACTGCGCAGTTCCCGCCGCCGGCGCGCAGGACCTCCTCCCTTGCCCCGTTCCCGACGTCCTCCACCTCCTCCCGTGCGAGAAACGACCGGGCGCAGCTCTGTTCCTCGCCGCCGCGCCAGTCCGTGCTGTTCCCGCCGCCGGCAGTCGCAGGTACTCCGCGTTCGCCGCCCTCCTGCTCCGACATCGCCATCCCTGCTTCCCCGCCGAGCTTCCTCCGAGTCTCGCCATCCCCGTATCTCTCGGGCGCAAGACGGGAGGATCTCGCCCCCGTCGGCCGCCGAACACAAGCGCCGCCGCCGTCCCTCGTACACCGCCGGCGAGTACTGCTCCGACCCCGTCGGTTGTTCTTCGCTGGAGACCACCTCCCCCTTTTTTCTTGTGATTTTTGGATTGTTGTGAACATCGTGTATGTAAAATCGGAGTGTATGCAGATCTGTGTGCAGTACCCATGGGAAAAAATTGCTACTATTGAATTGCTAAATTAGGACAGAGTTTATGCAGATCTGGACATGGTGTACTGAACATAGCTTGGTACTTATTGAATTGCTGAAATGTGTATGTTAATTTGAGATGGCTAACTCTTTTATCGCTGCAATATCTGGAAATAATTTCACATGCATGATGTGCGCATTTGCGCTGTGCCCATGTATGGTGGATGTATATATGTATTCCAGAAATAATCAGTTGTGAATGTTTCGGATCTGTTGGTAAATAGTATTTTGGCAGTACCAACGACACGTATTGTAATATATTGCAGGCATGAGAAACTGTACTCCAAATATAGTTGTCATGAATAATTTGTTTTATAAGACATAAGTCAAAAGCCAAAATCCCAAATAAATTTAACCAAATTATTCCAATACAAAGCGAGCGTTCAAAATTATTTTAGTCAAATAGATAATTGAAAATAGCTAACTTGTTTCAAATCGGCATTTATACAACATCTTTCAGAGATCTAGGGGCATTTCAGAGATTTCATCTTTTATAACAGCTACAGCTGCTATTAACAACACTGCTGCCAAACATCAAATCTCTACTTCACATACCGCTTCACTCAGCTGCTTCTCCATGACTTCACGCAATTACAGTTGCTTTCAAAGCTGCAGCCCAAACAAACTGACCCACAGTCGTCTGCCACTGCGCGGCCAAAATTTACACACGTAAACACCTCCCTCTGATAGTCTGATCGATCGCCAAGCTCTGCCCCTACGCCATCATGGACCCGGCCAAGAAGCAGCAGCCTGCCGCAGCCTCGTCACCGGAGAAGCGGCCGTCGACGCTCCTCGACGCGTACGAGGTGGAGTGCATCAGGCGGGAGCTGGAGAGTCTCCTCCTCAAGCAGAACGCCGGCGAGCGTGGCGCGGCATCCGGCGGCAGCGATGACGCCGCAGCGGACATACTCGGCCTCCTACGCTGCCGCCGCCGCCACGGCAGCAAGGAGACAACCGGCGCCAGTAACATTAACCGCGCGCCGGCGCTGCCGCCAGCACCTCCCGCTAAGAAGCTCTCAGGCGGCGGGACGGGGCTTCATCTGGGGAAGCACGCCGTGAAGATTTGCGGCGGCGCCGTGGCCGTGTCCCCCGCTGGTGCAAACGGCCGAAGACCACGGCACGCAGGCTACCGGGAGGTGGAGAAGATGTAGTCGTAGAGCGGATGCATGCATGTCTGGTTCACCGTGCGCCATCAGTGGAACTGAAAGATGGGAATTGTCACAGGATTCGGCCTATAATTCGAGGGCGCGCTTCTCTCTTGTGGTTGTTATTCCAAATTTACAATTAGTATTATCTTCCTTTTGCATAAGGTTGATATTGTGCGAGCAGGTGTATTAGGGCACTAGTTAGCTACGAACACCGATGAATTTTCAGATAAATTTCGTCCTATATATTATGTACAAGGATGCATGGTATCCTTGATTTCGAAAAATAAGAGGAGTGTTAGCACAGTCCTCGTTGTTTTTTTCTCTTGCTTTTGCTTTCGCTTTGGATGAATGGCTTTTTTAGGGATGCTTTGCATGAATGGTTGTGTGATGGAACTGTTCGCTTGGTTTGAATCGGTTTTATGACTTCTCTGTCTACCCGCTTTCTCGTATGATGCGCAAGCAGGTGCGGCCCCCAACGAGGATCAACATGGAAAGTTGGAACACTCTGCCTGCCCTCTTCGCTTTGTGTGCCTGCGTTGCTCGGGATGAACTGGATAGTTCAAAATATGCACCCGGCGGAACGTTTTTATGTAGTTTCTTTTCAAGAACAATATCTAAATTTACGCTCGTGCAAATTTTCATAAAAGGTTAATCACTTCTCTCTATGTAGTACTGTATAATAAATACTCCTTCCTGTCCAAAACAATTGTCACTGATTGTGGTATAAAGTCATACTAAATCATTCATACATACTCTATTGCATCCGATGCGACGGAGGGAACGGGCTCCCGAAGTATTTCTCCATGATCGTGGCATCGAATTAATGACCCCTCCCGCATGATGGCGTTCAGGTGTGTCAGCATCCCGGGCATGAAATCGGGAGCCATAACGGATTGATCAGTCGTTCTGGCCCAACCTTTGCCACGAGCAAGCTACAAAAGATATCGGATGATTACAACAGCTTGTAAAATAGTATCAACCTAAAACATTTGAGTAGTACAACTTGAGTCTACACACAGTTGCAAACATTCGTGCCTAGACTTGGGGCTACTCCATCGGGAGCGCTGGACGCGCACCCGATAAAAAAGAGCTTTTGGATTCAAAGAAGTCAAGACTTTCTGGCAATCATGGACATTCGACAGAAGATATTTTTAGTCTCTTCCCGAAGCTTTACTTCGGTCAGTCACTCGGGGGCTACTGATGTGGGCATTACCCTTCGGGTAACCAATATTATGCTACCTCATACGGTCCAACCAGGGATCCAAGAAGATCGTCTGCTAGCTAAGGTGGGCCGGTACATCGGTTCGGAAGAAGATTCTTGATGAACAAGACAAGTAGACGAAGAACAAAGAAAGATTAGGCATAGAAACTCTTTGTAACCGAGTTGGACCCGGACAGAACTCTTGGGACCTGACCTGTAATATAAGGGCCACGAGAGGGTCTGCCGAGGGACACACAATCGACACAGCCAGAACCACCGCAAGTCTAGAGCTAGGCCTTTAGAAATCTTAGCTTCTCGACGAGATCGTAGTCTTAGCAGGAAGTAAGGGTTTTACCTCATCGAGAGCCCCAAACCTGGGTAAAATTCTCTTCCCGTTTGTTCGATCACCGATGTCTCGTGCTAGCCTGCAGGATTCCGTTAACCCTAAGCCTCTCATGGTGGGCATTGCCGGGAAGCACCCCCGGCACTGAACTTATTGATGAAACGGGGAATTGGAAAACTGAGATGGTACGGACTAATTTTCTACCAGTTGATTCTGAGCTCATCTTAAAAATCAAACCATCACGGCGTTTGGATGGTGATGTTTTGGCTTGGTAGCCGGAGAAATAACTCCAAACCATCAGATTTACTTTGTGATCCATACTAGTAGTAAGTTGCAATTCTACTATAACCGTCAGATACTTTGTGATCCATACTAGTAGTAAGTTGCAATTCTACTAAGAATTAAAATTAGTTCTCAGTAAACTGAACACTAGTAACACCCTTGAAACATACCCAGAAGTTGCTTATTCGCGAACGGACAGAGTGAGAATTGTATCCGATATGGAGATGGGAAATGGGCTCCCAAAGAATTTCCCCATGAGGCATTGAATGCCACCTCTAGCACGATAACTTATTCTCATTTAGTCTACATTTTAGAAAAAAAATGAGACAAACTAGTGTTACATTTATTACTACTACTTAGATATGTGAACAATCAATCGAAGCTGCATTGAAAATAACAATCGAAGCTGCATTGAAAATTATGTCAGGGTTAATAGTTAATTGATTCTTGTTTACTTTTTTTTCCCATGCATCTCCCCTTTACACAAATATGTGGTTTCAGTTGTTTAATATATTACGTTTATAATTTTTTTTCTGTTGGCTAAAATTTTCGGTATCATCTAGTTGTATGAGATGTGGAGATGGGAAACATGACGCATTGAATGCTGCCTCTCGCATGATGGCGTTCAGGTGTCAGCATCCCTGGTTAGAAATCGGGAGCCATGAACGCATCGATCTTGCCCAACATTTGCCACGAGCTTCGGGAGTGCTGTTGAACCGGCTAACAAACGGTTAGCAACGTTCCAGCAGGCACGGACCGACACTGGCGTGGAGCTAGCCAAGTCGTGCCATTTTGGCATTCCTTAATTCCTCTGTGAGGCTGGCATTCTTGGTACTCCCTCTATCTCGTTTACCCTTCTGTATTCCTAGGTCACAAATTTAACCTATATAATTTAAATTATATAATGAAATTATATTATTAAAAAATAGAATATCTAAATTTTCTAATGATATAATTTTTACAATATATAACTAATACTAACTTGATGAAATTTGCGACCTAAGGGTACGCGCACGCTTAATAAACTGTGAGAGGGGAAGTAAACCGACTAAATAAATTTAATTAGAAGGTAGTTACGCTTTGCCCACCATGATTTTAATCCCTGGATTTGGCGTCGTATGTGTCTCGTTCTATTTTTTTCGAGAAAGCACACTTTCTTATGCAAAAGTTTCGAGTATATACCCAACTTCTGCATAACTAGCATGCATACAACTGCAATAGAGATCAACAAAAGAATAAATTGAAAAACAAAAACCTAGTAATAATGAAAAAAACCATAGATCGCTTGTGGCAAGGAAAAGTGCGTTGCGAATGGCAGCTGCTCTTCGGCTGATTCGGTTTTTTTAGCCTCAAGAGAATTGGTTTGGGCGAGATGCGAAGGAAGTTACTATTTTATATGGGTAATTAATCTGTGAATAAGTGGGTATTACCGTCTCCATACCCAGATTAGAATGGGTAATTGTCCTTTTTCCTATGCCCTACCCAAATATCATGGGTATGGGTTTGGATGTGAATAACACGGGTAGCAAACGTCAGCATTATTGGTGGTCTTATATTTCTCTAATATACTGCCTAGTTATATATAATTTACACAAGCGCCATCTGAACCATCTTTTCTAAGCTCTCTAGATTGCAGATTTTCTATCCCTTGGAAAATGTGGAAATCATGAGAATGATAACTTTTTCGCTTCAGTGAAACTTCCATCAAAACAGGGTATTAGAGTCTTAGAGATGATAACACCCGCGAGGGGCATAACTACATCAGGTTACCAGATTGTAGTCTGTAATTCAATATATCTGCATATTGACACTCATGAGCATCGTTGTTTTTCGACAAGGAGTATATATTAATATTAAGAAGATACCAATTACACCCAGTCTCTGCAACAACACAATACTCTAACAACCAAAAAAAGAAAGAAGAATTACATAAAAGAAAAGTCCCGCTACAGTATTTCATCCCTACCAACAACGGTACATCCACTACCAAGACAACACCTGAACTCCAGCCTCTCCAAAAGAGACGCCTCCAAGAAGGTAACAGTGCACAAACACCATCGTCGCCCGTCTGAAGATCTTAGGTTTTCACCTTGAAGATAGTCCCCGTTTTTAAAACAATGTCTCCAATAAGGTCATTGCCACGCACAACCAGTTAAGGTCAGACCTTGAATTTTCATCCTGAAAAGTAAGACTCTGAACTTCACCTATATTGCCGCCCTCTCTTGCATACTGTTGTTGCGAAAACCAGAATACCAAGAAAGCCCCTCAACAGCGCTAAAAAAGTTGAACCTCCATAGCTAGTCCTCCAATCCGGCCCTCATGGTATTCTCCTCCTCTAACTTCGCCATGGAGCATGTTTCAATATGGCAAGAAAGAACAGAGTTCAGCGATGCCCCTCCAGAACCAATCGGCCGGAATAAAAGCATGGGTGCATCCGACCGAATACCACCGATCCAGCGAAGTCCAGGCAAAAAAAAGCGCTGTTACATCCGTCGGCGGAGCTTTCCGGAACACACCACTCTGGTCAGATCAAGATGGTCTGACTTCAGAAAGGTCTCCATCTTCGCACAAGAAAGGCCCTAGGACCACCACCTTTATTCATGCCAGGCCAGCAGCCCCCACGCCACTAACCGGCTGCGGAGAAGACGAATGAGCCACCACGCCACGCTCTAGCACAGTTACGACTAGCGGAGGAGATGGCGAGGCAACGCAGGGTTTCAAGTACGACGAGCAGCCCTCAGCATCATCAACAAGCAACCCTGGACACAGCTGGAGGAGCCCACCCGGCCTGCCCATCGGCCCGGATCTAGGCCCAACCGCAGACCCCTGGTCGCCGCCCATCTCCATGGCCACACCGCCGCCGGTGGCCAGAAGCACCACTGCAGCCCGCCAGCCCCACCGCTCACCGGAGCCGGAATACCACCACCCGAGCCTCACCGTCGCCTAGCCGCACCGCCACCATGCAAAACTGCCCCGAGCAGCCTCCAGACGCGCGGGCAAGGAAGATCCCGCCGCCACCGGTGCCGCACGGGCTTTGCCCGGCAGCTCTTGCCGGCGACGGTGGGGGAGAGGAGGAGAGGAGGTTGGTCGCTGGGGGGAGGCTTCAAGTTCGCCCCCGTCGCCCTCAGGGAGCGAGAGGAGCGAACGGGTCTTTCCGTAGAGCATCGTTCTATGAGTTTTTGCAAGTAATAATCACAAAAGGACCAAATCATGCATATACAAATACTTAAGTTTATCATTAAACATCAGAAATGACCAAACCAGTTGAACTGGTTACAAACTGATATCACAAGTTACAAGTAGTCTTCGGGTGCATGAGCAGAGAACACATTATTGAAATACAAATCTTAATCAATCAAGGACGCAATGATGGAAGGGAAAAACATTTAGACCGACATAACTAGATGGGTCAGATACTCAGCTTACATCCGCAGGGTAGAGTTCGATCTTGCAATCTTGTTGGCAATCTACTCCGCTCTCCTGCGGGTAGAATTCGATCTCGCGATCGCGTTGGCAATCTCCTCCGCTCTCCTGCGGCTAGAATTCGCTCTTGCAGTCGCGTTCGCAATCTCCTCCGCTTTCCTGCGGCTAGAATTCGCTCTTGCAGTCGCGTTCGCAATCTCCTCCGCTCTCCTGTGACGCCGAGGCTCCTCCGCTGGCCCGCGTGGCCGTTCCCTCGCTGCACTACGGAGAGCGTACCCATGCCGATGCTCCACCGCCGGCCTGCGGAGAGACGCAACCGACCCTTCCAGTTTCCGTAGGGTCTGGCGCACTGGGTCCTCATCATTTACATTTTCCTTCTGCAGATCGGGTTCCATTCCCTGCACGAACGAGCGAACAGAAGGAAGAATACTCACTGAATCTTGGGGGAGGAGCTGCGTCTTCCCGCTCAAGTAGTCAATCGAGCGTCCCATGGCTATCCCAGTGGTACGGCGATCGCCCAAGATACTCTCGGTGGCCTCAGCGGCGCCTTTGAGCCGCCGCAGACTCCCCATGACGGTCTTGGGGTCCCTTCGGAGGGACATCGTTTCTAGATCCACCATGCTCTTTATTTCGGCGAGACTTGCCTCCAGTCCTTTCAGCTCCTTGCCGGACGAGAGCTTCTTAAGCGCCGCCTTGACAAGCTCGGTAACGATCGGCACCACGAAACACTGGATCAGTGCAACTGCAATTTCTGCGACCATGGTTATTTCACCTAGCAATTCGGTACAAAATAATCAGAACAGAACAGCAACTAGCTAGCAGGAGGACATGAATTAACTATGGCATGACAAATTTTTACCTTTGAATTCAGAGAAGCATCCACCAGGCTGCAACTTAGCTCAAGACCGCTGCTGCAAGTTGAACCGGCCGGGTAAGTTGGGGAAAGGAGCAGCTCAAGTAATTAGACGTATGATGAGGGAAAGTACTCCCTCCTTTCTAAAAAAATGCTGAAAATATATTTATTATAACTAAAATGTGGGGAAATATTTTTGTATTTGCACGCATGGGTGTGAATGTTTTTGTTACCGTCCATTTATTTTTTGAGATTCCTGTTCACCATGGTAGAGCGAAAAATTACTTTCTCTGCTCTTTTTATCCGAATCTCAAAGCACATCCACACTCATGCATGTAAGTATAAAATCCACTCTCCTAAAAGATGTCGATATATCTCCGTACCTAGATAAAATTGACTAACTTTTACGGAAATATTTTTGTACACCCACGGATGGGTTAGGGATCTAAATTTTATAAATCTATATATCTCCATATCTAGATAAAATTGACTAACTTTTATAGCTAGAGACAGGGAGACTACAAGCTAGTCAAAAGATACCCCTACAGTTAATCACCTTCTCCAGTTCACACGGCTGTGTTGACAATAAACGAGCACGTCGTCCACATCCATCGCCTTCACCGTTTTACTTCTGTGTGCGCCTGCAAAAACAAATGATATATATAGGACTGAGAGAGACATATTTTGATGGGTTTATGCAGAATTTATTAACGACAACTGTGGCTCTCGTGCCACTACC
The DNA here is from genome assembly GCF_022539505.1 of Lolium rigidum. Taxonomy (NCBI): domain Eukaryota; kingdom Viridiplantae; phylum Streptophyta; class Magnoliopsida; order Poales; family Poaceae; genus Lolium; species Lolium rigidum. The sequence continues at coordinate 56,133,992 of NC_061508.1, forward strand.
AATAAACATCCAAAGAAGTATATATATAATCATATTCGTTAAATTTTCCAAAGATTACAGTTACAATTACTCGAATAGGTTTTCACTGTTTAGGACTAGGTTTTACTGCACTTGCCTGAACGTCTACTTCCCCAAATAATTGAGAACATAGCATGGACTCGTAAGTGAATGTATAGACATCCAAGGGCTTAAAGTTCACTGCAGTTTTCCATTTCTAAAAGAAAAATAGAAGTAGCAAACACCATTCTGGTTATCACTGAAACCTAATTTTCAGACCAATCGTCATATTAAGAAGTACAAAAGTAATTCCACAAATCGAAGAAGTGGCGATGCCAGGCAGAAATGTGCCAATGCTTCAGCGAGCAGTTAACTCGAGTATCAATTCCAGTTAATCAGTTATTACCTTACATGTCAACAACAGATTGGACATGTCTTGATTATAAATGTTGTTTCTAATATTTGAACTGAGAACTTGTATAAAAAGTTCTAACTATAAATTAAATATTATTTGATTATTTAGATCAAGAACATGTAAATTGTATGATCTCAAAAATTCTCGCAGTGCAAAGTGTTGGCCGCACGGCAACGTACGCACGCACGGCAAAGCCCCCAGCGCACGGCAACGCAGTGCCGCACGGCACAGACCTTGGCGCACGGCAGAGACCTGAGCGCACGGCAGAGGGCTTTGCCGTGCAGAACGAGCAAGCGCACGGCAACGTTGGCTTTGCCGTCGCTACCTTTGCCGGGCAAACTTTACCGTGCGCACGCGCACGGCAAAGCCTTTGCCGTGCGTATAGGTGTCTTTGCCGTGCAAAGTGGCGCACGGCAACGCCCTGTTCTCCCGTAGTGATTACTAGATGGACCTAGCGCGTCTTGCCGCGCCGTCCTCCGCTACCAACGTCTAATTCTTGTGGTGTGACAATTCATTTGTGGGTATGTACATACATAGGTTTGTTGTTGGCTCGCTGATTTTTATACCTACGTGCAGCACAAGAGGCCCGTCGCCATCTTGTACTTCCTCCATCTCATAATATAAGATACTATTAAAACCAATACGCTAATAGTATCTTATATCATGAGACAAGAGGGGATGTAGTTAGTAGAAACAACTAACAAAAGGAGCATAGATTTCCCTTAAATATCACATTGTAAAAGCTACAACTGAAGTATAAATAAGAAAATATAAGACATTTATTTCTTCACAATTAATATATGTCCCAATCACAATTCTAAAATAACCACAATTCCACAGTAATCTACGGTTCTAGCATTTGAAAGATAATGTGCATTCTGGTGTCTAATGCAAATATAGACAATGTGATTCTATTCTATGCGGAAGTGGGTGCAGGCTTGCCATGAAACATGATCATCAATTGAATTGACGGCTTATATGTCTTAGGGTTGTCTGCAACAAATTCTAGATATGGAGTTAGAAATAGATTTCACTTTTCTCAGGCTCACAATAAGATGTTCAGTTGATCATGCCACACCTTCAACATACTAAAACCCTACACAATAAATCAGCAATTAGTATAATTATAGGTGTCACTATCAAATGTAATATAGATAATCAGTACGACCAAATTCACTAACTGATGGTGTGCAGAAAAATTAGCTGAATGCAAGGAGATCTAACCTCTGCCTGCTGACATTTGCCAGTATTCATGAACCAATCAACCAATTCTAAACCAAAAAAATCCAAGGCTAAAAATATGTGCGCCATAAAGAAGAAAGAGATGGAAATGTGAACAAAAAACAGATACGTGTTATGCATAAGATTGTGTTTACCATATCACCATCTAGGCATACTTCCTAGGTGTGTTTTATGCGCAAGAATGTGCATAACATAACACCATCTTAGCCATACTTCCCTGGTACTGCATACTATATCGGTTCTAAAGAATTGGACTGCATAATGCACTCCTGAATAAATATTTAAAAAATAAATTGAAAAATAATTAGAGCTTAGGCATCATACCTTCATTTAATGTTGAAGAGTAGAAGGGTTAGATGTACCATGAAGACAAATTAGTGCATATATTAAGAACAATACACAACATCTAGATCCTCTCCATACAAAGAGTCAAGTAGTTTCACCTAAATGTAAGGTAAGATATATCTGAGGTACCACCGTCCAGCTTCCGTGGTGTGAAAAGCCCGTATCAGACTTCCTCAAAAAGCAAATTGCCGTATTAGCGATCAAACATTGCTGTTTAAGACGATGTCTTAACTAAGAATGCTCTAAACATTGAAGGGAATGCGATACTTTTGTCAGTTGTACTGAGTGTCATCTCTTAGTCACCTTTGTAGGTAAATGTCAGTCTAGCCGTGCAAGTACTAACTATCAGATATTATATATCTATAGGATCTTGCAGAATTTCGAACATTGGAATAGTAGGCATGTTGTGTACATCAAATTAAGAACCAAGCTAACTATGTGAGGAGAGCATGGTGCTTTGTTTTTTTGTTCCTGATGTGATGCCGAAGTTGGAAGAAGTCAGACTTCAGTTGTGTGCTTAAACTAACACAAAGTAGATGGGTGTCCCTTCTCTGGTGCCTACCTTGTTGAATGATAGAAACAAGATTAACGCAGGCGAGGACGGGATGGCTAATAAAATGATTAATTACCAGGTGACCAAGAACCCGTTCAAGACCACGTCAGCTAGTTTTCCAATTAAGTCCTTTTTCAATATCAACAGATCAAACCATATGAACCACTCATCGGCCACCTTATATAGCAAGCTTGTACCTTATACAGATGAGCCACAGATCAAAAGGACAAATCATAAACAACAAACATCAAACCATTTAGCATGTAAGCATAATACCTAGGGCTAGCATTCCGGTTGGTACAATTCTCATTCACCATCTTCAACAGGTTAGGTTCTAGATGCACTAGTCACATGAGCGAAAGCAACAATTCTGATTGGGCGCTATATCATCTACTTTGATTTTGCACCTGAATACCTTTTATTCAGAAAATATCCACATGTTGTCAAAAAATATGTTTTAGTGTATCGCCATTGCTATGCTAAGAAACAGGAAGTTCCAATTACCATAGCTTCATGGGGAATGAGAGTACATGCCAAGATAGACAGTGACATTTTCTACACCTCTATGATTTATGTGCATACGTCCTGCGCCATATGAACACACGAAGCACATCTGAATCTGAGATAAAATGATTCCACCCCAACCATTAACAACAGTAGCACGTTCATGTGCATGAAAGAAGGAAGTGAACTACTGAACTGCTTTGTGAGCTGAAATGTTACAGACCGACATTCCCATGTCTGATAGAGAGAATTGTGTGTTAATTTACGTTATTTGCAAATGAAAACAAGCAACCGAAATATATCTAATCCATTAATGGACGAACTTGTCATGGCACACAAAATTCAAAATCTTAAAGTAAAGACCCTGGAAGAAGAAGGTCAACCAAATAAGCATGTCTAACCTGGTCCAGCCAGGCGCACGTACAACACGGACAAGTCGCTGCCCGCCTCCTCCTGGTGTAGGCCCTTCATGGCGCGTGCAGCAGTAGGCTCCAGCAGACCTAGTAACATGATCAATCACCCAATTCAGTTGCCACTTGGCAATGCATATGCCAACATCTTAGGATAAACCGAATGAAGTTCTTTTATCTATGAGATCTGGCAACCGAGCATGTGTCCCTCCGTGGTCCATGACCGCACCACTGGTGGCGTCGACGCGAGGACCATGCTGAACACCATCTTAGCAGGAACACCTGCCCCAATGGAATATCCAGCACACCATCTGAACAGTGAGAACCATACTTTGTAAAAATAAAAAAGGATGCTATGCTAGTTCATGCTAATGAAACAGGGCGCCGATCGTTTCTTCTCACAGCAGCTACACAATTCATCTAGCAGGAGTTATGCATCCTGCAACACTAAAAAGGGATGCTAATGAAACAGGGCGCCGATCATTTCTTCTCATAGCAGCTACACAATTCATCTAGCAGGAGTTGTGCATCCCGCAACACTAAAAAGGGCAATAAATTTGAAGACATATCAAAACATGCTCCTATATGTATCTGAACTCACAAGGATATCCATAGGCCCCAAACCGTAAGCCCATATGGGATCCTGCGGTTGTTTCAATCAGATCTACCAAAAGTAGAGGACACGATTAGGAAGTATGAGAAAATATGAACATCAAAGCAGATCTTGTGGGGAAAAGAAATGAAGATGGCATACGTGCTAAAGATGGGGATGGAAAGTGGATTACCATCACAATTTCACCAGAACGGCTCCCGTACACCAGATGCAATCCACCTGGAGCATTCAGTCCAATACTCTACAGTACATAAACTCATAATCAGAGCACAACACAGGGAACTGCAGTTTTGTTCATGGCATTCTGAAGAGCAATGAATAACAGAGACAGAGCAAGCATGCTCGTTAGAGACCCACCACATTCCTCTATCTAAAAAGCTCGGAACACTGGGAGCTTAGAGCTCCGTTTTTATAATGATACTGTAAACCATGTAAATCTACCACCACATTCCTCTATCATAGAATCAATTCATATTTTTCTAAATGTACACATAATAAGATTATTGACAAAAGTAAGACTACACCTACCCTGTGAAGAGGAAGAGAAATACTCCGCTTTGCGAGGGAAGCTAGCTTGCGCAAGCTCCCTAGTAATACTGAATACAGTCTTTGAATTCGTTTACCAATAAACTGAGTGTACCGTTCGTTTCAGTACAGTACGTGTGACCAAATTGGTTGTCAAAAGAATTACTGGTCATAAAATGCATGGTTGCATGAATGGTACAGAAACATCAGTTACAAATACTTGTAGTAGAACTTTGTACAATATTATGACTCTCACACCAAATGATGTGAATTAACACTGTTTTGTTTCAGTACGATACAAGGATTCTCTTTTTCAATAAAGACAATATAAGGATTCTTAAGCGTCAAAGATTCTTAAAATATAAACTATTCTAAAGAGGACAGTCAATTGACAAATCCTTTGTTCACAGAAACTTCTCGAAATTAGCATTGCCCACAAGCTGGACGGAATGACTTATTACTTGCCTTCTTAAGTTAAAGAATTTCGAGTGTCCATATTTTCATCCAGCACCTCCTTCCCATCAGTAATCTGCATGGACACGGCACAAGCCCATGGTCTAAGTTACAGTTCAGAACAACCGTTGTAACTTTTCATGAAAACAAGTGCTTGAAGGAAGATCAGCCAGTTAGGAAAGTGAGAAGTACCTTGAAGATGCAAGTGTCGCGGCTTCCTTGACACTGCAGTTCATCAGCTTTCCCTATACATTACACACAGGACCATGTGCAAAATCTAGTTGTAGACGATTAATTTGCAATATTCTCTATTAATCTGACTATTGGTATGATATGACCACTAATAAGCAAAGTAGCACACACATTACGGAACACATGTTAAGCAGGGAAATGTGATGGCCAACGAAAGGCATGCCACCCATATTGCTACATATACATGGCTGAGTTGACAAAACCTGAAAACCACAGCACATGCATCTGGCAGGTCCAGTTACAATCCACTGAAGCACACCTCATTATAGAAAATTAAATATAGTAGTGGACTAAGAAAATGAACAAGAAATTAATGAGACCATATGACAAGATCTATGGTATGTGACCGGTTATGAGGTGTGACACGGAACAATGGCACACTCCAACCATCTAGTAGTTCAGGTACAAGGTCACTGTAACATGAGGAACGTAGCAAAACCTATTGTAAAGAACCTGAAAATCAAAAGCCCCCCAAAAGAGACTACCAGATCACACAAAAGAAGGGTCCACCTCAACAAGGGTCATTTCAACCAGTGAAAAGGGAAAAATTAAATATAATAGCAACACGGCGGCTCCCTATGTGCGATCCCCAATCATGAAACCCATATTTGCCCCCATTCCTCTGAACCCTACAGGCCCCATCATACGAACAAATGTACAATCAAACTTCAAAGAAACCAAAATCAACAACAAGCAATTGACACAACCCCCAGAGCCAAATGGCACAAACATTTCCCCCAAATCCAAATCAAAGTAACCGTTCCCTTTACCATTAATACAGCTGCATAGAATCTTATAGAGTACAAAATGATATAGATGAATCGCAAGAAAAATAAGAATAAACCACATTAGAAAATTTAATACCATGGAGTAAGCTCCTAGGAAGAATATGAAAGACATATACTGAAACTGCAATATTAAAGTTAAGCTTTGAAAATATTTACATATACATTATATATGATATGATTAAAAGAGATCTTACTTCCTTACACATTAGAGTAGATGGGCGAGAAATCCGGCATGCGACACTCCATCTGCAAGTACCTGATGGAGAATTATTCTCCAGTGTGGTCCATTTTGCAATTCGAATTTCTAAACTATGTTGGGCGACTTGAAATTGATTGGTGGCTGACTTAACCTTGGAGAAATGTAGATAATAAACATAGTACATTAGCATTCCATACAAATATAAAGGTATAGGGTGGAAGTAGCTACGGAAACAACAACAACATTAGCAGGTAGCATTTTAGATGTAATAAAAACGTGCATTGTGGTACCCCATTAGATATGTGTGAAGCTATAAGAAGCTTTTTTCTTTCGACCTAAATTGTTGCAGTGAGAATGCAAAAGGCATTGGAATAATTCTTCCTAACTATTTATGTGTCATTGTTTCTATATATTATTTTCCAGTAGCCATAAATATGTCCTTATTTTTTCTCTTTGCAGCAAACAAAAATCAGAATATTATGTTACAAACGCTATACCATCATATCCCGATTTTCTTAACACATCCGTAAACACAATGAATGTACCGAGAGAATTAGTGGGCGTAGTCGAGGAAGAGGTGGTACAGAGGGGGAAAAGGAAGCAACATAGGCTGCGCAAGAACACGGTGACCTGAAGCCATGATGCAGTGTTCAGAACCTGAGATCTGTAAGAATAAAAGGTAAGTCCAAGGAACACCTATTCAGAGCATGTCACTTCACACTCCCAATATAGGAGTTGGGGCGTATAAACAATATAGTTTTGAAGTCTCGAAGTTATACAGTTTTGAAGTTTTGACCCATGATTTCTACTGAATCCAAAAGGGAGTAGAGCCACATATGTATGTACTTACATACTCCTGGCCTGATAATTACTTCCTCTTCGGCACTATGTCATCTCCTGCCCATTCTTCAATACAATCTGAGCCAGGCATTTATATGTTGTTTGTCTTACGTTGATTTGAGGATACACATCATAATGGATTTCGTTAATCTTCAATCCACCCTTAGACACATGTTTCGTGAAGGTTGAACTATCACTACCACTGCTTCCATTAAGATAAGAAAGTTCATCTGAAAATAGAAATGCCATTGTCTACTTAATCATACAAACAAAATCCCAACAGAAGGGTCTATGAGTGTCGTAACAGTTAGAAAAATGCTAGGCCCGGGCTAGCCTGATTAGGCAGAAAATCTATATACATACTATATCACAGATGGACACAATAAACCACATACTGATGAAAGCTGAAATTGGAGTAATTATTTACTTCAGACATCTTGTAGTAATGGACCCTATAAGGCAGCGAAAATGCAGAATAGGGAAGTCTGGAGTTTTTTTCAGTGGTGAAGAATGCTCCTTTTCTATCCATTGCTGAAGCCGAACGTCACCCAACAATCTAGAACCTGGATCTGAGAGAGACGAACCTGGATGGGAGTCTGTTGGCAGGGGCCGAGGAAGGGGAAGATCCCCGAGCCGTTCCAACCATTTCCGACGAAGCTCTTAATGGAGGCGTACATGCCGCGTTTATCCTCATACATCGGCGCCTCCTCCGCCTTTGCCGAGCCTCATCGGCGACCCAATCCGTCGTGCAGCCGTGGAGGAGGTGTAGCGCCAAGAACAGCAACGTAGAGAAATAGGAGACGCCCCATCACCAAACAAAGGAGCAGAGGAGGCGCAGGTCGTCGGGATGTAGTGCAGGGGCGAGCCACCGCTGCCAACGGCTAGCTCGCTTCGCAGCGCCGACGCCCGCGGCTAGGGTTTTCCGTGGGGTACATGCTGGGGCATAACACAGGGCGGCCGAAATTAGCAGTGGAGATTGGGACTAACTCACACTAGCGAGCAGCAAAGATGAGGCGGCGCCGGAGGCGGTTTTGGCCGTAGAATTGAGATTGAAGAGGAAGAGGAGAGCGTCGTGCCAGAGAGAAAGTGAGAGCTGGAGATGGAAGGCGTTGACGGGCGGCCTAGAGCCCCACCCAGATCACGCACAATTGGTCGAGGAACCGACTCTAACCAAAGGCCCACACGAAGAAACTACAGACTCCTGGATCGACCAGCAGCAAAACGCTAAACGTTCCCTGTAGGCCCAGCGATAGCGACCCCCAAATTCACCAGAGGAGCGCAGAACCCTGGGAGCTTAGAGCATCTCCAGTCGCGTCTCCCAAACCGTCCCCCAAATCGCGCCGAATCGAGCTGTCTGTGACGTGTTCGTTCGTGCCGCTGCTTGGGGACGTCGCTCCCAGCCGCGTCCCCAAACGCCTCCCCCAAACATTTAAAATAATTTTTCTGGCATTTTTATTTCAATTTCCACAAACTAATACATAATTTGGAACGTGGTTTACACGAAAACACAGCTTGGAACATGGTTTTCCACAAACTAATACATAGTTTGAACCATGGTGGACACAAATATAAAATATTGCAAAGAAACTAAACCTAACTAGGCCGTGCATCGAAGGTTTCGTGTGTTCGCCGCTAAGAAAGAACACTCGAGGGCACACCCGATCACCTAAACCGGAAAATCCAGCGGGAGGATGGTGCCCTTGTTGGTTCTACCGATGAGGCGAACGAGCAGAAACCTCCGTGCACGTATTCGCTGCGAAGAAACAACACTCATTCCGCCGTCCTCCTCGTCGGTGCTCGTCGTCGTGGGAGTCCCCGTCGACGTGGTAGTCCCGGAGGCAGCGCCTCTCGTCGAAGACCTTGACTTTCATGTCCCCGTTGCCGAAGTAGGAGAACACGAGGATGAAGCCGGCTTGGAGGCTGTGGTGGCGCGCGAACTTCTCCCAGCCGATGTTGAGGTACATCTTGCCGCGCGCGGCGTAGATCGCCTTGACGATCCACCGGCAGTAGCCGCACGAATGCTCCCGCAGATGCATCGTGCGCGGGCGTACGCCGCCGACGTACTCGGCGAAGGAGTCCGGCAGCCTCCGGATGCCGCGCGGGTCGCCCTTGAGGACGTGGACGAACTCGAACAGACGTCCGGCTCCACGTCCATCTCCGACGATGATGAAGGCGGCGGCGTGGAAGGCGACGGCGAGCGTTCAGCTATGCCGCGGCCACGACCACGACCACGACCACGGCCGCGGCCGCGAGGTCAGCCTCTACCAGACATAGCGTCGAGTCTTGTTGAGAGATGGTGGCGGCTAGGGTTTGGGAGAGAGGCGCTAGGGTTTGTGTGTGAGAGGGACGATGAGAGGCGCCCCTTTTATAGGCCGGAGGGAGGCGGAGGAGCGGTGGCGCTCATTAACGCCGGCACGCAGAGCTAGGCGCGACGGGACGCGTCGCCGCGCCCTCTCGCGGAACTGCACCGTCGCGCGCGCGCCAACAACTTCCGTCGCGAGGTAGGCGACGGTTAGGTTTAAATTAATTGTGCCGCTGACGGGTCGGCCCCGCCACTCCCCGCCTCGCTTTTCGTTGTGTCCGGCGTCCCCGGTGCGTCCCCTGTGGGACGGGGACGGGCTCAGGGCGCCGGACACCGAATGGGGGCGCGCCTGACAAAAAAGGGCTTTGGGGGACGCGGCTGGAACGCTTTTTTTGTCCGGCGCGCCCCAAATCCCTTTGGGGGACGGTTTGGGGGACGCGACTGGAGATGCTCTTAGTGCTCTTACAAGATGGCAGAAAATATATTGGTTAAAGGTAAATCTTAAAGATCACTTCAATATAAAAAATGATAATTTATATCACATGGTGGGAGTAGATCGGAGACGAGGAGTTAAATTATAAGCTTTCATAAACTGGCCGGAGGTGGCTGCACTTCCTTTCCCTTAATCACAACCTAAATATCTTGCAGGCCTTGTCCAAAGGAATATCAAAAACATTAACAATGACAGTTAGACGTGCCACTACTAGAAAAAGGCTTATTGCCGGAGCACCTATTTTGCTTATCACCGGCGCACCACTGCCCGCCAACGGTAACATGCCAGTGATAACATTTTATTGACGGGGCACCAGCTGGTGCGCGGTAACACGATTTATTGCCGGCGCACCAGCCTGGTGCGCCAGCGGTAATGTTTTTGGAAATTAAAAAAAGGCAATCTAGATCTAGATCGGGATTGTCCTCGAAAACCGTGGCCACGGGCCGCCATTTTGTCGCCGCCACGCCAGTGTAGGAGGTGCAGGAGGAGGAGTATGGAGGTGTGGTGTTGGTGGAGGAGGAGGCCACGGGAGGAGGAGGAGAAGGAGGTGGAGGCGGACACCGGTGGAGGAGGACACCGGTGAAGGAGGCCAGAGGTGAAGGAGGACGCCGGTGAAGGAGGCCGGAGGTGGAGGAGTAGGAGGCCACCATAGGAGGAGGACGCCGAAGAAGGAGGAGGAGGAGGAAGAGGAGGCCGTCGGTGAGGAAGAGAGGATGCCGTCGGTGAGGAAGAGGAGGAGGAGGAGGAGGAAGAGCAACGAAAAGAGGTCAAGTGACGAAGGAAAGAGGAGAAGTGTGTAGGGAAACATGTCATTTCCCATATATACTGGAGGTTAGCGCCGGGGCACCACCATACCCATGCGCCGGTGGGGTTTTTTTTTTCTTTTTCGAGATTTATTCACCAAAATCTTAAGCCCCAAAAAGTTCATGTTTCTGATTTGAATTTGATGAATCCAATTCGTGTAGATAAATTTTGATATAACAAAGTTTTTCATCGGATGTCGTATGCAACCAAAGAACCCGTTTTACCGAAACATGACGCCATTTTGCATAATATATCAAAATTCATGTTTTTCAATTTTTGCTAAAAATAGGTGACATAACACATAGGCATCTCAAAGGATTTTATTTTTTGAAACTTATATCATTTTATTTTCTTTTTTTTTGAAATCTAAAAAGGCGATCCGAGAGGGAGGGGGTGTAGGGAAAATTAGAGCCGCACTTACTACCGGCGCACCACTATGTTGGTGCGCCGGTGATAAGCAAATTACCAGTGCGTCAGTAGTAAGTGCGTAGGGATAGCAATGGGTACCCATGACCCATGTACCCACCGGGTAAAAAACCAATAGGAATACGGGTATTGGACAAAATATTACCCATGAGTTTGTAAACGGGAAAATATCATACCCATCGGGTTGAGCGGGTACGGGTATGGGATTGTACAACCCATACCCGCGTATCCATTTACCCATATAAATTTGACAAGTGGGCAGCCGTAATGTTTTGAACTACTTAATTTTCCTCTAACCACGCCTTCATATTGCTTGGTTGAACCTCACGCTTTCTGATCTGACAATCGCTGGTAGGTTAGTGAGGATTAGACCATTATTTAGGATCGCTTTACCTCATTTCATATTTTTTTGAACAACTTGATACGTTGTAAGCGCGGGTATTTTTACCCGCGGGTACACATTTACTCTACCGGGTGAAGGGTATGGGAAAAACTTGTACCCGTTCGCGGGTATGGGTACGGGTGACGGGTAAGATTGAATGTGAAGGGTACGGGTATGGGATGGCTCTACCCATACACATACCATGCGGGTGCCATCCCTATAAGTGCGGCTCTAATTTTTGCCCTGGCCCGAACCTCATTGACTCTTACCCCAGACGCACTAATTTTTTGGTCCGCCGGTGGTATTTCGGCATCACCGGCGCCCCTATATAGTGATTTGCCGGCGGCAAATAGCGCCGGCGTACCAAAAATTAAGTTCGCCGGCGGTAACCCGTGCGGTTATAGGCCTTTTCCTAGTAGTGTGCCTTATTTTGGTACTAGACCGTGTAGCAAATATATATATATTTAAAAAAATTCGGGGGCGGAGGGAGGCAGGGGGGGGTAGGGGGGAAGTTCCCACCTGAATTTCATTGATGACAAAGCCCTTTTTAGGGTTCAGAATTACAAGTTGAGAGATGATTACGCCAATTCTCTTTGTGTGCAGGGTTTTTAAACCGATGCAACCAGAGGGATAGTTCTGTTATTACATTAGCCATAGAGGTTCGAGGGGATATCAATTGATCCCTGAAGACTAGCGTGTAGCAAATATATTTATATCATGCATACCCAAGATTTGTGTGAGGAGTGTATTTTCATCTTATTACGTACAGTAGTACTAGATACTGTAAGAATCACCTATACATTGAGAGATTCATTTAGAAAATGGGAACACAAGCGAAGAGCAGGACGATCGCGAACCACAAATGGCAACTGTGACAGCACCCTTAAGCAGCTCCACATCTCAACACTCTGGAACAGAAGAGGAAATCGGCACGGCATTGTCCCCACTCCCCACGCTACTATCTAGGTAAGAAAACAACAGCCCGAGAACGACTCAGGCTAACCAGTTCACAAGCAGGAAGCCTTCGTATATTTGCCAAAAGAAATGAGAGGAAAACGATGTCTGAACAGAAACGAAACAAAGCCATCTCGAGTTCTCGACCATAACCGCGCAAATCACTAGCACGACTCTTCCCAGTATTCCGCTTCGAAGTCTGGCTGCAGCTTGGTCACTGCTTGTCCAACGTGTGTTTGCACTTGACCCAGCGCCGCCAGCGTAAGGAGCAAACACTACGGAAAAATCTGGCATTATCGTGTCTTCGAATCTTTGCCGTGCGCCAAAACAACGCGGAACACGGCAAAGAAGCCATGCGCCAACCAAAGGGCTGGCGGATCCAATATCCAAAAAAATAAAACTGAAGAATAACATGTGAATACAATAAGAAAACCTTATGTATGTATCTTTAATCTAACCACCAGAAACTTTGCAACGTTATGTTAGAGTAATATTTACCGTAGATTCTAGTTTGATTAGGAGGATTCATGTTAGATGGTGTCCCGCATACAGTTCGGCATTTTCATGGTCTGTGAGCAATTAGTTCTCTTATTGGCTCTACTCTGGGTGTGGATCTTGTCTCCCTCAGAAGTCAGGGCGTTGTTCGTATTCTGATTGCTATGCGCGACCTTTCGACTCTCCAGAAGGATATGGATGAAGATAATGTCCCTTGCCTGGAGGTAGTCACCTCACTTAAGCTCAATGGGTATAGGTTGAGATTCCGAAGGCAATCACCGCACTATATTCTAGATCCTGGGTTTCGACCATTCTTCTGAAAGGAGGTAGGTGATGAGGAGGGTCCTGATGGTTTTGGTGATGCCGTGGCCCATGAGCAGCCGCCGGGTGCTCCGCGGGATGGGGCCATGGACGTTGATACCACGCCACAAGCTGCTGGGGGCACGAGTGCCATGGCGGCTCCGGTCTTGCAGAGGGTGGTGACACCATTTAACCACTCGCCATCCACTCCGAGGGGAAAGGAAATCGGCGCGTGGGTGCGAGTTACGTCCCTCTCGTTGATTGCTCCGTTACCATCGACGGATGACATAGGCATCCCCAATGGGCCTGCCGAAGATAGTACCCGGGGTTTACTGAAGGCCCACTACTCGAAGAATAAGAAGATTCGGAAGCCCAAGATATTGTTAAGGAAAGCTAGAGTTGTAATAGGAAGTGATATTTGTAATCTTGCGGGAGGAGTTAGAAACCTACCCGAACTCTGTAACCTGTACGATATGGATCCCTCGACACCACCTCCTATATAAGGGGGGTCGAGGGACAAAGAAATCATCGAATCATTGTTCCTCAAACCCTAGTTTCACAATCGTCGAGTACTTTTCGGCTGAAACCTTCGAGATCTACTTGCCCTCTACTTCCAACTAAACCCTAGCCTACAATCCATAGGCATTGACAAGTTGATACCTTGTCAATTGGCGCCGTCTGTGGGGATTAGAGGCGTCAAGGATCCGATCTCGATGGCACGTTCAAGATCGTCGACTTCATCAACCGCAGACAACGCAATGGATCGAGGCAAACAGATCGCAACTGGTCTTGTCGATTTTGTTCCTCACCCACCCTCCCGCTTGGATGCATATGCACATCTGGAGGAGCCTATGGAGGTGACGTTCGGAAGGTTTCACTTTCGCGTCGAAAAAGAAGGATCGTATCGTGTCGAAATTCCGATTTCGTCGGGATCGTCGGCGGTCGATTCCGATTTTTCAAGTTATACATCGTCAACCGAATCAGGAGAGGAAGAAACTTCGTCGTCACGCTTCATCAGCACTAGGGCAAGAGAAAAACTCGCCAAGATCTTCAGCGACATGTCGTTTGAGTCATCTGCGGACTCCTATATAAGCGATGGCTCAAGCAGTGTCGACAGCTACAGATTCATCGACAAATCTACTACAATGGGCAAGGTCTTCACCAGTCTAAATGATGGTGTCTGATGGCGTGTATTTCACACGTTCGTTGGGCAACCCCAAGAGGAAGGTATGATGCGCACAGCAGCAAGTTTTCCCTCAGAAAGAAACCAAGGTTTATCGAACCAGGAGGAGCCAAGAAGCACGTTGAAGGTTGATGGCGGCGGGACGTAGTGCGGCGCAACACCGGAGATTCCGGCGCCAACGTGGAACCCGCACAACACAACCAAAGTACTTTGCCCCAACGAAACAGTGAGGTTGTCAATCTCACCGGCTTGCTGTAACAAAGGATTAACCGTATTGTGTGGAAGATGATTGTTTGCGAGAGAAAATAGTAAAAACAAGTATTGCAGCAGATTTGTATTTCAGTATTAAAGAATGGACCGGGGTCCACAGTTCACTAGAGGTGTCTCTCCCATAAGATAAAAGCATGTTGGGTGAACAAATTACAGTCGGGCAATTGACAAATAGAGAGGGCATAACAATGCACATACATGACATGATAAGTATAGTGAGATTTAATTGGGCATTACGACAAAGTACATAGACCGCCATCCAACCGCATCTATGCCTAAAAAGTCCACCTTCGAGGTTATCGTCCGAACCCCTTCCAGTATTAAGTTGCAAAGCAACGGACAATTGCATTAAGTATGGTGCGTAATGTAATCAACAACTACATCCTCGGACATAGCGCCAATGTTTTATCCCTAGTGGCAACAAGCACAACACAACCTTAGGGGTTTCGTCACTCCCCTGGTGTCAATGCGAGCATGAACCCACTATCGAGCATAAGTACTCCCTCTTGGAGTTAAAAGTAAAAACTTGGCCAGAGCCTCTACTAGAAACGGAGAGCATGCAAGATCATAAACAACACATGTATAATAACTTGATAATTAACATGACATGGTATTCTCTATCCATCGGATCCCGACAAACACAACATATAGAATTACGGATAGATGATCTTGATCATGTTAGGCAGCTCACAAGATCCAACAATGAAGCACAATGAGGAGAAGACAACCATCTAGCTACCGCTATGGACCCATAGTCCAGGGGTGAACTACTCACTCATCACTCCGGAGGCGACCATGGCGGTGTAGAGTCCTCCGGGAGATGAATCCCCTCTCCGGCGAGGTGCCGGAGGAGATCTCCGTAATCCCCCGAGATGGGATCGGCGGCGACGGCGTCTCGTAAGGTTTTCCGTATCGTGGTTTTTCGCCTCGGGGTTTCGCGACGGAGGCTTTAAGTAGGCGGAAGGGCAGGTCAGGGGCGTCACGAGGGGCCCACACTATAGGTCGGCGCGGCCGGGGCTTGGGCCGCGCCGCCCTATAGCTTGGCCACCTCGTGGCCCCACTTCGTGTGTTCTTCGGTCTTCCGGAAGCTCCGTGGAAAAAATAGGGCCCCGGGTCTTCGTTTCGTCCAATTCCGAGAATATTTCGTTACTAGGATTTCGAAACCAAAAACAGCGTAAAAACGAGAACCGGCACTTCGGCATCTTGTTAATAGGTTAGTTCCGGAAAATGCACGAATATGACATAAAGTGTGCATAAAACATGTAGGTATCATCAATAATATGGCATAGAACATAAGAAATTATCGATACGTCGGAGACGTATCAAGCATCCCCAAGCTTAGTTCCGCTCGTCCCGAGCGAGTAAAACGATAACAAAGATAATTTCTGAAGTGATATGCCATCATAACCTTGATCATACTATTTGTAAACATATGTAGTGAATGCAGCGATCAAAACAATGGTAATGACATGAGTAAACAAGTGAATCATAAAGCAAAGACTTTTCATGAATAGTACTTCAAGACAAGTATTAATAAGTCTTGCATAAGAGTTAACTCATAAAGCAATAAATCAAAGTAAAGGAATTGAAGCAACACAAAGGAAGATTAAGTTTCAGCGGTTGCTTTCAACTTGTAACATGTATATCTCATGGATAATAGTCAACATAGAGTAATATAACAAGTACAATATGGAAGTATGTAGGAATCAATGCACGGTTCACACAAGTGTTTGCTTCTTGAGGTGGAGAGAAATAGGTGAACTGACTCAACATAAAAGTAAAGAGAATGGTCCTTCAAAGAGGAAAGCATCGATTGCTATATTTGTGCTAGAGCTTTTATTTTGAAAACATGAAACAATTTTGTCAACGGTAGTAATAAAGCATATGAGTTATGAAAGTTATATCTTACAAGTTGCAAGTCTCATGCATAGTATACTAATAGTGCCCGCACCTTGTCCTAATTAACTTGGACTACCGGATCTTTGCAATGCACATGTTTTGACCAAGTGTCACAATGGGGTACCTCCATGCCGCCTGTACAAAGGTCTAAGGAGAAAGCTCGCATTTTGGATTTCTCGCTTTTGATTATTCTCAACTTAGACATCCATACCGGGACAACATGGACAACGGATAATGGACTCCTCTTTAATGCATAAGCATGTGGCAACAATTATTATTCTCATATGAGATTGAGGATATATGTCCAAGCCGAAACTTCCACCATGAATCATGGCTTTAGTTAGCGGCCCAAAGTTCTTCTCTAACAACATGCATGCTCCAACCATGAAGGTGGTAGATCTCTCTTGCTTCGGACAAGACGGACATGCATAGCAACTCACATGATATCCAACAAAGAATAGTTGATGGCGTCCCCGTAAACATGGTTATCGCTCAACAAGCAACTTAATAAGAGATAAAGTGCATAAGTACATATTCAATACCACAATAGTTTTTAAGCTATTTGTCCCATGAGCTATATATTGCAAAGGTGAATGATGGAATTTTAAAGGTAGCACTCAAGCAATTTACTTTGGAATGGCGGATAAATACCATGTAGTAGGTAGGTATGGTGGACACAAATGGCATAGTGGTTGGCTCAAGGATTTTGGATGCATGAGAAGTATTCCCTCTCGATACAAGGTTTAGGCTAGCAAGGTTATTTGAAACAAACACAAGGATGAACGGTACAACAAAACTCACATAAAAGACATATGGTAAACATTATAAGACTCCATACCGTCTTCCTTGTTGTTCAAAACTCAATACTAGATGTTATCTAGACTCTAGAGAAACCAAATATGCAAACCAAATTAGCAAGCTCTAAGTATTTCTTCATTAATGGGTGCAAAGTATATGATGCAAGAGCTTAAACATGAGCACAACAATTGCCAAGTATCAAATTATCCAAGACATTTTAGAGTTACTACATGTATCATTTTCCAATTCTAACCATATAACAATTTAACGAAGATGAAACTTCGCCATGAATACTATGAGTAGAGCCTAAGGACATATTTGTCCATATGCAACAGCGGAGCGTGTCTATCTCCCATAAAGTGAATGCTAGGATCCATTTTATTCAAACAAAACAAAAAACAAAAACAAACCGATGCTCCAAGCAAAGTACATAAGATGTGGCCGAATAAAAATATAGTTTCAGGGGAGGAACCTGATAATGTTGTCGATGAAGAAGGGGATGCCTTGGGCATCCCCAAGCTTAGACGCTTGAGTCTTCTTAATATATGCAGGGGTGAACCACCGGGGCATCCCCAAGCTTAGAGCTTTCACTCTCCTTGATCATATTGCATCACACTCCTCTCTTGATCCTTGAAAACTTCCTCCACACCAAACTCGAAACAACTCATTAGAGGGTTAGTGCATAATAAAAATTCACATGTTCAGAGGTGACACAATCATTCTTAACACTTCCGGACATTGCATAAAGCTACTGGACATTAGTGGATCAAAGAAATTCATCCAACATAGCAAAAGAGGCAATGCGAAATAAAAGACAGAATCTGTCAAAACAGAACGAGTCCGTAAAGATGGATTTTATTAGGCCACCATACTTGCTCAAACGAAAATGCTCAAATTGAATGAAAGTTGCGTACATATCTGAGGATCATGCTCGTAAATTGGCGTAATTTTCTCGAGCTACCTACAGGGAGATAGACCCGGATTCGTGACAGACAAAGAAATCTGGAACTGCGCAATAATCCAAATCTAGTACTTACTTTTCTATCAAAGACTTTACTTGGCACAAAAAAACATAAAACTAAGATAAGGAGAGGTTGCTACAGTAGTAAACAACTTCCAAGACACAAATATAAAACAAAAATACTGTAGTAAAAACATGGGTTGTCTCCCATAAGCGCTTTTCTTTAACGCCTTTCAGCTAGGCGCAGAAAGTGTAACTCAAGTGACATCAAGAGACGAAGCATTGATATCATAAGCTCCCCCATTTGTAGTGGTACTAGGGGCTTTGTCAATTTTAGGCCTATAATAATATTTCTTTGGTTTAGGCACTTTAGAGACATACATAAACTTTTGCTCCTTTCCCACATAAGCTTTCTCTCTAAACTGTAAAGATGAAAAGGTTGAACCCAAGGTTCCCATAGCTTTTTCAAGTTCGCCAATCCTATTAATTTGATTATCATGGTCAACACAAGTTCCTAAGACACTAATTCTTTCATCAATTCCTCCTAAGGATTTATCAAGTTCATCAGTTTTATCAAGTAATATCTCCAACTTAGTTTCAACACTCGGAAAATTTTTCTCTATTGTTTCCAATTTTTTCATAACATCCTCAAGGGAGGTTTCAATTTTAGTTTCATTAACAGGTGGTGTTCCAAATAAACTCTCAATAATGCAGCTAGCTTCTAAAGCGGGAGCACCTAGGAAGTTACCTCCCGCGAGACAATCAAGAACATATCTATTCCAGCTAGAGATACCAACATAAAAATTCCTGAGTAGAATAGTAGTGGAGTGTTTCTTAGTGCACCTATTATGGGCATCACTAATTCTATAACAAGCATCTTTTAAACATTCTCCCCCTTGTTGCTTAAATGAACGAACTTCAACTTCGGGATTACTCATTTTAGCGGTAGCAAATAAAGCAAACTAGATAAAGTAAATGCAAGTAAACTAATTTTTTTGTGTTTTCGATATAGCAAACAAGACAGTAAATAAAGTAAAGCTAGCAACTAATTTTTTTGTATTTTGATATAATGCAGCAAACAAAGTAGTAAATAAAATAAAGCAAGACAAAAACAAAGTAAAGAGATTGAGAAGTGGAGACTCCCTTGCAGCGTGTCTTGATCTCCCAGGCAACGGCGCCGTAAAAAGAGCTTGATGGCGTGTATTTCACACGTTCGTTGGGCAACCCCAAGAGGAAGGTATGATGCGCACAGCAGCAAGTTTTCCCTCGTAAAGAAACCAAGGTTTATCGAACCAGGAGGAGCCAAGAAGCACGTTGAAGGTTGATGGCGGCGGGACGTAGTGCGGCGCAACACCGGAGATTCCGGCGCCAACGTGGAACCCGCACAACACAACCAAAGTACTTTGCCCCAACGAAACAGTTGAGGTTGTCAATCTCACCGGCTTGCCGTAACAAAGGATTAACCGTATTGTGTGGAAGATGATTGTTTGCAGAGAAAATAGTAAAAACAAGTATTGCGAGCAGATTTGTATTTCAAGTATTAAAGAATGGACCGGGGTCCACAGCTCACTAGAGGTGTCTCTCCCATAAGATAAAAGCATGTTGGGTGAACAAATTACGGTCGGGCAATTGACAAATAGAGAGGGCATAACAATGCACATACATGACATGATAAGTATAGTGAGATTTAATTGGGCATTACGACAAAATACATAGACCGCCATCCAACCGCATCTATGCCTAAAAAGTCCACCTTCGAAGTTATCGTCCGAACCCCTTCCAGTATTAAGTTGCAAAGCAACGAGACAATTGCATTAAGTATGGTGCGTAATGTAATCAACAACTACATCCTCGGACATAGCGCCAATGTTTTATCCCTAGTGGCAACAAGCACAACACAACCTTAGGGGTTTCGTCACTCCCCCAGGTGTCAATGCGGGCATGAACCCACTATCGAGCATAAGTACTCCCTCTTGGAGTTAAAAGTAAAAACTTGGCCGTAGCCTCTACTAGAAACGGAGAGCATGCAAGATCATAAACAACACATGTATAATAACTTGATAATTAACATGACATGGTATTCTCTATCCATCGGATCCCGACAAACACAACATATAGAATTACAGATAGATGATCTTGATCATGTTAGGCAGCTCACAAGATCCAACAATGAAGCACAATGAGGAGAAGACAACCATCTAG
>NC_061508.1:56154696-56332489 GCF_022539505.1 Lolium rigidum
AAAGGGGCGCTCCAAAAACCTGCCGCGCAACAGAGTGGAAGGGCAGGCCCGCCTCCACCAGGACTACTTCCACCTCACCAATCCGATCTTCCCGGAAAAACTGTTCCGGCGCCGATACATGATGTCAAGGGACATGTTCTTGGTCATTCTACGGGGCGTCAGAAACTACGACCCCTACTTTCAATGCAGGCGCGATGCAACATGTGCGTTAGGCTTCACCTCCTACCAAAAATGCTCCACGGCTATTCACATGCTCTCATATGAAATGGCTGCGGATATATTCGATGAGTATCTTCGAATGGGTGAGAGCACCTGCCTTGAGGCCATGTACAGGTTTTGCCGAGCCGCGATTGCCGTGTTCAGAGAGTATTACTGTAGGGAGCCAACTGTTGAGGATACAAGGCGGCTCCTGTCTATCAACGAGTCTAGAGGCTTCCCAGGAATGATTGGCAGCATAGATTGCATGCACTGGCAGTGGAAAAACTGTCCATTTGGATGGCAGGGTGCGTACAGCGGGCATGAGGAGGGACGGACTGCCATTCTTGAAGCTGACATATCTCAAGATTTATGGATTTGGCATTCATTTTTTTGGCCAGTTCCAACAATGACATCAATGTGTTGCACCGATCACCGGTTTTCAACCGGCTCATGCAAGGCAAAGCTTCCCGGGTGAGCTATGAGATCAATGGAAATGCATATGACAAGCCATATTATCTTGCTGATGGCATCTACCCTGACTGGGCCACATTGGTGAAGACTGTCCGTAATCCAAACTCCGAGAAGACGAGGAGGTTTGCCAAGATGCAAGAGGCTTGCAGGAAAGATGTGGAGCGAGGATTTGGTGTGCTCCAAGCTCGGTGGGCAATTGTACGTCACCCGGCAAGAACATGGTCGCTGAAGACCATGCATGAGGTGATGACATGCTGCGTGATCATGCACAACATGATCGTTGAGAACGAACGTCCTGATGGCCGCAATGAGAACCACTGGGAATTCCAAGGTGAGCTGGTTGCGCCACTTCCTGGAGCTTCATCTTGGCAGGACTATCTACAGGAATGTAGAAGTCACTGACGAGAACGTCTCCAAACAGCTGCAAACGGATCTGATTGAGCATCCGTGGACATTGGCTGGCCATGAAGATCATGCCTACAGAAATACTATCTTATTTTCATGTCGACTTTTAAAAATTTAAATGTAATAACTATGACTTTGTTGATTTCATTTTGTTGTTGTTTGGAAACTTCGTAAATTGATGCAAACGCGGAAATGCGTCGGCCGCTGGAGCCACCCCTAGGTGCAAACGGACGCGCGGACAAAAATGGTCTGTCGAGCGTCTGCCGCGCGATGCAAACGGACATTTAAGACGTCCGAAATGCCCTAAGAAAATAAAGATGACAACTCTCGCATTTGCGAAGGCCATTGTGCTCGTTTAGATAAGTATAAAATAACTTTGTGGGACGGAGGAAGTACATGACGAGACCAACGAGCGCTAGTTCACGTGGCTGCTGCCTCCTACGAACAAAAAGAGGTCAACCAAAACTACTCCGTACGACGCAATCGACTGAGATTTAATTGAAGAGCTGCTGCGCCTTTTATACCTCCAAAGAGCAATACAAGAATTTGAATAGTACTAACACAGACATGAAATAAAACACAGATTAACAAAAGCTTGGTCGCTATGGCTGGCTCACGACGAACTTGGTGTCGCCGACGTACTGGAGCTGGTCAGAATGTTTTGTTGCAGCCGGCTCTCCCAAATGCGTTCATCTGGACCAGCCATCGATCCGCGACGTGGCGGTTAGCCGCCTCGGTGAGATGGACGCCGTCCCAGTAGAGCCGAGCGGATGGACGCCGGCAGGTGGTTGCAGCTGCATCGCCGCATGGAACCGTCGCGTTGACCCTGTACCTTCCGGGCCCTCCACAACACACTCTTAGCACGTCTTCCTCAAAACCTGCAATTAATGGAATCATCAAATCTATATTCATGCCTGAAACTTCTGTCTTAGTTTGAACGTAGAGCCAGTTGAGCTAGCGCTGACCAAACTTGCGAAGTGACTCCACCATCTCCATGATGGGGCCGAAGAAATCGGCGTAGACGATCATGACGTCCCGGTGCTTGGCCCGGATCTTAGCAAGGGCTGCCTGCAGCAGCGAGTTGTGGCGCAAACCCAGCTCGTTGTACTCTTTCAGACAGCCGGTCCTGGAGTCGTACGCTGCTTGCGAGGCGCCGGCGAACTTGGCCAGAATCGGCGGCGAGCATCCTGACGGGATCACGCCGGGAACCACCAGGCTCCTGGCGCCATGCTCAATGATCAGCCTCTGTACTTGACATCGCAATGGACTTAGCATTGGTTCAGTGCAGCACATCGATCTCCATGAGTGAACTGACGGATGAGAGCAGGCAGTACCTCGATGGCCATGGAGATGGTCGCCACCACATGTGGAACGAAGGACATGACTTCATCTACCATTTTCTTCTGGAAAAAGAGGTGATAGTCGTTGACTCCGAACTCGCCCACCAAGAAGAGGGACTTGCCGAAGAATTCCTCGCACTCTGCTTGCATCCCTATCCATCATTCCCGCTCGCATCATGCATCAAACAAGCCAACAAAAGTAGATACTAACCTCGGGCTGTCCGGCACAGGGAGGGCTTCATCGACTCGAACCACTCCAGCTGCACGCCTAAGCTGGTATTGAGGGGGAACTTGCTGGGGGCACCGGGAATGCCCCTCTCGTGGAAGAAAACGGCGTCCACAGCGGTGGCGGCGCCGACGGCGAAGTTGGCCCCTTGGCGGAAGCTGCCGTTGTGCGCCAGGGTGGGCGGCACGTACGGCAGACCCAGCTTTTCAGCTGCTCCCGCAAAGAACCTAGAGTTATCGAGTGAATAGCCAGGCCGCTAGGACGAAAACTGAAATGCAGATTATCTACCGATGAAATCAATGATCAGCCGGCCGTCGCCGTTCCGGCCCGTTGGGCGGCCGAAGAAGGTGGTGCCGTACGGAGGTCGCGTCACCGGGTCGAAGATGGAGTACCATTGGAAGACGACGGGGTTGTTGCCCGTGTCGGCGAAGGAGTCGCCGAAGCTGAAGATGGATTCGTAGCACGGGACGCCGGGGTCCCCCGCCGTGGATGACGAGAGGAGGAGGAGAAGAAAAGCAGAGCATACGAGCTTGTGCATAATGACCGGCCGGGGAATGGAAGGCAAGGGAAACCAGAAGATGGATCCTAGTTGTGTTTGCCGTGCTTATTGGTCGCCACTTATAGTTTCGAGTCGACCATTATATAAATATCTCAAATATTCATGTCTGAGATTAAGTTCAAACGTTAGGTGATGTCAACTTGGTGAAAGTATTTTAAGACAATAAAACCTGAAAATACGTCAATATTTTGGATCTACATGTAGATGTTTGACTTTCCTCTCTGCTCCAGTGCTCCTTTAATTCCAAATTAATTGATGTTCTAGGATTATCTGTAATGAAACTATAACAACTTATTGCTCGATTTTCACAGAAAAATATATTGATATCTATAATGACAATTTAGTGGCATTAGCATTTTTTTTTCTACAGACTCAATCAATTTAGAGGATTTTGACTAAGGACAAACCTTGAACTTCAAGGGATTAGTTTGAAACTGTGTGAGTATCAAATACTCACATGTTCTGGATTGATATGCGGATGACATTATTGAATTGTAAGACTGACAAATCTTGGTTTTATTGGTCTACAAGTCTACTAACCATGTTCATCGTCGGCATAGTACACATGCATTCACATGGGCTTTAGCTAAGCTTGTCCTCCTTAAGCATTAGTCGGCCACTTCCTAATTAGCTAGCTTCAGGTTGCCATAATTATCCTTGTCATCTAATGAATGCATATGTGGGTGGGGGTATGCATCTAGGGGGCATGAAACTAGCTAGTAAAATAGAAGTACATGCAATGCCAACTAAGCATTTTGGTGATATGGCAAGCCATTAATTTTAAAAATAGAGTGTTGTGGTAACTAGCTATATTATCCAAAAAAAAATTATGTTACCATAACATCACATGCTTCAAAACAAGATGAGTCTACAATCTAATAAATAGTTGTATATGACCTTGCATGATACCAAAAAAACTATGTTACCATAACTACACAGATAAGCGAGGAAACAGCTTGCATCTAGAATAGATCCTGGTGGGATCTAGAATCTAGCGGCGCGATCGGAATTCTGGGTCTCTTCCCATGACCGAAAGGCGCGAGCGATGGAGATCGGAGAAGACGGCGTCGGGAGTGGGGATGGGAAAAAAAATAGAAAAACTAACCGGTATGACTTATAGGTGGCATAGTGGGCAATTTTTCTGCTGTGAATTTGATGATATCCGCTCTTTAAATCAAACTTTGTGAATACTCTTGCACCACTAAGCTGATCTAGCATATCATCCAAACGGGGAATAGGAAATCTGTACCTTATGGTGATCTTGTTGATAGCTCTACTATCTGTACACATGCGCATAGATCCATCTTTCTTTGGTGTGATCAAAGCTGGTACCGCGCATGGACTAATACTCTCTCGAATGTGCCCTTTATGTAGCAACTCCTCCACCTTTTCCTTGAGTATATCATGCTCTTTCGGGCTCATTCGGTAGTGTGGCAGATTAGGAAGACTTGCTCCCGGAATGAAGTCAATTCGATGTTGAATTCCTCTCATTGGTGGTAGGCCTTGTGGCTCTCCAAGTATGCTCTGAAATTCAGCTAGTAGGTCATGTACCTTTGCTGGAATCTCAATCTCCGGTTGCACTTCTCCTTTCACAACAAGTGCAGCACACAAATTTGCCTCTTTCAAGTCTCCCATAAACTCATTAGAGGTGTGAGAAATAGTTAACATACTTTTCCCCTCCTCTTTAGAGCTATTACGATTTGATTGGTTGGGTAGAACGATGATCTTTCGCTTGTTCCCAGTAAAGGAGTATGAATTTTCTTTCCGTCTATGTGTGGTATCCACATCAAACTGCCATGGTCTCCCAAGAAGAACATGGCTGGCATCCATAACAACCACATCACATAGTACATTTGAGCGGTAGTACTTGCCCAAAGAGAGTAGCAGGTTACATTGTTTGGTGACCCTCATATTCACCCCTTTCTTGATCCATCCAATAGTGTATGGGTTTGGGTGATCATGAGTCTCAAGTTTTAAATGGTTCACCAAATTTTGGGAGATGAGATTCTCGCAGCTGCAACTATCAATTACTAATTTGCATACCTTGCCATTCACCGTGCATTTGCTCTCAAATATTTTCTTCCTTTGTGTGTTGTCGGGCTGCGGTGTTGAGCACAAGAGGCGTTGAATCACACATACCACCTCTTCTTCACAAATAGCTTGTCCTTCTACACCTTCAGATTCATATTCTTCATCATCTTCACCATCATGGATTGTAGTGTGGAAAAATTTCCTCAATGGGCAGTTGCTAGAAACATGCCCCTCTTCACCACATTTATAGCATTTTATCACACGCTTAGTGATAACCCACAAGTATAGGGGATCGCAACAGTCTTCGAGGGAAGTAAAATCCAAATTTATTGATTCGACACAAGGGGAGGTAAAGAATACTTATAAGCCTTAACAACTGAGTTGTCAATTCAGCTGCACCTGGAAAAGCACTAGTAACAGGGGTGATGTGAAAGTAGCAGTGATATGAGAGCAGTAGTAACAGTAACACAGCAGCGGTAATAGTAGTATGAGAGCAATGGCACCAGAAAATAGTTGATACTACTCCCAATGACATGTAGAACGAGTATATGATGATGAAATATGGACCGGGGTTCCCAGCTATCTTCACTAGTGGTAACTCTCCAATAACAAGTGTTGGGTGAACAAATTACAGTTGGGCAATTGATAGGATTGAAATAGCATTAAGACAGAACATCAAGATTATTAATCATGTAGGCATGTTTCCCATATATAGTCATACGTGCTCGCAATGAGAAACTTGTACAACATCTTTTGTCCTACCAGCCGGTGGCAGCCGGGCCTCTAGGGAATCTACTTGGAAATTAAGGTACTCCTTTTAATAGAGCACCGGAGCAAAGCATTAACACTCCGTGAAAACATGTGATCCTCATATCTAAGCCTTTCCCTCCAGTTGTCCCAATTTCTGTCACTTTGGGGCCTTTGGTTCCGGACATAGACATGTGCATACAACTTGTAGATACAATCTAAGCAATAAGTATAGAGCTTAAATCTAAGATCATGCCACTCGGGCCCTAGTGACAAGCATTAAACATAACAAGATTGCAGCAACAATAACTTCACAACTTTATAGATAGACTAATCATAACGTAACAATCCATCGGATCCCGACAAACACAACACCGATTACATCAGATGAATCTCAATCATGTAAGGCAGCTCATGAGATCATTGTATTGAAGTACATGGGAGAGATGATACCAACTAGCTACAGCTAGAACCCGTAGTCCATGGGGGAACTACTCACGGAGCATGATGGAGGCGATAGCGTTGATGGAGATGGCTTCCGGGGGCACTTCCCCGTCCCGGCAGGGTGCCGGAACAGAGACTTCTGTCCCCCGAAACGGAGTTTCGCGATGGTGGCGGCGCCCCTGGAGTCATTCTGGAGTTTCGTCAAAATTCCGAGAATATTGCCCGAACAGCCTTTCTGGAACCAAAAACAACAGAAAACAGCAACTGGCCCTTCGGCGTCTCGTTAATAGGTTAGTTCCGGAAAATGCATAAAAACATTATAAAGTGCAAGCAAAACATGTAAGTATTGTCATAAAACAAGCATGGAACATCAGAAATTATAGGTACGTTGGAGACGTATCAGCATCCCCAAGCTTAGTTCCTGCTCGCCCTCGAGTAGGTAAACGATAAAAAT
The DNA here is from genome assembly GCF_022539505.1 of Lolium rigidum. Classification (NCBI taxonomy): domain Eukaryota; kingdom Viridiplantae; phylum Streptophyta; class Magnoliopsida; order Poales; family Poaceae; genus Lolium; species Lolium rigidum. The sequence goes on from NC_061508.1 coordinate 56,161,572, forward strand.
AATAATTTCTGTAGTGACATGCTACTTAAATAACCTTGATCATACTATTATAAAGCACATGAGATGGATGCAGTGACTCAAGGCAATGATCTATAGTTGCTAACAAATAGAAACATATAGCAAAACTTTTCATGAATAGTACTTTCAAGACAAGCATCAAAAGTCTTGCATAAGAGTTAACTCATAAAGCAATAAATTCAAACTAAAGGCATCGAAGCAACACAGAGGAAGATTTAAGTTTCAGCAATTGCTTTCAACTTTCAACATGCATATCTCATGGATAATTGTCAACACAAAGTAATATGATGAATGCAAATAAGCAAGTATGTAAGGATCAATGCACAGTTGACACAAGTGTTTGCTTCTAAGATGGAAGGAAGTAGGTAAACTGACTCAACATAAAGTAAAAGAATGGCCCTTCGCAGAGGGAAGCAGGGATTAAATCATGCGCTAGAGCTATTTAAGTTTTGAAATCATATAGAGAGCATAAAAGTAAAGTTTTGAGAGGTGTTTGTTGTTGTCAACGAATGGTAGTGGACACTCTAACCCCCTTGCCAAACAGACTTTCAAAGAGCGGCTCCCATGAAGGACGTTATCTCTACCAGCAAGGTAGATCATCCCTCTTCTCTTTTGTTTACACATGTACTTTAGTTTTATTTATGGTTGACACTCCTCCCAACCTTTTGCTTACACAAGCCATAGCTAACCGAATCCTCGGGTGCCTTCCAACATTCACATACCATGAAGGAGTGTCTATTTGCAAAATTAAGTTGCTTACTGATGAATCAGGGCAAAACATGTGCAGAGAATTATTAATGAAGGTTGATTAATTGGGGGCTGGGAACCCCGCGCCAGCTCTTTTTGAAAAATTATTGGATAAGCGGATGAAGCCACTAGTCCATTGGTGAAAGCTGCCCAACAAGATTGAAAGATAAAACACCACATACTTCCTCATGAGCTATAAAACATTGACACAAATATGAGATAATAAGTTTTGAATTGTTTAAAGGTAGCACATGAAGTATTTACTTGGAATGGCAGAAAATACCATATAGTAGCTAGGTATGGTGGACACACATGGCATAGGTTTTGGCTCAAGGTTTTGGATGCACGAGAAGCATTTCCTCTCAGTACAAGGCTTTGGCTAGCAAGGTTGTTTGAAGCAAACAGAAGCATGAACCGGTACAGCAAAGCTTACATAAGAACATATTGCAAGCATTATAAAACTCTACATTGTCTTCCTTGTTGCTCAAACACTTTTACTAGAAAATATCTAGACCTTAGAGAGACCAATCATGCAAATCAGTTTCAACAAGCTCTACGGTATTTCTCCACTAATAGGTTTAAACTACATGATGCAAGAGCTTAATCATGATCTACTTGAGAGCTCAAAACAATTGCCAAGTATCAAATTATCCAAGACATGATGAGGCATTTTCTTGTTTCCAACCAAATAACAATAAGTGCAATAGCTTCCAACTTTTGTCAATGAACATTAAAAGTAAGAGCGAAGAACACAAGTGTTCATATGAAAAAGCGGAGCGTGTCTCTCTCCCAAACAAGGATTGCTAGGATCCGAATTTATTCAAACATAAACAAAAATAAAAACACACAGACGCTCCAAGTGAAGAACATATGATGTGACCGAATAAAAATATAGTTTCAATAGAAGAAACCTGATAAGTTGATGAAGAAGGGGATGCCTTGGGCATCCCCAAGCTTAGACGCTTGAGTCTTCTTGAAATATGCAGGGATGAACCACGGGGGCATCCCCAAGCTTAGACTTTTCACTCTTCTTGATCATATATCATCCTCCTCTCTTGACCCTTGAAAACTTCCTTCACACCAAACTTCTCATAAACTTCATTAGAGGGGTTAGTACTCAAAAAACTTTAATCCACCTTGGCCCTGTAGTGACACATTGCAAGAACTCAATAAAACATTAGCTACAGCTCTCCACGTCTAGAAAGCCTCACTTAAAGTCCACAAGAGACAATGCAAAAAACAGAGACAGAATCTGTCAAAACAGAACAGCCAGTAAACACGAATTTTTAAGAGGTACTTGACAAATAGAGAGAGCATAACAATGCACATACATGTCATGATAAGTACAGTGATATTTAATTGGGCATTACGACAAAGTACATAGACCGCCATCCAACTGCATCTATGCCTAAAAAGTCCACCTTCAGGTTATCGTCCGAACCCCCTCCGGTATTAAGTTGCAAAGCAACAGACAATTGCATTAAGTATGGTGCGTAATGTAATCAACAACTACATCCTCGGACATAGCGCCAATGTTTTATCCCTAGTGGCAACAGACACAACACAACCTTAGAACTTTCTCGTCACCGTCCCAGGTGTCAATGCGAGCATGAACCCACTATCGAGCATAAATACTCCCTCTTGGAGTTAAGAGCAAAAACTTGGCCAGAGCCTCTACTAATAACGGAGAGCATGCAAGATCATAAACAACACATATGTAATAACTTGATAATTAACATAACATGGTATTCTCTATCCATCGGATCCCGACAAACACAACATAGAGTATTACGGATAGATGATCTTGATCATGTTAGGCAGCTCACAAGATCCAACAATGAAGCACAATGAGGAGAAGACAACCATCTAGCTACTGCTATGGACCCATAGTCCAGGGGTGAACTACTCACTCATCACTCCGGAGGCGACCATGGCGGTGTAGAGTCCTCCGGGAGATGAATCCCCTCTCCGGCAGGGTGCCGGAGGAGATCTCCGTAACCCCCGAGATGGGATTGGCGGCGGCGGCGTCTCTGGAAGGTTTTCCGTATCGTGGTTTTTTTGCATCAGGGGTTTCGCGACGGAGGCTTTAAGTAGGCGGAAGGGCAGAGTCGGAGGGCTGACGAGGGGCCCACACCATAGGGCGGCGCGAGCCCCCACTTGGCCGCGCGGCCCTATGGTGGCGGCGCCTCGTCGCCCCACTTCGTATCCCTTTCGGTCTTCTGGAAGGTTCGTGGCAAAATAGGACCCTGGGTCTTGATTTCGTCCAATTCCGAGAATATTTCGTTACTAGGATTTCTGAAACCAAAAACAGCAGAAAACGAAGCAAGCGGCACTTCGGCATCTTGTTAATAGGTTAGTTCCAGAAAATGCACGAATATGACATAAAGTGTGCATAAAACATGTAGGTATCATCAATAATATGGCATGGATCATAAGAAATTATCGATACGTCGGAGACGTATCAAGCAACTACAGCACATCGGCACGGCCAGCACCTCTACGAGGACAAGCAGGCCTGTGGCCAAGCTAGACGAAGAGGAGGAGGAAGGAGAAAAGGTAGAACAGGTAACAGAGGAAGAAGGGCGGAGGAGATGAGAACTTACTGGTGAAGCGAAGAGGAGCTCGGCCATGGCGGCATGGCGGCACACGCCGTCGAACGGCGGCGCCAGGCCATGGTCACGCCAAGCCAGCTCGTCGCCAGGCGCACAGGTCCCAGCAGCATCACGGCAAGGCACGCGGCCGCGCCAAGTCACTAGGAGTAACGGCGGCGACGAGGTCGCCGTGGATCAACCGACTAGGTTACAGAGGGGTTGGGGAAGAACAACAGCGGCGAGGAAAGGCAGATCGACGCGGATCACTTGAAGCGCCGTCGAACGGCGGTTCGATTGATACCCATCTCGCCGGCGGGGATGGCCGGTGGCGGCCGGAACATTTCGGCGAAGGCGGCGGCGACCACGGCGTCGCGAGAGAGAAAGGGAGGTTAGGGTTCACGAGCGCGTGGGGAAGAAAGGGGTCGGTGCGACCGATCGAGCCCGAGTGGCTCGGGTTAGGGTTAACCCGCTGGGCCACCCTGACAGGTGGGCCCAGGGGCAATATAGACATTTCACAATTTCATTTAAAACCAAAAACTTTGAAATTAAATAGAAAATTGATAAGAGCTCTAAAAAAATAATTAAAAATATGAAAATCAATCAGCATAAAATTCTCTATCCAAATAAAATATCAAAGAGAATTTTTGAAGACAATTAAGATAAGTCTTAATTTGATGATTTAAATAATGATTTAAATCACACATATTATTTTCAGTAAAGAAAATAAGTCCATTAATGCAATTGGACTTTAAAAACACCTTGACAACATTTCAAGGTTGTAATTTACTTTAAAACAGAGTATCTCCAAATCAATCTTAGTATCAACCTCTTACATAAAATAATAATGTCATCGGAAGGGGGGAACAAACCCTAAAACAGGAATCATGCATAATTGCTTCTTTAACCATTGCCCTTATCGGACAATGATGCTATTTTTCAGAAACAGAGGACAAGGGTCAGTCCACACCTTGCAACTGCAGAACTTTGCAGTGTTCAGGCAAGTTCATCGCTTGCTCATGTCATTTGAGTATCTTTATCAAATTACTTGCAAAGTACTATGATTATCACTGTTGCATAAAAATCAAAACCACTATTTTCATAACTATGAATATGAATATGTGGTGGGCAATGGAACCATGGATTGTGTTGATATGGTGGAGGTTCCATTGCAAGGGTTTATATCCATCTAGGATTAAACAACAAATGTCGTCCAGTGATTCTTGTGCCGTAATACCCGTGTTAACCATAAGATCCGGAGTGGGACGGAGTAGTCAAAAGTGTTTCCACCTCTCGTTCATCAACGGATGCTCATTACCGGGTGCACATGATCTTGCGAGACATGATGCGGGGTGGGAACCCGTAGAAGTCCCAACGGTAATGCGGTCTATGATGGGTTGCGAGCTGCCGGCGTAGGAATGTATGGTAGAGCCCTGCATTGTCGTCGTGGTCGGGGTCCACCCCGAAATCTATGGGAATAATGGGACCGGCGTGGACCCGGTGGTCGGAGTCCGCAACAAAGGGTGGGTGTTCGAGGTAGCGGAGGAACATGATTGGCTAGACCTTATACCGGGCCTCACACCATAGGAAGTGTGGACGGGAAAGCTGCCCGGTTGGCACCAAGGTTAAGATCTCTTATGGGTAAAGCAACACACCTCTGCAGAGTGTAAAGAATCGTGACTTGTCACTCCCTGTTCCGGGATATGGAACTGCGAACGCGGCCGGAAAGGAGCTCCATGAAGTTCTAGTAAACCGGTGAAGGCTGACGGACATAGCTCTTTGAAATAAAAGCAATCTCTTGAAGAAATGTTTATCAAAACCTGCATTGGTATTAGACTTTCTGGTCTAATATCGTAGTTAGTGCATTAAACACCTCTTATCTATAATGAACTTGTTGAGTACGCTCGTACTCATCCCACTCTTAAATCCCTTGCTTAGATTGTCTGAATCGTCTGGAGGAGGACTACGACAACCATGAAGGAGCCGAGATCATCGGCTATGAAGAACTAGACCTCTCTGGAGGTATTGAAGGCGTAGACTACCTCATAGTCTACGGAACCGGGGAGGCTTCCGGAGGAGATCAAGCCTAGAAGCACCGAGTAGTAGTAGTAGCCGAGCAGTGTGAACTCTTAGTATTTAGCTGCTCGAGGTAATAAATGTATAACCTAGTGAAACTTCTATATTGTAAGTTAAGTTGGGTTCGCCTCGAACCCAGGAGTATCCCTCTTAGGACCCAAGAGGAGCTCCGAGACGATATGTGTTTTATGCTTGTAATAATAAATGAATGAGTTATGGACCTGCTATGTTCTGTTGTACTACTTTGAGGGATGTAATATTTGCGAAATGGTACTTCGTGAATGTTATATCAACGACTGGCATACTACAACATGCAGTGGTATGCACGGTCACCACAGTTGGTATCAGAGCAAAAGCTTTGACCTTAGGTTGGAACCTAGTAAATGGGACCAAACGTTAGGAGTCAAATAGGACTAGTAAAGAATTCTCTAAAAATATGGTGTATATTCAAATGAGAATACCACAATCATATCTTTTAGTGCGATAATTCTTTATTATCTCTATTATGATGCATTATTACTAAGGGATTTCTATTTTCGTGCCCTCAGGTCCTTAGTTGTACTCAGTTTTCCCCAGCTCCTTAGTTTTTCCTCAGTTTTCCCCAAGCCCTTGTCTGAACCGCAGAAGGAGCTCGGACGGAAGGAATCCGTTAAGTTGACCGTTCCGTGCCGACGAGTGGGGTCGTGTCGTTTGTGGGGTCGCGTCGTGTGGGACCGCGTGGGACAGGACGAGGCCGTGTTTGTGTGGCCGTAGCGTGTGGGGCCGTAGCGTGTGGAGCCGTGTGGGTCCGGGACGGGGGCACGAGTGGTTTCGTCTCTTCCGCCCGGATTAGCAGCTTTCAATGTACCTTTTTCCTCTCTATCGCTCGATCTCATTCATATTTGATAGCCCAAATTGGTAGCAAATCTAGAGCAGCTTCTCCTTCGTTTTTTAACGCCATTCATTTCTTTATGCCTTCGTTTTTACCCAATCAGGTAGGAAATCTAGGGCACAAATCCGAGAGAAAAATATAGGATAAGCTGCATACAAGCAACCAACATAGCATAGATATATTCAGGACAGATCCAAAAGTAGTACCGATAGATCCAACATAAGCTACAATTTACATGAAATTAAGCTGCTCTACGGATAGAGCGAGTCACATACGGAGAGTGCAGTAGGCACGTTCAACGCCTCCGGGTAGCGCGTGTGACTCGCTTGGAGGTTGCGCGAGTGAATCCCAAGTGCTTTGTGTTTGGCCATGTACGCATGCACGTTCACGGTCCTTCCAACTCTAGCGCCACATCCGCCAATGGATTCAGCATGGTTCACCAGGGAGTTGAAGTCGGTGGCGCGGAGCTTCCTGTTGCGAAGGGGCACTTGTAAATGCCTCGAGCAAAAGGGCCATCGTAATGGCCGGACCGCAGCCTCCGAGGACGTGACGAGTCTTGGTGTGGAAGGACTCGTCGTCGCTCGTCGACGTCGCCGCTCCGCACCTGTCACGTAGCACCAAAGATCGTGCAAAAACACGGAGTCAATTGCAACGATGATGGAACAGAGAGTGAACAAAAAATCATGCATGATAATATGGGCTCGAAAAAAAGAGGTAGCCTCGGTTACATTGGACACACTTATATCCAGGATTTGAGTCAGCAAACCAAAGATCATGCACAACAAATTTGTACACACCAATTGTTTATCGACCAAACCCTGAATCAATTTATGCCCAAATATTCATCATCATCGGCACAAATCTTAAACAAAAGCAAATCACAAACACTAATAACGCAAGATCTAACACAAAAGGATCGAACTAGGAACAGACGAACAGTAATAACGCAAGATCTAACAAAAAAGGATTGAACTAGGAACAGACGAACCGTAATAACGGTAGATCTAACACAAAATGATTGAAATGAGATAAGAACTAGGGAACAAAGGGTTACCTCCGGCTCGTTGTCAACGATGGTGGTGTCGTAGGGGTTCTCCGGCGCGTCGTACTGCACTGGTTCGTACGGGTCCCAATCGACGGGGGACTGGACGGTGGCGGCGGCCGATGCGCCGGCTGCTACGTTGGAAGCAGCGACAGGGGCCTGGACGGGGGCGGCGGCCGATGCGCCGGCTGCTACGTTGGAAGCAGCGACGGGGGCCCGGACGGGGGCGGCGGCCGATGCGCCGGCTGCTACGTTGGAAGCAGCGACGGGGGCCCGGACGGGGGCGGCGGCCGATGCGCCGGCTGCTACGATGGAAGCAGCGACGGGGGCCCGGACGGGGCGGCGGCTGATGTGCCGACAATGGGCATCTCATTCTTCTCCATCGCCGGCGGTTTTCTTCGGGGTTTTTCTTCGGTTGTGGAGAAGATGATGGGACAGAGAGGCGGTTGCGGTGAGCCGGTGAGAACGTGCGTCGAGGGAGAGAAAGAGGGGCTCTATAAAGACGAAGGTGGCGTGTACCGCAACACGCGTCCGCTATGCACGGCAACACGCGTCCGCTATGCACGGCTGCAGCGTGCACCGCTACCCGAGTCTAACCCCGGGACGTTTGGTGTACTCGGTTATAACCTCGGGCCTTATACGAAATTTTATCTCGTACTCAGTTTTCCCCTCGAGGACTTAGACCGGCAAGTGCAATATACTCAGTTTTACCCTCAAGTAGCTGGTCAACCGAGAGTCAACAAATGAGATTAACATAGCTAATTGAGTCATTTCATGCGCAAAAAAATCCAAAAAAATAAAAACATAGTGGCAACTACTCATGGAGTCTTCCTACGCAACCTGCCACCTAGAAAACCTTAACAAACATATATAAATCAAGTTTTACCACAAATTGCCACTTCTCGGAATCACTAGTGTAGCTATGAAGATGCATGGTTTTCCACCCAAACCCCTTTGCAAAACATCTTTCCCAAAACATAGTTTGTCTAAATGATGCCATAATTGTCACACTCATGTATATTTGAATTGCAAATAATTTGATGTAGCCCAATATGAATTATATTGTACAAAACACACATTTTTCATTTTGTAATTCTTTTGTTTGAATCCCTTAGTCTATTTACTATTTATGTGCCCTTGGATTCTTAGTACTACTCAGCTTTGCCCTCAAGTACTGTCACAAATGCTCCGAGAAGCCCAAACTTATCCCGATTGGTTGAGCCGTTGTCACACGGATCGACTCCACGAACCGTTGATCCACTGATCTAACGGGCAGTATACCCCTATCCGTCTCTTCGTGGCAACCTCTGTCTCTCTCTCTCTCTCTTCGTGGCCACCCATCTCTCTCTCTCTCTCTACTTCAAAAAAAAAATCTCTCTCTCTCTCTCTGTCGGTGGAGAATGCAATGACGAGTTTGCCACTTAATATATAGTATTGGTATAAACATGAGGCATACATATTTGCGGATTTCGGTGATTTCATTATTTGTCAGCCCTCTAACAATTATCAACTATCTTGAGCTGTCCTTTTCTTTTAGGGAATATAGTTTGGGATATAGTATTGGCATTTTGAAACGGCCTAAAAGTGGTATAATTTTGTTATAAACATGAGGCATACATTTTTGCAGATTTCGGCGATTGCATTATTTGTCACCCCTCTAACAATTATCAACTATCTTTAGCTGTCCTTTTCTTTTAGGGAATATAGTTTGGGATATTGTATTGGTATTTTGAAGGGACCCTATTTTGAAAGGGATCCCATTTTGAAACGGCCTAAAAGTGGTATAATTTTGTTATAAACATGAGGCATACATATTTGCGGATTTCGGTGATTGCATTATTTGTCACCCCTCTAACAATTATCAACTATCTTTAGCTGTCCTTTTCTTTTAGGGAATATAGTTTGGGATATGGTATTGGTATTTTGGAAAGGCCTAAAAGTGGTATAATTTTGGTATAAACATGAGGCATACATATTTGCGGATTTCGGGGATTGCATTATTTGTCACCCCTCTAACAATTATCAACTATCTTTAGCTGTCCTTTTCTTTTAGGGAATATAGTTTGGTAATTTCGGTGAATGCACACACTAACTTTGAAAACAACTACAAGTACATCCCAACCGAATAATGGATTTGTAACTAGGTATCCCTTGTAACAACTTCTAGCGCCCGGTGAGCAATGATAAGAATCCGATCGTAATTATACAACAAAAAAACAACCAGCCATCGGATTAGCTTGCTTCTTCAACTCGATCGAGCTGCCTTAACTCGCTTGTTCATTTTCTTCAGTTCTCCCTTCACTTCCACCAGTTCCGCATTGGGAGCATTAGGCATAATCGGAAGGTCCCTAATCGGAACGGCTCCTCTCTCCGCCGCATTCTCTACAGCAAGTCCCCCCTCCCAAATCGCGCCCCCCATTAGCGCCAATTGATTCCTCGCAACCGAAGCCTCCGAACGTACACATCGATCCACTCGAAATGCCCGCATTTCTTCAAGATCCGAAAACAACAACGTGAACCCTAAATCCCAAATTCGAGGGAATAACAAGAAAATCGAGAGAAAACAGAGAAATTGGATCGAGATCTAACCTTATCCCCCTCTCTATATGGCAAGCTCTCGCATGCAACGAACTCACGTCCACGGTTGCCGTTCTCGTCCGTCTTACAGATCGACCGCTTCAGAGGCTCCCGGCGTGGGCAGTCAGGGCATCTTGTCAAAGGCACGGGTCCATACTGCGGCCATGAAGAACGGGAGGTCGAAGAGAAACTAGACATCACCCGCGTGCCGGAGAAGGGCTGCCGCCGGCGGAGAAGAAGAACAATGGGGCGCGGAGAAAGAAAGGGGAAGCAATGGCACGGGCATGGGCGCGGGGCTAGGTCGGGCTCCCATTTTGCAACGGTCACCCGGGTAAGCTGTGGGTCCGGCGCTCTCATGTGGACAAGTTGTGGGTCCCACGATGATCCGGATAAGTGGAGACGTGTCCACCGCGGGGCACCAACAGCGGCCCCACTTGCCAGCACCAACCAACGTCAACTAAACGGGATTCCTTCCGTCCGAGCTCTTTCTGCGGGTTATAGACAAGAAGTTGGGGAAAACTGAGGAAAAACTAAGGAGCTGGGGAAAACTGAGTACAACTAAGGACCCGAGGGCACGAAAATAGAAATCCCTATTACTAATCTTATATTCTTTCTATTTCTACAGCCAACAATGGCAAGTTCACGTCCAGGACGAAACGTGAAAGTGATGGATTCCATATGAAGGAGGACTCGCAGATATTCTTCGTGCCATGTTACTTGAATTTGGGTGTGATCCCCAGATCCAAGTAAAGAAATACATGTACTACGATGGTACTGTATTGACAAAGTGTAGGGTAGGGCTACGACTTCCCGAATCTTTGGGAATGAGCGTAGTAATGCCAGCAGGTGAGGCTAGGACTATCAACACAGCCTACCACATAGCCGTTATGAGAGCCATAACCGATATTCGGGAGCATAAGACGAAATAGCTTATGGGTTCCGAATTCACACACATTCCTCATATGGAGGAGGAAGATGATCCCATGCTTAACCATTTCAAATATGCCAAACGCAAACCAGCAGAAGCTGCAAAATACATGGACAATAGCCGCAATTTACTATCATTGTTCTTTCAATTGAACCGTCATTTGACGGGATCAATTGATACAATGCTAGAGGAGTTTACTGAACCCAAGGAGGAGACTAGGGGGAAGGAACCTATGGAGAATGAGGTGCACACACTAGTCTACTCAGCTGGTGACTATATTAGTATTGACCACCCCGAACGAGAAACTACACCCGTTACACCTGGGAACTATCTTAGTAGTTCCTATAGAGGATATGAGGGTGGAGAGGAATCCGGAAACAATCAGCGTTCCGTGACTCCTATAGAGAACTCCACGGGTTGGCGTTGGGGGTCTGATATCGGAACTCATAGTACCTCAGCGTACTATGACGGGGAGATGAATGAAGATGCCACGACCCAGCACCAGAGTTATCCGTGGAATGAGGAAGAAGTTGGAGGGTATCCGACACAGGTTGAGTCGGATACGAATGTAGGAAATACCTATGGTATAGGCACAGGGGAGTACACCCGATGGGTGGACTACGATGCACTGAATGATCAGTTCGTGAACACTGATTTCTCCCTTGGATCATCATCTGATTCCGACTACCAGCCAACGGGGAGACCTTATGTTCCAGGTTTCGTCAGGAGGACGACACGTTCGACCGGATGGAAGCCTGGAATGTATCGGGAGTGAAGATCGACTAGAGCCTACCAAGGGAAGCAGGGCTACAATACACAAGTACCACGTGTATTGTAGTGTGTAATATTTTGTAGAAATTTGTACATATACTTTAATAAGTGAGTTTGCATAATCACATCGACTTGAGTATTGTAATAAGACCACCTAAGTTTGTAAATATATGGTATATGTTTTGTATGATTTGGATTTGCTTCTTGATTTCCATTGCGTGACTAGTTCTGTGCACAATGTTGAGCTCAGAAAACTTGCGCATGGAGTAATTATGAGTATCATCTTGTGTTGCAGAACTAGGGGGTTATGTCGGGACCAGTAGGAGAGGAGAGCGAAGCGCAGCGCATGGAGCGCGAGGCGAAGCAAAAGGAAGAGGCTGACGAAGCAGCCAGGAATCAGTTTCCACCACCACCACCACCCATGACGCAACAGAATTTCGTCCAGTACATGCAGATGGTGGAGGAGAGACAACGTGTGACGTTGGAGCAGCAGAATAAATTCTTCCAGGAGCTGCTACAACAGAATAGGGTGGAGAGACCCGAGAATCAGGGAGTCACCTTGTCTGACTTCCAGAACACAAAGCCTATATCTTTCGCATATGCGCCCGAGCCAATGGACGCGGAAGACTGGCTTATGGATACTGAGCGAAAGCTCAATACTGTTGGTTGCAACGATCAGGAGAAGGTTCGTTATGCTACACATTTGTTGTGTGGACCTGCCGCATCGTGGTGGGACAATATCGTAGCCGTTTATCCGGCTGAGAAGGTATTCACCTGGGATGAGTTTAAGAGGAAGTTCAGGGAATCAAATGTCCCTGAGAGCATTGTGGAACTGAAGCGTCGAGAATTTGAAAGTCTAGAGCAGAAGGACAAGGCCATCCTGACTTATGTCAGGGAGTTTTCAAAGCTGTCCCGTACGCCGTTGAGGAGGTCAACACCGAGGACAAGAAGAAGAAGAGGTTTTTGAGGGGGTTAAGTCCCCAGCTCAAGGTTCAGCTCGGGATGATGAGGGCGACAGAATTCCAAGAGTTGGTGGATGCAGCCATCACTCTTGAAGATGACTTCAAACAACTGCAAGATGAGAAGAGGAAGAAGGCCAAGTTTGAGCCTAAGAGGTTTGTTAGCAACAAGCCCAATACCAGCTTGAGTTTCAAGCCAAGGTACAACAACAACAACAGTAACTACTACAATAGCAGGAAGAACCAAGCGTTTCAGACTGCAAACCAAGTTGTTTGCCGTAGCTGTGGAGGCACGGGACATTTTGCCAAGGACTGCAAGAAGCCCAGGATAATCTGTTTCGGTTGTCGTGAGGAAGGACACATGCTTAGGGATTGCCCTAAGAATAAGAATAAAGGAGGTCAGTTTGGAGGGGGAGGAAACCGAGGAGGAAACAACAGAGGGAATTGGAAGAACCGGAAACCCTTCGGCAAGTTAAACTGCACCAGCTTGGAGGAGGTGGTGAACTCCGATCAGAGCGATGATAGGTACGCTCCGGATACTCACTCATCCCGGCAAAGTACTTTTTGATACCGGTGCAACTACATCATTCATTTCTCAGCAATTCATCATCAAACATGGGATTAGTTGCACTAAGTTAGATACACCCATAACTATACTTTCCGCGGGGGAACGATAGTAGTAACTCATACCAAACAAAAACAAGTCATTATGATCAATAAGTGCGCATTTGACGCAGACACTGTTCATTTTACCGATGAAGGACATTGATGTCATTCTTGGTATGAACTGGTTAGAAGCTAACGGAGCATTGATCGACTGTGTAAACAAGACAGTGTCTTTGAAAAGCCCCGATGGAAGTAGAATGATCTACCAAGGAGACAAACATACCCAGATCGAAGTCGAGCTACAGCTGAACATCATGAAAGAGGTGAAGTTAGAGGATATACCTGTAGTGAATAAATTCCAGGATGTGTTTCCTAAAGAATTACCTGGAATACCACCAGATAGGGAGATAGAATTCACGATCGACCTAATTCCAGGAACAGCTCCGATTGCTAAAGCACCATATAAGATGGGGCCTAAGGAGTTGAAAGAACTTAAGGAGCAATTGGATGACTTGGAACAAAAAGGATTTATACAAGAAAGTGTTTCACCATGGGGATCACCTCGTGATCTTCGTAGATAAAAGAGATGGAGGTAGAAGGATGTGCGGAGATTACAGGAATTTGAACAACGTCACAATCAAGAACAAGTACCCACTTCCAAGAATACAAGATCTATTTGATCAAGTTAGAGGCGCGGGAGTCTTCTCCAAAATTGATCTAAGATCCGGTTATCACCAGATAAAGATCAAGAAGGAAGACGTTCCAAAAACAGCCTTTGTTTCAAGGTATGGACATCATGAATACCTGGTAGTGCCTTTCGGATTAACCAATGCCCCAGCAATTTTCATTAATCTCATGAATAAGATTTTCATGCCATGTCTAGACAAGTTCGTCATCGTATTCATCGATGATATCTTGATCTATTCCAAAGATAAAGCTGAACATGCTGAACATCTGAAGATAGTGTTGCAAACACTAAGAGAACATCAACTCTACGCCAAATTCAGCAAGTGTGAATTTTGGCTAGATCAAGTGGAATTTCTTGGTCATGTCATTAGCAAAGATGGAATAGCTGTTAACCCGAGCAAGGTAGCAGCAGTTTTAGAATGGGAAGCACCCAAGACTGTCAAAGAAATCCGAGGATTTCTAGGAATGGCAGGATACTATCGGAGATTCATTGAAGGATTCTCCAAGATAGCAGGACCAATGACGAAGCTGTTAAGGAACTCACCACAGCACCGGTGTTAGCAGTTCCGGAAGTTGGTAAGGATTACACCGTGTACTGTGACGCATCCAAGCATGGATTGGGTTGCGTACTCATGCAAGATCGAAAGGTAATATCTTATGGATCAAGGCAACTCAGACCTCATGAGGTGAACTATCCAACACATGACTTAGAGTTAGCAGCAGTTGTTTTTGCACTTAAAACATGGAGACATTTTCTTTATGGAGCCAAGTGTGAGCTCTATACGGATCATAAAAGTCTCAAATACTTCTTCACTCAGAAGGAACTCAATATGAGGCAGAAAAGATGGCTAGAATTAATCAAGGACTATGATTTGACCATCAATTATACTCCAGGAAAGGCTAATGTTGTAGCAGATGCTTTGAGTAGGAAGAGCTTGGAGGAGTGGAACAAGAGTTATCACCGGAGTTGAGGAAGGAAATAAGCCAAGCCCAGATACAACTTTGGGAGAAAGAAGCTCATGAAGGATTATCGGCTTTACAAGTAGCCGATGAGCTAAATGTCAACCTGAAGAATGAGATAATGATGGGTCAGTTGGACGATCCATTCATCATGGAGGAGATGAGAAGGATAGATGAAGGAAGACCATCCGAATTTCACCGAGGAGAATCAGGATCACTATGGTTTCAGAAGAGGATTTGCGTTCCGGATATTGCTGAAATCAAGGAAGTAATACTCCGGGAAGCCCATCAAACACCATACTCTATTCATCCGGGAAGTACGAAGATGAACATGGATCTAAAGGAGTTATTCTGGTGGAACAACATGAAGAGAGAGATAGCACAATATGTGGCGGAATGTCATACCTGCCAAAGAGTGAAGGCCGAACACCAGAGTCCGGCAGGAAAGTTACAACCTTTACCCATTCCCGAATGGAAATGGGAGGAGATAGGAATGGATTTCATCACCGGACTACCCATGACCAATAAAAAGAAGGACATGATATGGGTAATCGTGGACCGGTTGACGAAAAGTGCACACTTCTTAGCGGTAAATCAGCAGGATAAAGGAGAGAAACTCATCGATCTTTACATCAAAGAGATCGTGAGTAAACATGGAGTGCCCAAGAAGATCGTGTCGGATCGAGGATCCGTGTTCACGTTAGCGTTTTGGAAGCAACTACACGAAGCCTTAGGATCCAAGTTGGACTATAGCACCGCCTATCATCCTCAGACAGGTGGACTGATGGCGTGTAACTCACACGTTCGTTGGGAACCCCAAGAGGAAGGTATGATGCGCACAGCAGCAAGTTTTCCCTCAGAAAGAAACCAAGGTTTATCGAACCAGGAGGAGCCAAAAAGCACGTTGAAGGTTGATGGCGGCGGGATGTAGTGCGACGCAACACCAGGGATTCCGGCGCCAACGTGGAACCTGCACAACACAACCAAAGTACTTTGCCCCAACGAAACAGTGAGGTTGTCAATCTCACCGGCTTGCTGTAACAAAGGATTAACCGTATTGTGTGGAAGATGATTGTGTGCAGAGAAAACAGTAAAACAAGTATTGCAGCAGATTTGTATTGCAGTATTAAAGAATGGACCGGGGTCCACAGTTCACTAGAGGTGTCTCTCCCATAAGATAAAAGCATGTTGGGTGAACAAATTACAGTCGGGCAATTGACAAATAGAGAGGGCATAACAATGCACATACATGTCATGATAAATATAGTGAGATTTAATTGGGCATTACGACAAAGTACATAGACCGCCATCCAACCGCATCTATGCCTAAAAAGTCCACCTTCAGAGTTATCGTCCGAACCCCTTCCAGTATTAAGTTGCAAAGCAACAGACAATTGCATTAAGTATGGTGCGTAATGTAATCAATAACTACATCCTAGGACATAGCATCAATGTTTTATCCCTAGTGGCAACAAGACAACACAACCTTAGGGGTTTCTGTCACTCCCCGGATATCAATGCGGGCATGAACCCACTATCGAGCATAAATACTCCCTCTTGGAGTTACTAGCATCAACTTGGCCGGAGCCTCTACTAATAACGGAGAGCATGCAAGATCATAAACAACACATAGGTAATAACTTGATAATTAACATAACATGGTATTCTCTATCCATCGGATCCCGACAAACACAACATATAGCATTACGGATAGATGATCTTGATCATGTTAGGCAGCTCACAAGATCCAACAATGAAGCACAATGAGGAGAAGACAACCATCTAGCTACCGCTATGGACCCATAGTCCAGGGGTGAACTACTCACTCATCACTCCGGAGGCGACCATGGCGGTGTAGAGTCCTCCGGGAGATGAATCCCCTCTCCGGCAGGGTGCCGGAGGAGATCTCCAGAATCCCCCGAGATGGGATTGGCGGCGGCGGCGTCTCTGGAAGGTTTTCCGTATCGTGGTTCTTCGCATCGGGGTTTTCGCGACGGAGGCTTTAAGTAGGCGGAAGGGCAACGTGGGGGGCCACACGAGGGGCCCACACTATAGGTCGGCGCGGCCAAGACCTGGGCCGCGCCGCTCTATGGTTTGGCCACCTCGTGGCCCCACTTCGACTCCTCTTCGGCCTTCCGGAAGCTTCGTGGCAAAATAGGACCCTGGGTTTTGATTTCGTCCAATTCCGAGAATATTTCGTTACTAGGATTTCGAAACCAAAAACGGCGTAAAACAGCAACTGGCTCTTCGGCATCTTGTTAATAGGTTAGTTCCAGAAAATGCACGAATATGACATAAAGTGTGCATAAAACATGTAGGTATCATCAATAATATGGCATAGAACATAAGAAATTATCGATATGTCGGAGACGTATCAGCATCCCCAAGCTTAGTTCTGCTCGTCCCGAGCAGGTAAAACGATAACAAAGATAATTTCTGAAGTGACATGCCATCATAACCTTGATCATACTATTTGTAAACATATGTAATGAATGCAGCGATCAAAACAATGGTAATGACATGAGTAAACAAGTGAATCGTAAAGCAAAGACTTTTCATGAGCAGTACTTCAAGACAAGCATCAATAAGTCTTGCATAAGAGTTAACTCATAAAGCAATAAATCAAAGTAGAGGTATTGAAGCAACACAAAGGAAGATTAAGTTTCAGCGGTTGCTTTCAACTTGTAACATGTATATCTCATGGATAATTGTCAACATAGAGTAATATAACAAGTGCAATATGTAAGTATGTAGGAATCAATGCACAGTTCACACAAGTGTTTTCTTCTTGAGGTGGAGAGAGATAGGTGAACTGACTCAACATAAAAGTAAAAAGAATGGTCCTTCAAAGAGGAAAGCATCGATTGCTATATTTGTGCTAGAGCTTTTATTTTGAAAACATGAAACAATTTTGTCAACGGTAGTAATAAAGCATATGAGTTATGTAAATTGTATCTTATAAGCTGCAAGTCTCATGCATAGTATACTAATAGTGCCCGCACCTTGTCCTAATTAGCTTGGACTACCGGATCATCGCAATACACATGTTTTAACCAAGTGTCACAATGGGGTACCTCCATGCCGCTTCGTACAAAGGTCTAAGGAGAAAGCTCGCATTTTGGATTTCTCGCTTTTGATTATTCTCAACTTAGACATCCATACCGGGACAACATGGACAACAGATAATGGACTCCTCTTTAATGCATAAGCATGTGGCAACAATTATTATTCTCATATGAGATTGAGGATATATGTCCAAAACTGAAACTTCCACCATGAATCATGGCTTTAGTTAGCGGCCCAATGTTCTTCTCTAACAATATGCATGCTCCAACCATTAAGGTGGTAGATCTCTCTTACTTCGGACAAGACGGACGTGCATAGCAACTCACATGATATTCAACAAAGAATAGTTGATGGCGTCCCCAGAAGCATGGTTATCGCACAACAAGCAACTTAATAAGAGATAAAGTGCATAAGTACATATTCAATACCACAATAGTAATAAGCTATTTGTCCCATGAGCTATATATTGCAAAGGTGAATGATGGAATTTTAAAGGTAGCACTCAAGCAATTTACTTTGGAATGGCGGATAAATACCATGTAGTAGGTAGGTATGGTGGACACAAATGGCATAGTGGTTGGCTCAAGGATTTTGGATGCATGAGAAGTATTCCCTCTCGATACAAGGTTTAGACTAGCAAGGTTATTTGAAACAAACACAAGGATGAACGGTGCAGCAAAACTCACATAAAAGACATATTGTAAACATTATAAGACTCTACACCGTCTTCCTTGTTGTTCAAAACTCAATACTAGATGTTATCTAGACTCTAGAGAAACCAAATATGCAAACCAAATTAGCAAGCTCTAAGTGCTTCTTCATTAATGGGTGCAAAGTATATGATGCAAGAGCTTAAACATGAGCAAAACAATTGCCAAGTATCAAATTATCCAAGACATTTTAGAGTTACTACATGTAGTATTTCCCAATTCTAACTATATAACAATTTAACGAAGAAGAAACTTCGCCATGAATACTATGAGTAGAGCCTAAGGACATACTTGTCCATATGCTACAGCGGAGCGTGTCTCTCTCCCACAAAGTGAATGCTAGGATCCATTTTATTCAAACAAAACAAAAAACAAAAACAAACCGACGCTCCAAGCAAAGTGCATAAGATGTGACGGAATAAAAATATAGTTTCGGGGGAGGAACTCTGATAATGTTGTCGATGAAGAAGGGGATGCCTTGGGCATCCCCAAGCTTAGATGCTTGAGTCTTCTTAGAATATGCAGGGGTGAACCACCGGGCATCCCCAAGCTTAGAGCTTTCACTCTCCTTGATCATATTGCATCATACTCCTCTCTTGATCCTTGAAAACTTCCTCCACACCAAACTCGAAACAACTCATTAGAGGGTTAGTGCACAATAAAAATTAACATGTTCAGAGGTGACACAATCATTCTTAACACTTCTGGACATTGCATAAAGCTACTGGACATTAATGGATCAAAGAAATTCATCCAACATAGCAAAAGAGGCAATGCGAAATAAAAAGCAGAATCTGTCAAAACAGAACAGTCCGTAAAGATGGATTTTATTAGGGCACCAGACTTGCTCAAATGAAAATTCCCAAATTGAATGAAAGTTGCGTACATATCTGAGGATCACTCACGTAAATTGGCTTAATTTTCTGAGTTACCTACAGAGAATTAGACCCAGATTCGTGACAGCAAAGAAATCTGTTTCTGCGCAGTAATCCAAATCTAGTATTCTCTTTACTATCAACGACTTAACTTGGCACAACAAAACTCAAAACTAAGATAAGGAGAGGTTGCTACAGTAGTAAACAACTTCCAAGACTCAAATATAAAACAAAAATACTGTAGTAAAAACATGGGTTGTCTCCCATAAGCGCTTTTCTTTAACGCCTTTCAGCTAGGCGCAGAAAGTGTATATCAAGTAACATCAAGAGATGAAGCATCAACATCATAATTTGTTCTAATAATAGAATCATAAGGTAACTTCATTCTCTTTCTAGGGAAGTGTTCCATACCTTTCTTGAGAGGAAATTGATATTTAATATTACCTTCCTTCATATCAATAGTAGCACCAACGGTTCGAAGAAAAGGTTTTCCCAATATAATGGGGCAAGATGCATTGCATTCAATATCCAAGACAACAAAATCAACGGGGACAAGGTTATTGTTAACCATAATATGAAAATTATCAATTCTCCCCAAAGGTTTCTTTTTAGCATTATCAGCGAGATTCACATCCAAATAACAATTTTTCAATGGTGGCAAGTCAAGCATATCATAGACTTTTTTAGGCATAACGGAAATACTTGCACCAAGATCACATAAAGCATTACAATCAAAATCTTTGACCCTCATTTTAATGATGGGCTCCCAACCATCCTCTAGCTTCCTAGGAATAGAAGTTTCAAGTTTTAGTTTCTCTTCTCTAGCTTTTATGAGAGCATTTGTAATATGTTTTGTGAAAGCCAAATTTACAGCGCTAGCATTGGGACTCTTAGCAAGTTTTTGTAAGAACTTTATAACTTCAGAGATGTGGCAATCATCAAAATCTAAATCATTACAATCTAAAGCAATGGGATTATCATCCCCAAGGTTGGAAAAAATTTCAGCAGTTTTATCACAAGCAGTTTCAGCAGTTTTAGCAGTTTCAGGTAATTTTGCGCGCTTTGCACTAGGAGTAGAAACATCGCCAACACCAATTATTTTATCATTAATAGTAGGAGGTGCAGCAACATGTGGAAAATTGGCATTGCTAGTGGTGGTGATAGTCCAAACTTTAGCTACATTTTTCTCTTTTTAGCTAGTTTTTCATTTTCTTCTCTATCCCACCTAGCACGCAGTTCAGCCATTAATCTTATATTCTCATTAATTCTAACTTGGATGGCATTTGCTGTAGTAACAATTTTATTTTCAATATCCCTATTAGGCATAACTTTCGATTTCAAAAGATCAACATCAGAGGCAAGACTATCAACCTTAGAAGCAAGAATATCAATTTTATTGAGCTTTTCCTCAACGGATTTGTTAAAGGCAGTTTGTGTACTAATAAATTCTTTAAGCATAGCTTCAAGTCCAGGGGGTGTATTCCTATTATTGTTGTAAGAATTCCCATAAGAATTAGCATAACCGTTACCATTATTATAAGGATATGGCCTATAGTTATTACTAGAATTGTTCCGATAAGCATTGTTGTTGAAATTATTATTTTTAATGAAGTTTACATCAACATGTTCTTCTTGGGCAACCAATGAAGCTAAAGGAACATTATTAGGATCAACATTAGTCCTATCATTCACAAGCATAGACATAATAGCATCAATCTTATCATTCAAGGAAGAGGATTGTTCAACAGAATTTACCTTCTTACCTTGTGGAGCCCTTTTCGTGTGCCATTCAGAGTAATTAATCATCATATCATCAAGAAGCTTTGTAGCCGCCCCCAAGGTGATGGACATAAAGGTACCTCCAGCAGCTGAATCCAATAAATTCCGCGAAGAAAAATTTAGTCCTGCATAGAAGGTTTGGATGATCATCCAAGTAGTCGATCCATGGGTTGGGCAATTTTTAACCAAAGATTTCATTCTTTCCCAAGCTTGAGCAACATGTTCATTATCCAATTGTTTAAAATTCATTATGCTACTGCTCAAAGATATAATTTTAGCAGGGGGATAATATCTACCAATAAAAGCATCCTTGCATTTAGTCCGGGAATCAATACTATTCTTAGGCGAGAGATAGCAACCAATCTTTAGCTCTTCCTCTTAATGAGAAAGGAAACAATTTCAATTTAATAATATCACCATCTACATCCTTATACTTTTGCATTTGACATAGTTCAACAAAATTATTAAGATGGGCAACGAGCATCATCGGAACTAACACCGAGAAAATTGCTCTCGCATAACAAGATTTAGTAAAGCGAGGTTTAATTTCAAAGAATTCTGCGTAGTAGCAGGTGGAGCAATAGGTGTGCATAGGAAATCATTATTATTTGTGGTTGTGAAGTCACACAACTTAGTATTTTCAGGGGTGGCCATTTTAGCAGTAGTAAATAAAGCAAACTAGATAAAGTAAATGCAAGTAACTAATTTTTTTGTGTTTTTGATATAGCAAACAAGACAATAAATAAAGTAAAGCTAGCAACTAATTTTTTTGTGTTTTGATATAAGTGCAGCAAACAAAGTAATAAATAAAATAAAGCAAGACAAAAACAAAGTAAAGAGATTGAGAAGTGGAGACTCCCCTTGCAGCGTGTCTTGATCTCCCCGGCAACGGCGCCAGAAAAAGAGCTTGATGGCGTGTAACTCACACGTTCGTTGGGAACCCCAAGAGGAAGGTATGATGCGCACAGCAGCAAGTTTTCCCTCGGAAAGAAACCAAGGTTTATCGAACCAGGAGGAGCCAAGAAGCACGTTGAAGGTTGATGGCGGCGGGATGTAGTGCGGCGCAACACCAGGGATTCCGGCGCCAACGTGGAACCTGCACAACACAACCAAAGTACTTTGCCCCAACGAAACAGTGAGGTTGTCAATCTCACCGGCTTGCTGTAACAAAGGATTAACCGTATTGTGTGGAAGATGATTGTTTGCAGAGAAAACAGTAAAACAAGTATTGCGGCAGATTTGTATTTCAGTATTAAAGAATGGACCGGGGTCCACAGTTCACTAGAGGTGTCTCTCCCATAAGATAAAAGCATGTTGGGTGAACAAATTACAGTCGGGCAATTGACAAATAGAGAGGGCATAACAATGCACATACATGTCATGATAAATATAGTGAGATTTAATTGGGCATTACGACAAAGTACATAGACCGCCATCCAACTGCATCTATGCCTAAAAAGTCCACCTTCAGGTTATCGTCCGAACCCCTTCCAGTATTAAGTTGCAAAGCAACAGACAATTGCATTAAGTATGGTGCGTAATGTAATCAATAACTACATCCTCGGACATAGCATCAATGTTTTATCCCTAGTGGCAACGAGCACAACACAACCTTAGGGGTTTCGTCACTCCCCCAGATATCAATGCGAGCATGAACCCACTATCGAGCATAAATACTCCCTCTTGGAGTTACTAGCATCAACTTGGCCAGAGCCTCTACTAATAACGGAGAGCATGCAAGATCATAAACAACACATAGGTAATAACTTGATAATTAACATAACATGGTATTCTCTATCCATCGGATCCCGACAAACACAACATATAGCATTACGGATAGATGATCTTGATCATGTTAGGCAGCTCACAAGATCCAACAATGAAGCACAATGAGGAGAAGACAACCATCTAGCTACTGCTATGGACCCATAGTCCGGGGGTGAACTACTCACTCATCACTCCGGAGGCGACCATGGCGGTGTAGAGTCCTCCGGGAGATGAATCCCCTCTCCGGCAGGGTGCCGGAGGAGATCTCCAGAATACCCCGAGATGGGATTGGCGGCGGCGGCGTCTCTGGAAGGTTTTCCGTATCGTGGTTCTTCGCATCGGGGTTTTCGCGACGGAGGCTTTAAGTAGGCGGAAGGGCAACGTGGGGGGCCACACGAGGGGCCCACACTATAGGTCGGCGCGGCCAAGACCTGGGCCGCGCCGCCCTATGGTTTGGCCACCTCGTGGCCCCACTTCGACTCCTCTTCGGCCTTCCGGAAGCTTCGTGGCAAAATAGGACCCTGGGTTTTGATTTCGTCCAATTCCGAGAATATTTCGTTACTAGGATTTCTGAAACCAAAAACGGCAGAAAATAGCAACTGGCTCTTCGGCATCTTGTTAATAGGTTAGTTCCAGAAAATGCACGAATATGACATAAAGTGTGCATAAAACATGTAGGTATCATCAATAATATGGCATAGAACATAAGAAATTATCGATACGTCGGAGACGTATCATGGACAAACAGAGAGAACTAACCAGATCCTAGAGGATATGCTCAGGGCTTGTGCCCTAGACTTCGGAGGATCATGGGAAGAACATTTACCACTAGCAGAGTTTTCATACAACAACAGCTATCAAAGTATCATTAAGATGGCACCGTTCGAAGCCCTGTATGGATGGAAGTGTAGATCACCCATATGTTGGTATGAAGCTGAAGCAAGCAAGGAGTTTAATCCTGATTATGTCAAGGAAAAGCAACAAATCATTGAAATTATAAGAGATAGGTTGAAGATAGCCCAAAGCCGACAAAAGAGTCACTACAAGAAAAAAGGCATGTTGAGACGTCCAATTTAGAGGCTAGAGACGCTAAATTTCATCTCTAAGTGGTTGTAAAGACGCTAATAGAAAGCGTCGTAGGAGCGTCTTCTTATGCACCGTCTCAAATACCACAAAGACGCATTGCCCAGCGTCTCAAAAGTAAAATGAGACGTTTCTCAAAACGTGTTTATGATGGGTGAGGCGCTTTGTAGATGCCGTACATATCGTCTCTACCGACCATTGAGTTGCTTTATTGCCACTTTAGTGGATCTTATTTCGTGTCATATAAATAAAGTCATTATTAAAATAAATTTGCATGAGCCCACATTGTATGATCAAAAGCAAATTTTATCCATCAAAGATAAACAAAGCAACACAAAAATACAGTACAGTGCAAAAAAATCCATATATTACTTGATGGCGTTGTACTTTACAAGTGAAATGTGCATCGTTACAAAGATTGCATACATTGCTGAATAACACATAAATTTCAGTACAAGATTTGCATACACGACTGAATAATACATAGAATTTATGTATGCAATTTCCCACGAAGCAGAATTATTCTGTTAGATCCTGAAATAATCTGCAATCCGGTTCACTTCTTTGGCAGACTTTCTTTGCTCTCTACTACTCTGCTTCAATAATGTTCACAAAAATAATCCTGTAAAGGAACATCTACACTTGAAAAAATCAGTATGTAACTATTAACAATTTGACAGAAAATTAATATGATTATGAACTTAGATTAAATACCATGTGCAGCAGAAATAAATATTCTCGAGTTCTAGTCCGATCGAAGTCATGTACACATATATGTACTAGACGAGTCCAGCAAAACCTGATCCAGTTTGTACATAAAGCCAAAATGTGAAGCAAGTTCCAGAACATAATTCGAAGCTAGATGCTCAAAAACATTTAGAAATTTAAAAAGTTAGTTCCTGGTGGTCGGTGCAATTGATGCCCTCCGCTTTGCATGCCACCTCCAAGAGTTAGCTCGTTTATTATCTTCTTCTGTAAAATCTACATCAATATCAGTGAACAACAGCCAAATACATGGACGAACTCTAATCTGCACCATAAAAGGAAAGGTCTCAGAGATCTTAGATGCGGAAGAGGCACATACTTGCAGAGAGGAATAAGGAGGCAATGCGCAGTGAGCATTTGATCAAGTCCAGCAGGAAGGAACTCCAACGCCAAGAAAAAGACAATCTAGTCACATGGACGAACTCTAATCTGGAACATAGAAGGAAAGGTCTCAGAGATCTTAGATGCGGAAGAGGCACATACTTGCAGAGAGGAATAAGGAGGTAATGCGCATGAGCATTTGATCAAGTCCAGCGGGAAAGAACTCCAACGCCAAGAAACAGACAATCTAGTCGACGAGTAACTCACCAGATTCAGCTACGACTAAGTGGAGCCTCGGAATCGCAGTCGCATGGGTCTTGAAGGAGGAATAGAATTAGCATGTAGGGCCGCTCGCCGGAGAGGAGAGTCCTTGCAGATTGGAACCACGATCAGATCGCCCGGCGCCATGGCGGCGGCCCTAGGTTAAACATGGGACGGGGAATATAACAACATAGCCTCATGGTTTCTTTTTTAGAATAATATAATCGTGGGTTAGTAGGGACCTTGACGTTATTATTAAAGCCTAAGATTTAGGACGATTTGTGGTGCGTCTCAACAAATGTCTTAATAAGCAACTCGACTACGGATTTAAAGACGAAATAGAAAGCGTCCCATGCATAACGTCTTTACGTGACTCTTTTGTTGTAGTGAGTTACGCAGATCAGAAGAGAAGAACATGGGAGCCACAAGTTGGAGACATGGTATATCTCAAGGTGAGCCCGATGAAAGGACTTCAGAGATTTGGAGTAAAGGGAAAGTTAAGCCCTAGGTACATCGGACCTTTCAAGATTCTGAGTCAAAACCGAGGGTTAGCTTTTGAATTGGAACTACCTGGAAGGCTATCTCAGGTTCATAATGTATTCCATGTGTCACAACTCAGAAAATGTTTGAAGACCCCAGATGAGCCAGTATCACATGAAGAACTTGAGTTACAACCAGATTTGACATACATCGAGAAGCCAGCGAAGATTCTCGAAGAGAACTGGAAACAACTCAGGAATCGAGCTATTAAGTATTGCAAGATACAATGGAAGCATCACCCCGAGAGGGAAGCTACCTGGGAAAAGGAGGAAGACCTGAGGAAAACATACCCCGAACTCTTCAGGTATTACAACCACAACTTCGGGACGAAGTTTTCTTTAAGGGGGAAAGGCTGTAATGTCCCAGGTTTAGAGACGATCGAGGGGTAGATTTCAGAAAGGGATGTGCATTGCATCGTAAATTACGGGGAAATTTCGCGCTTTTAAAACAAAACTGCATCGAAGGGGAATAGGTTTCTCTCTCGACACCTTACAGGGTTAGGGTTTCGAGAGTGCGATGAACTTGTTCTTACTTATCTAAATTAGGGTTTTGAGAAGAGAGAAGTGATGTTGCATTGAAATCTTAAGTTGCATTATTGAATTACAAGTTAAGTTGTATGATTGAATTCAAACCAACTTTGAATTGAATTTCAAATTCAAACATCAAATGGTTATCACATAATTCATATTTGAGATGATTTATTCAACAATTATCATAAGTCAATAATTTGAATAATAAAACACTTTGACAAAGCTCATTAGAGAGAAACTTGAGCTTTATTGATATTCACACAAAATACAATGTCAATTACAATATTCAGAATTGAATTAAGAAATTACAACACATTACAAGAATTGAAGAAATAGAAAAAGAAAAAGGAATATTACAAGGTATTTAAATGACCTAAACTACATTGTGATCTTCATGAATTCTTTGATCAAGAAGATCTTGATCTTCATCTTGATCATCACATTGTCCCTGTGTGACGCCCCGGAACCGGTATCCTGAGGATTCCAGCGATCCCGCCGAAATCCGCACGATATCGATTCTGAGATGCCCTCCGACACGACGTGCGCGACGAATCACACACGTGATGCCAGAGGAATTAACACGAGCGGTAACATTACAACAGGATTACAATAGAGCCCACAAGAAACATATATTACAACAACGACTCCAACGAGTCAAGATACAAATATACAATACAAAGATCCAAATCATACGGAAGATCGAATACGTCCGAGTACGGACAAGATACAAATTGGACTAAGAGTCCCGAAGATAACCAGCTGGCGTCCATAACCCTGCCCAGGCCAAGCCGGAAGGGTAACCTTGCTAACGTCGTCATCTCGTACTGTCAAAGTCGGGCCATCGGTTGCCGACAAAAGGGAGGAAGCAAAAGAGAAAGGGGAAAGGCGAGAGTAAGTACCAAGGAAAGAACTCCGGCACGTACTTAGCGAGACTAGAAATGGCTATGCTCGCCGAGCGAGTATAAATATATATCGCCTGGGCTATATGGTAGGTTTAGCGGCAGCAAAACTATAACCAATAGAGACACACTACAACATCCGTCTACTCAGATAAGATAAGAGAGCGCATAAGGTAACAGATAAAAATACTACACAAACATAGCCCATCCGATTACACATATCCCCTTCAACAATTGCGAAGAGGCAATGTAAAAGGCACTCAACGGTGGACAAGTTTTATTAGGTATCGGTTGTAGTAATGCTATATTACTACGCAAGTTATTAGCAGATTATTAGCAACAAGATAACGGTGTAAGTTGTTCTATGATCAAGCTATACAATTCCAAGTCGTCCATAACAGCGGACACGGCTTATCGATAAGATGTACACCCTGCAGGGGTTGCCCAAATGTAACCATACGCATGCTCGACCCACTTACGACAGGTGGATGTCTCACAACAAGACCGTTCCCAGTTCAACAAGAAAGTCTAGGGGGGCCACCCAACTAAGCTACCCGTGACGAAGTCCGGTCGTACTCCGAGCGGACTCGGAGGTTTGCGCCGGCGGCTAGGCGTGCAAACCACACGCTTCGCTAAACGTCCCGCAAGGTACGGTACAGAATATAAACACCCGAAGGCAACAGGAAGTAAACACCCGAAGGCAACAGTAAGTAAAGCATGGCATACATGGCATAGGCAAATAAAACCAAGGTTGTGGCCCCCTTTTCAACTGACTTGAGAAAAGGTAATGGGTGAGGGGGGGGGGGTCCCGATAATCGTCCCCACGCATGGGTAGAGCGCTCAATCTCGGAACAAATAACAAGAACTCGGGTCCTAGGGGACATTAGCGAATCAAAGTTCCGATGCTTTCGCAAAGGGGCTCACAGATGCCTCTGCTTACAATTTTAGTTGTTAACAATTAAATAAAGCATGAGTATCTACATCAATAGATATAGCATGTGATAACCTCCCAACAACCCAACATATCCCGATAACAGATCGAGATAAACATCAGAACCTAAACACGCCTACGACTCGCAAGGCTCAAACATCAAGCAACGGCAATGGGTAAGGAATGATACATATAGGATTATTATGGTACACAAGTGGATAGGACACGTGACTCGATAAAGAATCGCAACATAAGGATAGCAATGCGAGGGAGAGAGTAAATAGGTGAAGAGAGAGGGATCGCCTGTGGAAAGCTGCAGAAGAACTTGTCGGAGAACTCGTCGTATCTCACATCAACACTTTGTGATCCTATCCGGGAAGAAGCAAATGCTGGAACACACAACGCATGCATGTCTTACTACTATGGATAAAGAAGATCCAGCATGATCAAGATGATAAGCATGACATGGCAAACATGATGCGGCAGTGCAACTTATCCATATTAATCGAAGTTGGAACCCCGGACAAGTAAATTAGGTTGGAGTTGCATTTTCTACCGTCAAATTTAAGGGTGGATTAGCATAGCAAACATGGCAGGGGTGAGCTAGAACAAAGTTAAATGGAACCGGGACAACATTTATATAGTATCCCTCATATTCCATATGTTCCATATTAGGTGTTAATGCAAACTATCACGAAACTATATGATGCATAATGCAACAGCAGGTATGGATGGCATATTAATGTTCCTTGCATTTTTCTGATCAAAAATCATATAGAACACTTTTAATTTGGAGTTACAGATTAAAAGTTATTCACATATTAGTTTTTATTATTGAAAATAGATAAACAGATTTACTTTTAAATAGAAAAGGACCCAGAAACAATTTTCGAAAAGGGGGAAGGACCCCGGGTTAATTTTAAAAAGAAGCAGGGGGTTTTCTTGGAAACTAGCAGCACAGGGACTGCGGGTTGACAGAGGAAAAGATGCAGGGTCTTGGATGCAAACTTGCAGATCTGGTTAGATGAGGGGTTGTTCTCACCGGAGCTGGGCTAGCCTGAGCGGCTGACGGAAGGGACCCACAGCCACGCTGGCTTGTCGACGTGGCGAACCAAGTGTGCACGCACAGAAGCTGCTCGACGCGGTGACCGGCGTCGTTGGCGTCGCGCGCGCGGGAGCTGCAGGGCGCCCCAGGATGCGAGGGAGAGGGCGTCGGGTTCGCCTCGACGGCGCGGACCACGAGGAGGGAGCGCCAGTAGCGGGGGACCACTGGAGCATGGCCGGCGGCGTGGACCTGCGACGTCGCGGACGGCATCAACGGTGAGAGGACAGAGCAGGAAGATACAGAGGCCAAGAGGATATCCAGGAGAACGAGGAGATTACCAGGATCTCGATGGTGCGGTCACCGGTGCCTAAGAAGGACGGTGGCGGCCGGAATCTTCGCCGGAGCGCACACGGCCTGAGATGGAAACGGCGGTGCTGGCGCCGATTCTGAGCACCCCCGGATCAATTGAGTGGATGAGGAGATGCACGGGGTCGAGACGGTTCTTCTGGTGGCGTCGGTGAGGCGCGGGGCAGTCTGTAGCGGCGGCGGTGTGGTGGAGTTGTCACGGTGGCCGGTGATGGGGTTTCTCCCTGTTGGTTCTTTTCGTGGAGAAGGGGAAAGGAGGAGGGAGCAGGTGAGAGGAGCGGAGTGGTTGGAGATGCTGGCTTGCAGAAGGGATAAGGAGGAGGGAGTGGTTGGCGTTGGATGCTCGGTGGGGATGAGGTGAACCTACTCACGCTCTCTGCGTGATGGGGTGGAGAAGACGACAGCTAGGGAAACGTGGAAGAGCCTCTTCGCTCCAAGGGGTATCGGGCCAGGGAAGGAAAGGGGCCGGGCTAGGTTGGGAGAAGGAAAGAGGAAGCTGGGCCGGCGGAAGAGAAAGGGAGGAGGAGGAGATGGCTTGGCTCTGGCTGGAAATAGAGATGGGCCAGAAGGAGAGGCAGCCCAGGGAGGTAAGGGGAAGGGTGTTCTCTTGTTTTTATTTTACAAACCATTTGAAAATGAATTTAATTCTATTTTGAATTTGAACCAGGAAAGAGAGTGAGATTCAAAAACTAGTTTTCAAGATATTTAATTTATTTGTAACCAAAACAAAACACCTTCATATTCAAAATTTATTTGTTGGAAAGGCTTAATTATAAAATAAGAATTATGAGAGAGATTAAGGTTTTATTTAAAGGAGAAGACAAGGGGGTTTATAAAATAGTTTTATTTAATAAATCATGGATGATATGATGCATATGCCATGATGATGCACAAAAGAAAAAGAACAAACCAATCTAATAGGGTACTACCCGGGGCCGTTACACCCTGCACACAATCACAACAAAAGAAAAGTTATGCCAAGTGGCATAGCCACTTGGCAGGTTAGAAAGAAATGGGAATGGTGGATAATATCAAGTCTGCCGAGCTGATCCACTCTCATAGCCAAGTGCGAGCATCAACGGACACACACACACGGCACTGCTCACATGGCTGTGTGCATGCGACACACACACACGGTGAGTCACCAAAGGGAAGGGTGGAGCTGTCGACCAGAGAAAGAAGAGCCAACCATATAAAACCTTGCCACAGTAAACCCTAGTTCAGTCATCGACCAAACAGCAGGGTAAGCCACCAAGAACACCAAGAGCAGCAAGAACAGGAAGAACAGCCAGAGCTGTTCAACCTGTCCAAAATCACCACAGAATCAAACCAAGATCACAAGCTCACAAGGAGGAGAAGGGCAAGCACCAATTCATTGCTGAAGCAATCCTCTACACCAACCCTATTTCTAGGAGCTGGAGTGAGGTATACACAAGAATCATGAGCAAGCATCTGTCTTGCTCATACTTAAGCATTCACATGCATCACAGAAGCAAAAAAGGGAGTGAGTACCCTATTGTATCATCATCTGGCTACTAAGCCTTTTGGTGCAAGCAAATTAGAGAACAGTAAGAGGGAAATTACCCAAGGGAACATTGGCATGTCAACCAGATGACATACCAGAGAAATCCAACCTGGATTAATCCCTAACTAGCCATTCCAAATCATCTAGCACCTAAAGCCTAGCAAGCCATCAGACATTAGACAGATTATGTCTATTTTTGTTGTCAACATCAAAGATCACTGGAAATCCAACAAGGGATTAACCAGTTATGCATTCAGCAACCACGAGCAAGCCACGGAGAAGGGGAGCTACCCTTGGACAGCATCAAAGACCGTCAGGGCTACCTCAAACCCAAAAGACCACACACCAAGCCACTGCATCATTACCCAGATGGGTTCATAGTGAGCTAGGGTTCCCAACAATTTTTGGCATCCCTCTAGCTTCAGTTAATCAATCTATATGATCATTAGTGCTCAGCAGTTCACATCAATTATCCACTTAATCAACTAAGGCAACACAGATAAATGATATCAATAAGTAAATCATGAACCAGACACTTGCAAATGATCCAGTGGATCACTGCAAGCATCAGTAGCTGCTTGAGCAAGCACCATCACACACCAACACAAGCCCGTGTGACACACACACATCACGGAATGAGCAGCGAGTGAGGCACGGACACCAAACAGCGAGCCTTTACAAGCAAGCCGATGATCATCCGATCATCGGGAGCTTGCTAAAGCATAACAGAGCATGTTACAGCTCAGCCCAAGCAACAATACATTAGCAATATGAATTACTCAGCCACGGGACATTAACAACTATATCACAGATAACTAAATCAGTCATATACATGAGCAAACCATCCAAGGATGGTGAGATCTTGTAGCAAGCATGCTCAACAAGGCATTAATATGAACAACAGTACAAGGGGGTTAGCCAATTAGAGGCACTGGCACTTGCAGAATGAAAGGATTATGCATAATAATCAAGCCAGGGGCAAAGAAATGCACACACAGGAGAGGCATGATACACATAGCAGCAGTATGAGCAACTTAATTGAGCATAAGCATCACAGTATGCTCATGAGCAAGAGTTCATGAGTTACAACAGCAAGACATAAAAGAGCAGCACACATAGAAGCAGCATATGCACAGCAGCAGCACAGCAGCACAAGCAGCGCAGCTGTAGACACAGCTAGCAAGGCGTAGCAACTACAGCACATCGGCACGGCCAGCACCTCTACGAGGACAAGCAGGCCTGTGGCCAAGCTAGACGAAGAGGAGGAGGAAGGAGAAGAGGTAGAACAGGTAACAGAGGAGGAAGGGCGGAGGAGATGAGAACTTACAGGTGAAGCGGAGAGGAGCTCGGCCATGGCGGCATGGAGGCACACGCCGTTGAACGGCGGCGCCAGGCCATGGTCACGCCAAGCCAGCTCGTCGCCAGGCGCACGGGTCCCAGCAGCATCACGGCGAGGCACGCGGCCGCGCCAAGTCACCAGGAGCAACGGCGGCGACGAGGTCGCCGTGGATCAACCGACTAGGTTACAGAGGGGTTGGGGAAGAACAGCAGCGGCAAGGAAAGGCAGATCGACGCGGATCACTCGAAGCGCCGTCGAACGGCGGTTCGATTGATACCCATCTCGCCGGCGGGGATGGCGGTGGCGGCCGGAACATTTCGGCGAAGGCGGCGGCGACCACGGCGTCGCGAGAGAGAAAGGGAGGTTAGGGTTCGCGAGCGCGTGGGGAAGAAAGGGGTCGGTGCGAGCGACCGAGCCCGAGTGGCTCGGGTTAGGGTTAACCCGCCGGGCCACCCCGACAGGTGGGCCTGTGGGCAATATAGACATTTCACAATTTCATTTAAAACCAGAAACTTTGAAATTAAATAGAAAATTGATAAGAGCTCTAAAACAATAATTAAAAATATGAAAATCAATCAGCATAAAATTCTCCATCGAAATAAAATATCAAAGAGAATTTTTGAAGACAATTAAGAATAAGTCTTAATATGATGATTTAAATAATGATTTAAATCACACATATTATTTTCAATAAAGAAAATAAGTCCATTAATGAAATTGGACTTTAAAAACACCTTGACAACATTTCAAGGTTGTAATTTACTTTAAAACAGAGTATCTCCAAATCAATCTTAGTATCAATCTCTTACGTAAAATAATAATGTCATCGGAAGGGGGGAACAAACCCTAAAACAGGAATCATGCATAATTGCTTCTTTAACCATTGCCCTTATCGGACAATGATGCTATTTTTCAGAAACAGAGGACAAGGGTCAGTCCACACCTTCCAACTGCAGAACTTTGCAGTGTTCAGGCAAGTTCATCGCTTGCTTATGTCATTTGAGTATCTTTATCAAATTACTTGCAAAGTACTATGATTATCACTATTGCATAAAAATCAAAACCACTATTTTCATAACTATGAATATGACTATGTAGTGGGCAATGGAACCATGGATTGTGTTGATATGGTGGAGGTTCCATTGCAAGGGTTTATATCCATCTAGGATTAAACAACAAATGTCGTCCAGTGATTCTTGTGCCGTAATACCCGTGTTAACCATAAGATCCGGAGTGGGACGGAGTAGTCAAAAGTGTTTCCACCTCTCGTTCATCAACGGATGCTCATTACTGGGTGCACATGATCTTGCGAGACATGATGCAGGGGTGGAAACCCGTAGAAGTCCAAACGGTAATGAGGTCTATGATGGGTTGCAGCTGCCGGCGTAGGAATGTATGGTAGAGCCCTGCATTGTCGTCGTGGTCGGGGTCCACCCTGAAATCTATGGGAATAATGGGACCGGCGTGGACCCAGGGTCGGAGTCTGCAACAAAGGGTGGGTGTTCGAGGTAGCGGAGGAACATGATTGGCTAGACCTTATACCGGGCCTCACACCATAGGAAGTGTGGACGGGAAAGCTGCCCGGTTGGCACCAAGGTTAAGATCTTTTATGGGTAAAGCAACACACCTCTCGCGAGTGTAAAGAATCGTGACTCGTCACTCCCCGTTCCGGGATATGGAACTGCGAACGCGGCCGGAAAGGAGCTCCATGAAGTTCTAGTAAACCCGTGAAGGCCGACGGACATAGCTCTTTGAAATAAAAGCAATCTCTTGAAGAAATGTTTATCAAAACCTGCATTGGTATTAGACTTTCTCGGTCTAATATCGTAGTTAGTGCATTAAACACCTCTTATCTATAATGAACTTGTTGAGTACGCTCGTACTCATCCCACTCTTAAATCCCTTGCTTAGATTGTCCGAATCGTCCGGAGGAGGACTACGACAACCATGAAGGAGCCGAGATCATCGGCTATGAAGAACCGGACCTCTCCGGAGGTATTGAAGGCGTAGACTACCTCATAGTCTACGGAACCGGGAGGCTTCCGGAGGAGATCAAGCCTAGAAGCACCGAGTAGTAGTAGTAGCCGAGCAAGTGTGAACTCTTAGTATTTAGCTGCTCGAGGTAATAAATGTATAACCTAGTGAAACTTCTATATTGTAAGTTAAGTTGGGTTCGCCTCGAACCCAGGAGTATCCCTCTTAGGACCCAAGAGGAGCTCCGAGACGATATGTGTTTTATGCTTGTAATAATAAATGAATGAGTTATGGACCTGCTATGTTCTATTGTACTACTCTGAGGGATGTAATATTTGCGGAATGGTACTTCGTGAATGTTATATCAACGACTGGCATACTACAACATGCAGTGGTATGCAGGGTCACCACAATATGGGACTCATAGATAAAGTCAAGAACTCTCCAATCCCATTTTCATTAGTAGTACAATTAATATTATCAAGTAACATAGGACCATCATCTAGAGATTTATCATAAACATTTGCCAAGCAAAACTCTTTAGTACCATGCATTTCGACATCAGGCACAAACAAAGCATTATCATAAGATTTATCAAAGTAGCATGGATTATCATGAATAACGAGTAGCATAATTATTCTCACAAGTTTTACTCATAGGGAATATTTCAAGAGAATCCACGGGAACATAACATTCATCCGCCTTTGGTAAGCATGGAGGACAATCAAATAGTGTAAGAGATAAAGAGTTACTCTCATTAGAAGGTTGGCATGGGTAGCTAATCCATTCTTCCTCCTTTTGTTCATCACTCTCCTCTTCTTTTTCATCCAATGAGCTTTCGGGTTCATCAATTTCCTCCTCTTTTTCATCCAATGAGCTTTCAGGTTCATCAATTTCTTCTTCCACTCGGTTCCTGCAAATTGTGAGTGCATTCTTGTGCATTAATGAGTCTCTCTTTATAATCAATGATATAAGGATTATCACTGTAGCTTTCTATGCAAAAATTAAGGATAGAAGAGACATAATCTTTAAGGTCCGTACAAACAACACAAGTTTCATAATTTTTAGCAATGAAGGATTCGATCTCAGAAGCTCCCATAAACAAAACAAATTGTTCTACTTCTTCGAACCCAAAATGAATATAGCTATTCCAATTATAGTTCTTAATTAAAACTTCCTCACTAAAGCCACATTGAAATTTAAGATGTTTAGTATCCTGTTCAGAGCAACAGTTTATATCATGGCGTTTAAGCAAGATTTTAGCTATTGTATTCAGTTTTTCTATCACAACACTCATAACTTTTCCCGTTCTTGATTCTCTATACTTATTATATAGGGATTTCTATTTTCGTGCCCTCAGGTCCTTAGTTGTACTCAGTTTTCCCCAGCTCCTTAGTTTTTCCTCAGTTTTCCCCAAGCCCTTGTCTGAACCGCAGAAGGAGCTCGGACGGAAGGAATCCGTTAAGTTGACCGTTCCGTGCTGACGAGTGGGGTCGTGTCGTTTGTGGGGTCGCGTCGTGTGGGACCGCGTCGTGTGGGGCTGGTAGGAAGGGACCGTGTGGGACAGGACGAGGCCGTGTTTGTGTGGCCGTGGCGTGTGGGGCCGTAGCGTGTGGAGCCGTGTGGGTCCGGGACGGGGGCACGAGTGGTTTCGTCTCTTTCGCCCGGATTAGCAGTTTTCAATGTACCTTTTTCCTCTCTATCGCTCGATCTCATTCATATTTGATAGCCCAAATTGGTAGCAAATCTAGAGCAGCTTCTCCTTCTGTTTTTTAACGCCATTCATTTCTTTATGCCTTCGTTTTTACCCAATCAGGTAGGAAATCTAGGGCACAAATCCGAGAGAAAAATATAGGATAAGCTGCATACAAGCAACCAACATAGCATAGATATATTCAGGACAGATCCAAAAGTAGTACCGATAGATCCAACATAAGCTACATTTTACATGAAATTAAGCTGCTCTGACGATAGAGCAGTCACATACAGAGAGTACAAGTAGGGCACGTTCAACGCCTCCGAGTAGCGCGTGTGACTCGCTTGGAGGTTGCGCAGTGAATCCCAAGTGCTTTGTGTTTGGCCATGTACGCATGCACGTTCACGGTCCTTCCAACTCTAGCGCCACATCCGCCAATGGATTCAGCATGGTTCACCAGGGAGTTGAAGTCGGTGGCGCGGAGCTTCCTCGTTGCGTAAGGGGCACTTGTAAATGCCTCGAGCAAAAGGGCCATCGTAATGGCCGGACTGCAGCCTCCCGAGGACGTGACGAGTCTTGGTGTGGAAGGACTCGTCGTCGCTCGTCGACGTCGCTGCTCCGCACTCGTCACGTAGCACCAAAGATCGTGCAAAAACACGGAGTCAATTGCAACGATGATGGAACAGAGAGTGAACAAAAAATCATGCATGATAATATGGGCTCGAAAAAAGAGGTAGCCTCGATTACATTGGACACACTTATATCCGAGGATTTGAGTCAAGCAAACCAAAGATCATGCACAACAAATTTGTACACACCAATTGTTTACCGACCAAACCCTGAATCAATTTATGCCCAAATATTCATCATCATCGGCACAAATCTTAAACAAAAGCAAATCACAAACACTAATAACACAAGATCTAACACAAAAGGATCGAACTAGGAACAGACGAACAGTAATAACGCAAGATCTAACAAAAAAGGATTGAACTAGGAACAGACGAACCGTAATAACGGTAGATCTAACACAAAATGATTGAAATGAGATAAGAACAAGGGAACAAAGGGTTACCTCCGGCTCATTGTCGACGATGGTGGTGTCGTAGGGGTTCTCCGGCGCGTCGTACCGCACCGGTTCGTACGGGTCCCAATCGACGGGGACCGGACGGTGGCGGCGGCCGATGCGCCGGCTGCTACGTTGGAAGCAGCGACACGGGCCCGGACGGGGCGGCGGCCGATGCGCCGGCTGCTACGTTGGAAGCAGCGACAGGGGCCTGGACGGGGCGGCGGCCGATGCGCCGGCCGCTACGATGGAAGCGGCGACAGGGGCCCGGACGGGGCGGCGGCTGATGTGCCGACAATGGGCATCTCATTCTTCTCCATCGCCGGCGGTTTTCTTCGGGGTTTTTTCTTCGGTTGTGGAGAAGATGATGGGACAGAGAGGCGGTTGCGGTGAGCCGGTGAGAACGTGCGTCGAGGGAGAGAAAGAGGGGCTCTATAAAGACGAAGGTGGCGTGTACCGCAACACGCGTCCGCTATGCACGGCAACACGCGTCCGCTATGCACGGGTGCAGCGTGCACCGCTACCCGAGTCTAACCCCGGGACGTTTGGTGTACTCGGTTATAACCTCGGGCCTTATACAGAAATTTTATCTCGTACTCAGTTTTCCCCTCGAGGACTTAGACCGGCAAGTGCAATATACTCAGTTTTACCCTCAAGTAGCTGGTCAACGAGAGAGTCCACAAATGAGATTAACATAGCTAATTGAGTCATTTCATGCGCAAAAAATCCAAAAAATAAAAACATAGTGGCAACTACTCATGGAGTCTTCCTACGCAACTCCGCCACCTAGAAAACCTTAACAAACATATATAAATCAAGTTTTACCACAAATTGCCACTTCTCAGAATCACTAGTGTAGCTATGAAGATGCATGGTTTTCCACCCAAACCCCTTTGCAAAACATCTTTCCCAAAACATAGATTGTCTAAATGATGCCATAACTGTCACACTCATGTATATTTGAATTGCAAATAATTTGATGTAGCCCAATATGAATTATATTGTACAAAACACACATTTTTCATTTTGTAATTCTTTTGTTTGAATCCCTTAGTCTATTTACTATTTATGTGCCCTTGGATTCTTAGTACTACTCGGTTTTGCCCTCAAGTACTCGTCACAAATGCTCCGAGAAGCCCAAACTTATCCTGATTGGTTGAGCCGTTGTCACACGGATCGACTCCACGAACCGTTGATCCACTGATCTAACGGGCAGTATACCCCTATCCATCTCTTCGTGGCAACCTCTCTCTCTCTCTCTCTTCGTGGCCACTCATCTCTCTCTCTCTCTGTCGGTGGAGAATGCAATGACGAGTTTGCCACTTAATATATAGTATTGGTATAAACATGAGGCATACATATTTGCGGATTTCGGTGATTGCATTATTTGTCAGCCCTCTAACAATTATCAACTATCTTGAGCTGTCCCTTTCTTTTAGGGAATATAGTTTGGGATATAGTATTGGTATTTTGAAACGGCCTAAAAGTGGTATAATTTTGTTATAAACATGAGGCATACATTTTTGCGGATTTCGGCGATTGCATTATTTGTCACCCCTCTAACAATTATCAACTATCTTTAGTCTGTCCTTTTCTTTTAGGGAATATAGTTTGGGATATGGTATTGGTATTTTGGAAAGGCCTAAAAGTGGTATAATTTTGGTATAAACATGAGGCATACATTTTTGCGGATTTCGGCGATTGCATTATTTGTCACCCCTCTAACAATTATCAACTATCTTTAGCTGTCCTTTTCTTTTAGGGAATATAGTTTGGGATATGGTATTGGTATTTTGGAAAGGCCTAAAAGTGGTATAATTTTGGTATAAACATGAGGCATACATATTTGCGGATTTCGGGGATTGCATTATTTGTCACCCCTCTAACAATTATCAACTATCTTGAGCTGTCCTTTTCTTTTAGGGAATATAGTTTGGGATATAGTATTGGTATTTTGAAACGGCCTAAAAGTGGTATAATTTTGTTATAAACATGAGGCATACATTTTTGCGAATTTCGGCGATTGCATTATTTGTCACCCCTCTAACAATTATCAACTATCTTTAGTTGTCCTTTTCTTTTAGGGAATATAGTTTGGTAATTTCGGTGAATGCACACACTAACTTTGAAAACAACTACAAGTACATGTAACTGAATAATGGATTTGTAACTAGGTATCCCTTGTAACAACTTCTAGCGCCTGGTGAGCAATGATAAGAATCCGATCGTAATTATACAACAAAAAAAACAACCAGCCATCAGATTAGCTTGCTTCTTCAACTCGATCAGTTGCCTTAACTCGCTTGTTCATTTTCTTCGAGTTCTCCCTTCACTTCCACCAGTTCCGCATTGGGAGCATTAGGCATAATCGGAAGGTCCCTAATCGGAACGGCTCCTCTCTCCGCCGCATTCTCTACAGCAAGTCCCCCCTCCCAAATTGCGCCCCCAATAGCGCCAATTGATTCCTGCAACCGAAGCCTCCGAACGTACACATCGATCCACTCGAAATGCCTGCATTTCTTCAAGATCTGAAAACGACAACGTGAACCCTAAATCCCAAATTCGAGGGAATAACAAGAAAATCGAGAGAAAACGAGAGAAATTGGAGCGAGATCTAACCTTATCCCCCTCTCTATATGGCAAGCTCTCGCATGCAACGAACTCACGTCCACGGTTGCCGTTCTCGTCCGTCTTACGGATCGACCGCTTCGGAGGCTCCTGGCGTGGGCGGTCGGGGCATCTTGTCAAAGGCACGGGTCCATACTGCGGCCATGAAGAACGGGAGGTCGAAGAGAAACTAGACATCACCCGCGTGCCGGAGAAGGGCTGCCGCTGGCGGAGAAGAAGAACAATGGGGCGCGGAGAAAGAAAGGGGAAGCAATGGCACGGGCACGGGGCTAGCTCGGGCTCCCATTTTGCAACGGTCACCTGGGTAAGCTGTGGGTCCGGCGCGCTCACGTGGACAAGTTGTGGGTCCCACGATGATCTAGATAAGTGGAGACGTGTCCACTGCGGGGCACCAACAGCGGCCCCACTTGCCAGCACCAACCAACGTCAACTAAACGGGATTCCTTCCGTCCGAGCTCTTTCTGCGGGTTATAGACAAGAAGTTGGGGAAAACTGAGGAAAAACTAAGGAGCTGGGGAAAACTGAGTACAACTAAGGACCCGAGGGCACGAAAATAGAAATCCCTATTATATAATTCAATAAGCTCCAAATAGGTTGTAGGTTCTCCCATAGCAACAATTTTTAATTTTTAGGTTTTTCAAATTTTTATGGATTTTTGGGTATATGAGGAAAATAAAACAAAACAAAAAGAAACTAGACAAAAGTAAACTAAACAAAATAAAACTAGACAGAAATAAACTAAGCACAAATAAACTAGACAAAAGTAAACTAAGCAAAACAAAATAAAATAAAACAAAAACAGAAAGAGAGGTAGAGTGTACTCCCCAGGTGAACTTATGAGTAGAGCTATGCCTCCCGACAACGGCGCCGAGAAAATAGTCTTGATAACCCACAAGTATAGGGGATCGCAACGAGTCTTCGAGGGAAGTAAAACCCAAATTTATTGATTCGACACAAGGGGAGGTAAAGAATACTTATAAGCCTTAACAAGCGAGTTGTCAATTCAGCTGCACTGGAAAAGCACTAGTAACAGGGGTGATGTGAAAGTAATGATGATATGAGAGCAGTAGTAACGATAACACGACAGCGGTAATAGTAGTATGAGAGCAATGGCACCAGAAAATAGTTGATAATACTTCCAATGACATGTAGAACGAGTATATGATGATGAAATATGGACCGGGGTTCCCAACTATCTTCACTAGTGGTAACTCTCCAATAACAAGTGTTGGGTGAACAAATTACAGTTGGGCAATTGATAGGATTGAAATAGCATTAAGACAGAACATCAAGATTATTAATCATGTAGGCATGTTTCCCATATATAGTCATACGTGCTCGCAATGAGAAACTTGTACAACATCTTTTGTCCTACCAGCCGGTGGCAGCCGGGCCTCTAGGGAATCTATCGGAAATTAAGGTACTCCTTTTAATAGAGCACCGGAGCAAAGCATTAACACTCCGTGAAAACATGTGATCCTCATATCTAAGCCTTTCCCTCCGGTTGTCCCAATTTACGTCACTTTGGGGCCTTTGGTTCCGGACATAGACATGTGCATACAACTTGTAGATACAATCTAAGCAATAAGTATAGAGCTTAAATCTAAGATCATGCCACTCGGGCCCTAGTGACAAGCATTAAACATAACAAGATTGCAGCAACAATAACTTCACAACTTTATAGATAGACTAATCATAACGTAACAATCCATCGGATCCCGACAAACACAACACCGATTACATCAGATGAATCTCAATCATGTAAGGCAGCTCATGAGATCATTGTATTGAAGTACACGGGAGAGATGATACCAACTAGCTACAGCTAGAACCCGTAGTCCATGGGGGAACTACTCACGGAGCATGATGGAGGCGATGGCGTTGATGGAGATGGCTTCCGGGGGCACTTCCCCGTCGCGGCAGGGTGCCGGAATAGAGATTTCTGTCCCCCGAAACGGAGTTTCGCGATGGTGGCGGCGCCCCTGGAGTCTTTCTGGAGTTTCGTCAAAATTCCGAGAATATTGCCCGAACAGCCTTTCTGGAACCAAAAACAACAGAAAACAGCAACTGGCCCTTCGGCATCTCGTTAATAGGTTAGTTCCGAAAAATGCATAAAAACATTATAAAGTGCAAGCAAAACATGTAAGTATTGTCATAAAACAAGCATGGAACATCAGAAATTATAGGTACGTTGGAGACGTATCACTTAGCCCTACTCTTACCACCAATTTGTTTTGGGGCAGGTTGTTTTGCCTTGGGTTGAGTGGTCCTTTCTTCCGTTTTATGGGAGTTACTCCTAGGTGAGGCTTCTGTATGAGAATATGGAGTCTTACTTGCCTTTCTTATTTTTACCAACCTCTCGGCCTTTAAGGCTAGAGCTTGTGCTTGATCAAGGGACCAAATTTGCTGCATCATTAAACGATCCTGGATAACATCACTGAGACCATTGATGTACCTTGCAACTTGTTGATCCTCTGTTTCAGCAAGGTTGCACCTCACTTGTAGCCTTAGAAACTCCTCTGTATATTCTGAAACAATCCTATTTCCTTGGGCACAATTCTGAAATTGAATAAATAGGATCTGATCATAATCTGAAGGCAAAAATCTTCCCTTTAAAAGATTCTTCATTTGCCACCAAGATCGCACACGAGGTTCTCCTCTTAGCATGTGGTCTTCTTGAAGGCGATGCCACCATGCACCAGCTCCTCCTTTCAGCTTGTATGCTACCAAAGAGACTCTACGGTCCTCTGGAATATTCATGACCTCAAAGAAAGTCTCCACCTCGTACAACCAATCAAGGCACCCTTCAATATCAACATTTCCATTGAAAGTAGGGATCTCATCTTTCACCTTGTATGTATCCCTCGCATACGTAGTGTTTGGTACTCTTGGATGTGCATAGAGGTCGGGTTCTTCAAGGCCCTCATCATTTTCTTCATCTTAAGAAATTTCCTCATAAGTTGGCCTTCTTGAGGTACGCTGAACAACATGTGGTTGAGGTGTTTTTGCTCCAAGATGACCTCCCTTTCTTCTCCGCTGAGCTTCTTCTCCATCCTTTGATGATTCTTCATCATTGGCAGTAGGAGGAACACCCTTTCTGATCATCTCAACTAGCTGATCAAATCTCCGGTTAAGATCTTCACGCAACGCTTGGATTTGCTGTTCTGCAGCATCCATTCTCTTTCCCAACTCCTCCATTGCTTGTTGCAGCTCGCTCTCAACGAGGGAACCAACAACTTGAACGGCTCAGCAGGGCTATGATACCACCTGAAGCAGCACAAAGTTGTGGAGGAACAGCTCCACCGTGTTGCTACAATGTGGACAGCACAAAATGTTGAAGGAACCGCTTCAACGTGCTGCGCTAGATATCGCTCTAGGGGCGGGGCTGTCAAGAGTTCAATCCAAACTCTCAACACAAGATCTAATCCAAGATCTTAAAACAAGAACAAAAAATTCTCTTTATTGATAGGTAGATGGTACATAGTCTGGTTACATATGTAGAGGCTGGACCTCTATTTATAGGCTGCATGAGCCCTAACAAGTTAGCTCTACTCACAACTAGAACATTCTAGGGAACACTACTAAAGTTAGGAAAGAGATAATTTACAACTCATACCTAGAACACTCTAGAAACCCCTATAATACATCTGACTAAAGGATTATTTTATGTGGAATAATATAGAAGTGTGTAGAAGCTAGTACTAAAGTTTAGTTATGTTTTATTTTCTCTACTGTCCTCCATCATATGCCTTCTCTTAGTCTTCTACGTCATCTAGAGAAAGCCGTAGAGATAAGTCATACAGTGCATTATTTCTTATTGTCATCCCTAGCAATTAATGATAAATAATTAATTTTTAGTAAGAAATTAATTCGCTAAGGGAAGACATATCATACAACGCATAAAATAGCCTTCTTTTATTTTCTAAGAGATGATCTCTTAGCAGGGAAAACAACCTTCTCTTTCTTATTTCTCTCTCCTCCAACTAAGCAAAAATCCTCATTGTATATGCCCTTACATGGGATTGCCCCAGGGACGGAAATCAGTACTTCCGACCGAACAGCCAACAGGTAACAAAACAGGAACCTACTTGACAGAATACTGGTCTCGATATGGGTCCTATATTAAGGCCATCTCTAACGGACTGTTTGCCTATGCGGGGTAGAAAAATATCTTCGCAAAGTGTCCGCTCGCGTCTGGCGGACGTTTCGTCAGGCCCGCTGGCAACGATCCAGACTTGATGCGTTTTCTCAAGGCGCGCTAGTACTGGCGCCGAGGCGTCGCTTCAGCAGTCTGCGGCCGCGTAAATGGCGATGCCTCGCGTGGCGCGCGACCGTCGCCTCCCTCTGCGCACGAAGTAATGACGATGCCACACACACCGCGGC
Organism: Lolium rigidum; assembly: GCF_022539505.1. Classification (NCBI taxonomy): domain Eukaryota; kingdom Viridiplantae; phylum Streptophyta; class Magnoliopsida; order Poales; family Poaceae; genus Lolium; species Lolium rigidum. Next base: position 56,205,951 of record NC_061508.1, read on the forward strand.
CGGCGCCTGCCTCCGGCCAATATAAAGAGGGGCGTGGGTATCTCATCTCCTCCCACACAAAACTCTAGCCGCCGCACAACCTCCACCGTAGCGCCGCCGCTGCTCAACCTCCACCTTTACCACCATGAGCAGTGCCGGCCGCGGCCAGGCTGCCGCGCCTCCACCTCCGACTCCACCTTCCCCGGTGTCAAGCTCCGACGAGGAGTTCGACAACGACGATGACAGCACCGACGACCTCCTCGACCCGGTCAGTGACGCGAAGTTCCTGGCTGACGCGGAGAAGGAAGCAGAGGAGGAGCGGGCGGCCCACGCGACGTTCAGCGCCGAGATGGAACGCCGCAGGGTAGCGGCCGCCGCAGAGGACGACTCCTCCGACATCTCATGGTCTTCTGATGACCCTGATGTGTCTACCCCAGGGGAGAAGGTGGCGGCGCAGAGGGCTCTCGTAGACTCCTTCGAGACGCTCAAGAAGGCCGAGGATGCCACGAACGAGACGCTGCGGCTGTGCCTGCTAGAGGACACGGCGGCGCACCGAGCTATAGCGGCCGCATGGGTGGCGGCAGAGAAGCAGATGAGGCAGGGATGCAACGATAGGGCTGAGCCGTCGGGCATCAAGTATTCTAGGCTTCTACCAACTGTAGTTTGTATAGTTTGTAGTACCTGCAAACAGTGGCGAAGGACGGAAAAGTTTTGAGGTAGGGCAAACTAAAAAAATGATGCAATTACCAAAATAGTCGTAAGACATGAACGTCATATGTGATTTTAACGAAATAACTTAGTATGGTAAAAACAAAGACATATTTGATATACGTAGAACCCAAAAAAACATAACAATAATGCCACCTCAATAACAAAGCTTTACTTTTTTCGTAAAAAGAATAATTTTATCGATTAAGACTTTTAAATATCCATCGTGAGCAACTAGGTCTTAATGATCTTTGTCGTCAAGAAACTCTTCCAATTCACCATCTCAATAATGTGATAATGTCTTTGATGAAATCATGATGTGTCTTTCAAATATCAAGAAATCTCTAAATTTTTAACTCTACACGTTTGAATAATGAACCTGCATATACTAAGATTTATATAAATTTCTATAATAGAAATATAGAATCATTGTTATTTACAATGAACCTAAAACATGAGTCTATGTTTAAGTTCATTTTACACAATGTTCACTTAAACAAGAATTTTCTCGGTTTTCGACGCACGACCACTCAAAATATTCAGAAGAAACATCTGCATCTAAATATAGTCATCAAAAATCAAGGTAGGGTGGCTGCCATACCTTGCCCTAAGGGGAGCTTCGCCCCTCCCTGTAAACTAAAAAATAGGTCGCCCCGCTGGAAGCATATCCAGACGTAACGCACGGTCAAAACATGTTCGCGGGGTGACGCAAGCGGATGCACGCGATCACTTTTAGACATTCGATATGGGTCGCCCGCTGGAGATACCCTAATCATAGGAAAATGAGAGAAAAATGATCTGTGTTGCCCCGCTGGAGATACCCTGAGATACTCTAATCATAGGAAAATGAGAGAAAAATGATCTGAAGTAAGAAAAGCCATCTTGACCAAACCGCCTCATCACTCCGCACGGTTCTTGGCCTTGCCTTGATTCTCAATAGATTTTCTTATGAACAAAAAAAAAACTGAAGTTCATTTGCCATAACCGAGCCAAACAATCATGATCTTGTATATAAAGCTCTTAACAAGACCTCGTCAGTACGGCGAGCATGTTCATTCCGGATTAAGTGTGCCTAGTAGGACCGTGCGAGTATGTACTTTACAGTAGGCCAGAGATATTAGCAAAACAGAATAGGGAGGAGGTGTTTTGGTTCATAGGAGCATTTGCTCCCATTATACAAAATAATTAAGACGACGTGGGCTTAGCCTAGTGGTTGAATTTCGGAATTGTCACGCCAAGTCCCGCTTCTACTATATCAAAAAGTGTCTAGTTCCTCCTAGACACGGTTTCATTTTTTTTATACAAAATAATTAAAAAACAATTTTAAAAATGTTTAAAAATTCTGACATAAATTTTTTGGTGTACATCGTAACATTCTATGTTCGTACATAAGTTTTCGTGAAAAAACAACATTTTATGTGGCATGCACAAGAAAGATAAAAAAAAAATTATCCTGCACGTAGTAATATTGGAGCATCAAAATTTATCTTTTTTACAGGAGACACAAAAAAATAAAAATTTCTAAAAACTTGTGTACGAACATAAAATGTCTAGATATACATGCAAAAAATTATTTTAGAACTTTTTGACACTTCAAAATGTATTTTCACAGAACATGTTTATATGCTCCTATATGTTTATATGCTCGTGAATTTCCCAACAGAAACACATATATAATCTTCCAAAACATTGTGACTGGACTAATGTTGTGCCTTTGCTGCTTATAGATCGAATATACTCCATTATTAGCAAAAACTAAAAGGTAGCTGCATTCCCTATTTGGGCATTTGGGGATTCTATTAAACAACCATGATATACTGATGTTTGCTTACCAAAAAGTGACCACAATAACGGGGAGTACTAAGGACTGATGAAAACTCAATATAACATGTACGTTGTGGCAGCACTTGACCCGATGTTTTAATTCAATGCATAAACCTAACAGTAAAGAAAAAGTGACAGAACCAAGCTGAGATTAGTAAAGCTATCGACATGTATCCTAGCTTTACTCCCAACGAAAGTGGACCTGCTAATCATGTGAATGGAAACATACTGTGAGAATTTCACTATTGATTTTCCACAATTTTTCTGCTCATCAAATTCAAAACCTATGAAATCATCATATGTCACTGAAACTCAGAAAGCTTCAGATGACCCATGGTGATTTGGCATCATCCTGATCTGTCTGGATAACCACCTAGAGAGCACTTTTTTCAAGAACCAATCACTGCATGGACAGGCCGAAATAATGCAGGAGCTCTAAGTGGCATTGTTCGTGTTCTTACCTTTTAAGATTTCAAATTTTTCGGGAATGAACGTGGTCAATAAGACAAACCCAGCGATAGGGAATCACAACTGACATCTAAAAAACACAACTGACAATGCTTTCCCCCTGCAAAAGAGAACCTGATCAAGAATCTGAAGAAAACATGACAAAACAGTATAACAAAAACATGATAAGAGATATTATATGTTAAGAGATATTTAACATAAACATGATAAATATCTATGGATATGCGACTATTTAATAGGCACTGATATGAAGTTTGGAAGAAAAAAAAAGACTGAAATGATATGACACAATAAATGGGCGAAGAACAAGAGCAATTACCTGAAGGCTGGATTTGCAGCTGATCGCTCAACGCCATCCCTTGTGGCTCAAAGAAGTACGACATGGACAACAAGGAAGAGGCTGGACGAGGAGACTGGCAAATCCAAGGATGCGTCGCAGCCATTCAGCCATATATTAAGTACAGAAGAGGCCAGCAAGCAGCATGGTGGACCTCCGGTGGCGACCAGTGTGTGGGAGAGGCTTGAGAGCCGACGGTGACCAAACAAGAACTCTGACAGGGAGGCCTCACCTTCCTTGCCTGCCACAGCCTAGCTTGCGTAAACCAGTGCCGGGATAGCAACGATAAGGGAAATGGAGGGAGAACGCGCATGAAGGGAAAATATTGCAAATACTACCTCCATTTCAATGAATAAGGCTAATATTTTTTTTCTAAAGGTCAAACTAGATTAATTTTGACCAAGTTTTTAGGAAAAATTGTTAATATGTACAATCCAAACTCAACACCGTTAGATGCATCATGAAATATATTTTCATATGATATCTACATAATATCGTGGTTCTTAATAGTTTTTTTTATAAAAGTTTGGTCAAATTTTACTTTGCTTGAATTTTCCAAAAAATTATAGGCCTTATTCTATGAAACGGAGGTAGCATCGTTTCGTGAGCGTTCTAGATGAAAAACATGCTGCAAAGGTGGGTGCAAAGATGTAGACATGTGTTCTAGAGAACGTTCTAGGATGCTAAATCTGACGTGCATTCTGATGGAAATCATTCCAAGGATATGTTGGATTGGACTTAGTAATGATCATAACATTTGTTATTAGATCCAACCAATTGTGCAGTTGTGATGTTGAAACAAACAAAGGTAAGCACATCTATTTTGTATTTAGTAATGTTTTTCAGTTACTCAAAGTATTCAGGAGAAGCTTGTTCTCACAAGGATTCACAGAATTATGAAGAGAAACAAACATGAATATGAAACATCTAGTAGATACTTGATACATTAGGAAATGAACAAAACTACGACATCACTAACTACGATCTGTGTAACAAATCAACAGAGGAGGTGCGACTTGACCTCAGAGCAACCACGCAAAGGGACAGAGAGCGCACCTCGCAGTAAAAAAGAACATGCATCAGTGCACAGTACTGATTATAAATAAATGTCGAGGCATTCCATTGAACATCAACTGTGCGTCCTGAACAAGAGCAACTGCACATTGCAAGCAAAAAATCCAAATATCAAGGTGTAATGCTGCAAACTGAAGCTAAAGTCCCAAGGTGCAAGCCTGACCAATTATTGAATAGATGAAACTTACCACCTGCAGACATAGATGTTTTGCCTATGCAAACCACTAGACACGGTAGTAGCTTTCCGAATCTCATTAAGCCTGGCATTGCAGAGATATAACACCAATCCATCATCGGAAAACAGTGCTACGCAACGCAATCATGTAATGTTGGTGAAGAATTGGCTGTGTTGGCAATCTCGTAAGCTATATATAGCTGAATAATAGGAAAATTCTTTTTGTAAAAATTTGTGGTGGATACTGTATCTCGGGCATTAAGACCACACGGATATAAGCACTTCGGAGCTGACTACATATCAACACTTTGGAACAGAAGCAAAATCTGCACAGCATTTCACCCGCTTGGAGAGTAGAAGGCATTAAGATCACATGAAGTACCATCCAAACACAGAAAGCGAGCAGACAGTAGAAGGCAAATTTATGTCATGTTTCTTCTTAGTTCAAATGAAGGTCTGCAAAAGAAGCAGCAGTCTTACATGGGGATTGCCCCGGTGACAGAATCAGTACTTCTGAATGATATCCAAATAAAAACAAGGAATCTCGACCAAACCACCTACACCTCATCACTCACACGATTCTTCCCAGTTTTCCACTTCGAGGTTTGGCTGCAGCTTGGGCACTGCTTGCCCAGCGCTCTGTGCTCTGGACCCAGCATCAGTGCGAAGATCAGGCTTGCGTTTGTCAGCTGGCACGGAGCTTGTGCCAGAAGGAGACTCCAGAGCAGTCAATCTAGATGTACCCATGACCTGGCCAGGGGTATCAGCCTGCCTCCAAGCTGACCCTGGAGCTTGACCAAGCACACTCGTCCCTGGAGAATGCCGGTCTCCGGATGATCCAGGCTCAGAGGCACCAGCCTTCTTCAATGGATTGGCACTGCCCTGTGCAGTGGATCCTCCGTCCCTCTGTGCCCGAACCCACACATTGCCTGATGACGAAGCCTGAGTGATGCTGCTTGGGCAAAACATCGCAGCCCCCTGGTAAGCAGACCCATAGTCCAGCCGTCTCAGTGCTGTCACGGCTCTAGCTGGATCACGGAAGACCACCAAGGCATTTTTGTCATTCAACCAAACCAATTCACACTCCCCACCAAACCTCAAGACCAGAGAGCTAACATCAGCTTCCCTTGGCAGGTCCAGCATTGAAACAACGAGTCTCGGGTCCATGTCCAGCATGGGATCAAAGTAAGGATAGGAAGCCGAGACAGGGATACCAGCTTTGGAGCCCAGAACACGAGCAGGCACCTTCGACTTGGGTGTGACATGGATGGTAACAAAACACTTGTGCTCCCAACCAACAGCCTGAATAGACAGCTTCCACCTATCTGCAATGAGCCTGATAGCATCCCTCTTATCCTTCGTCATTTGACAGAACACATGGACCTTGATGTTACTTGAAGAATTTCCTCGCCCCTTCCCAAGTACAAGAAATTTGCACCGCTCCTCTATGGCCAGCACCCACTTTGGCTCTCGTCGGAGAAGATCAGAAAGCAACTCCGATGCGCTTGAGTTCTCACCGAAATGCAATGCATCGAGATTGGGTGGTATAATGTCAAAAGCTTCAGCAAGGACCCTTTTTCTCTCCACTTTTGCACACTCCTCATCACAGCAAAGTTTCCTCTGTCCAAGAGGTACCCTCATCCCGCTTGATTCCACTGATTGGAGAGGCATTGGCAGCTTCTGTATGATGGAGGTATCGAACATACTATCACCAGTGTATGATCCACCAGCACTGCAGGGCACAGTTGAAGTGATACGGCCACAAGAACAGGTAATAGTCACACGGACTTCACATCTCACGTCTGGGCAAGGAGATGATGGGTGGCATGGTGTATTGCAAGTGTGCTTGCATTCCCTCCTTGGGACACCACATAACTGTCCACATGAAACCTTGCTCCCAGAGCTTGAACTAGCATCTCCATTTGCAGGCGGCGGATCACAAGGGGAAGGATGGCAAGTCCTGGCGCAAGCGTGCAGTCCACATTGACGGTTCTTACCACAGGGTTGGTTGCATCGGATGTCCTTTGAACCACAAGGGATGTTCCTTAACATCACATGTCCCCCACTGCATTCTCTCGTTACTGGCACCACGCAAGGCAGGCAGTCTCCAAAATGGCATTGATGCGAAGCTGGATGCCCACAAGGTTGAGGGACAATGCACTGATGCGGGCATGATGGAGCTGGTGTGCCGCACGGCTGCGGTGGCAGAATAGATGTACTGCCACAGGCACAAGTGAGATCACTGAACATGGTCTCGCGGCAAGGATCGCAGTGACCGCTGTGGCAGAGATGCTGGCATCCGTGCTGCCCACACCGGAGCTTCTTGCCACATTGTATCTGGCAGAAATGAGGATCCATGTTGCCACCTTCATGCTGAGCAAATGGCTTCGACAGCGGGCAACAGCACTCACTGCACCTGTGCCTCCCGCAGTTCTTCTTGCAGCCACAAGGCTTGTTGCAACAGAACTCTTCCACCGAGACCATGTAGCACTCCACCATCTGGCCTGATGAGCCGCAGCGGCACCTCCGCTCGACGCGTACCAAGCACGGCGGACACTTCCCCTCATGACATGTAACCTTGCACCTATGCACACCACACGGCAATTTCTTGTCGCAAACCTTGTCGCAAGTAGGGATTGGGTCCAAGCAGCTCGCCCTATTCTCCTGGAGCCATGTCTTGCTGCAATGGCATGTGGTGACCTTCCCTGGCACAAGCGCGCACTCCCTGCATGGCCCTGGGTGGCAAACATCCTCGCAGGCATGGTTCCCACATGAAAGATTGCGGCCACAAACCGCAGTGCAAGAGAACACCCCATCCTTCTCTGACTTCGCCGCCATCTCGCCGCACAACAAGGTTTCTGTTTTCTTGCCACAGAAGCACTGTGCAGAGACGCTAACCTGGCAGTCCCCGCAAGGCCCGGTGTGGCAGACCTTCTCGCAACGGTGCCTCCCCCAGGTGAGCAGCTGTTGGCATTGCTGTCCACATGTAACAGGCGTGCTCGGGTCCGCGCACCGGCAAGTGATAGACTGCTTGCCGCAAGGACACGGCCTCTCCGGAGCAAAGGCTTTGCAGGGTGGACACGGCCCAGGGTGGCACTGCAGGACGCAGACGTGCGGGCACCTGGCGGCAACATGATCATCTTCATCAGGGTAGGCCGCGCCCTTGGTAGCAGCAGGAGGATTTGTTTGCCCGAGGGGCTTGGAGCAGGGCTCGCCACAGGAGTGTGGGGTGAGGAAGAGGTCGTTCGGGGGATCGCGGCGGCGCCCGCAGAAGCAGGTGTAGGCGATGTGGCGAGCGGGCAGGTCTTGCACGGACTGGCACCCCGGGCAGCGCCAGGAGGCGGCGGCCGGGTGGGAGGCATCGGAGACGGAGGCCGGGGCGCGCGCCCACTGGCGGATGCAGGGGAGGTGGAAGATGGAGAAGCAACTGCCGCAGGACCAGACGGGGGCCGACCTCCGCACCATGTCGTAGCAGATCATGCACTCCACAGTCCCCCGCGCCAGCTTATCCTGGATCTCCTGCACCAGCTGCGGCACCGCCGCTGGGGGCGCGAGCGCGGGGGCATCTGCCGATGCAGGGGCGTTCATGGGTGCGGGTGGAGCCTTCACCTGCGGCGGGCCGCGGCGGTGGTGGATGCTGCTGTTGTAGCGACTGGACGGAGCCCTCTCGTGCGGTGGGGTTTGGTGCTGGTGCGGGCGGGCGTCAGAGGCAGGGTTCGGGAGTGGCGGGTTTGGGGCGGTGTTGCGACGGTGGTGGGGTGGCACATAGGTGGGGATCGGACGGGGGTCGGCGGCGGCGGGAGTGGGGGCAGGCGCAGCGTATCGAGGGCGCCACAATCCATGGGAGGCGGGCGTGGCTGGGTTCCCGTTGTCGTTGCCGCGGCGTCGATCGGTGGAGGGCTGCATGCGGCGGCGGTGCGGGAACACGGCTGCCGAGTCCTCCGTCGGCGAGTTCGGGGTGGAGGGGAAAAGCCGGCGCCGGCGGCGAGTGGTTGCGAGTGGAGGATTGTGCCGAGCGGAAGAGGCGGCAGGAGAACCTTGCTAACGACGGAAAGTCGGCAGTGGGGAGCGGATATGCCCGCGATCCGGTCGGGTTTGGGCCAGTCCCACGTCCAGTCGGTTTACATCCTCAGGTCACCACATTTGTGTTTTCATACCGTGATTCCATTTAAAATTGGATATATTTTGAAATTAGGGAAGCTGGGTATGAGCGGGGCTCCAGGAAAACCAAAGTACTGTAGAAATTTTGGAACCAATCAAATCAAAACCAAATCCGCTCAGTTTGAACATGTCAAATTTGCATCATCAAGGGACCAAATTGAAGAAATCACGGGTATCACGCAGTACGTTCCTTTAGGAGACAGAGGTAGTCCAAAGATGAGACGGAAACTTGGGCACCACGGGTGCAGGGTGAAACAATGGGCTGCTCGATGGCACGCCTCCTCTCCCTCTGTTTCTATTTATATGCACAAGGACTTGAGGTACAAGTCAAGATTACAAGTATTGTTACACATGAAATATCCCTAACTAATCTTGGTTAGCCGCACGGGTGGATGTCTCCCTAACACACCCCCGCAGTCGGAACTCGGTGCTTCGCCGATGTGAAGACTGGATCGAAATTCATGAAATAAGACAGACGGTAGTCCCTTAGTGAAGATGTCAGCAAACTGAGAACTGGAGGGTACATGTAGCACTCGCAGAGCCCCAAGAGCCACCTTCTCACGCACAAAATGTATGTCAAGTTCGATGTGCTTGGTACGCCGATGCTGAACTGGATTGGCCGAGAGATAAACAGCGCTCACGTTATCACAGTAGACAATCGTGGCGCTGTCAAGAGGACGCCGGAGCTCCTGCAGAAGATTACGGAGCCAACAAGTCTCGGCAACGGCAGTGGCAACAGCACGGTATTCAGCCTCAGCGCTAGAGCGTGACACGGTGGGCTGTCGGCGAGATGACCAAGAGACCAGGTTGTCACCCAAGAACACATAGTACCCTGACGTAGATCGGCGAGTATCTGGACATCCTGCCCAATCAGCATCCGAGTAGGCAATGAGAGAGTGAGAGGTGGAGGAGTGAAGAGTAAGACCATGATCGAGAGTCCCTTTGAGGTAGCGAAGGATCCGTTTGACAATGAGGAGGTGAGGTTCACGGGGATCGTGCATGTGAAGGCAAACTTGTTGAACAGCGTAGGATATTTCAGGCCGAGTGAGAGTCATGTATTGAAGAGCGCCGGCTAGACTACGATAGAGGAAGGGATCGGCCACAGGTGGACCAGTAGAGGCATGAAGTTTTGCTTTGGTATCAACAGGAGTGGAGGACGGATGGCAGTCACTCATGCCGGCATGGTGGAGGATGTCTAGGATATATTGTCGTTGAGATAGGTGAAGAGAATGAGGTTGGCGAGTGACAGAGATACCGAGAAAATGATGAAGAGGTCCGAGGTCTTTCATGGCAAACTCGCGGCTGAAAGTGTTGATGATAGAATGGAGAAAGGAAGTGGTGGATGTGGTGAGAACGATGTCGTCAACATAGAGAAGTAGGTAAGCGATGTCAGAACCGCGATGGAGAGTGAAAAGAGAGTTATCAGATTTGGATTCAAGGAAGCCAATGGAACGAGCAAAGGTAGCAAATCGTTGAAACCAAGCCCGAGGAGCCTGTTTAAGACCGTATAGTGATTTGAGGAGACGACAGACATGAGTGGGACGAGAGGGATCGATAAACCCTAAGGGTTGTTGGCTGTAGACTTCTTCGGAAAGGTTGCCATGAAGAAAGGCGTTTTTGACGTCGAGTTGATGGATGGGCCAATTTTGAGACACAGCGAGGGAGAGAATAACACGGATGGTGGCTGGTTTGACGACAGGGCTGAAAGTCTCATCGAAGTCAATGCCAGGTTGTTGTGTGAAACCACGAACGACCCATCGTGCCTTGTGACGAGCAAGAGATCCATCGGAATTGAATTTGTGACGAAAAATCCATTTGCGACTGACGATGTTGGTACCAGGAGGCGGAGGGACGAGAGTCCAGGTTTGGTTTTGGAGAAGAGCGTCATATTCGTCCTGCATGGCTTGGCGCCAGGAAGGATCACGAAGAGCAACTAGATAATTGTGAGGAATAGGAGAAGATACGGTGGCGGAGAGATTGAGTTTATCGATGGGAGGTGGGAGTTTACCGGTGGTGCTACGAGTGTGATGGATAACGGGTGGTGCCGAAGGGCGGCGAGTGTACACATGAGTAATGCTGGGCCGCGGTGCTGCCACGGCAGGAGACAGAGTGGCGGCAGGCTGCGGTGGAGGCGAGTCAGGAGAAAGAGGTGCCACGGCAGGGGAAGAGGCTGCCGCGGCAGGAGAAGAGGTGGCGGTAGGCTGGCGTGGGCTCGCGGCAGCAGAAATCTCTGCCGCGGCAGGGGGTGGAGTGGGAGATGGTGGTGCCGACGTGGATATGGTTGGAGGTATTGGTAGGAAGTGGGGATCTATGGGGTCGATGATGGCAGGTGGTGGAGATGTTTGTGTGATGGAGGCGTAAGGAAAGGTATGTTCATCGAACGTAACATGTCGGGAGATTAGGATGCGTCGGGAGGACACGTCGAGACACCTATAGCCTTTGTGGCGGGATGGATAACCGAGAAAAATACATTTGGTGGCGCGTGGGGCTAGTTTGTTGGGACTAGTGGAGGAAATGTTGACATAGCAGAGACAACCGAATACGCGTAGGTGATCATAGGATGGATGTGTACCGTAGAGGGTGAAGTGTGGGGTTTGTCTACGGAGGGCTGCGGTGGGACGAAGGTTGAGAAGATGAGTGGCAGTGTGGAGAGCCTCGGCCCAAAAATTGGGAGGCAGGGAGGCTTGGAAGAGAAGGGTGCGGATAACATCATTGATGGTGCGAATGGCTCGTTCGGCTTTTCCGTTTTGTTGAGAAGTGTAGGGGCATGAGAAGCGAAAAAGGGTTCCATGGGATTGAAAGAAGGAGTTTAGTTTAATGTTGTCAAATTCTTTTACATTGTCGCATTGGATAGTTAGAATAGGGAGATTGAAGTGGGTGGTGACAAAGGCATGAAAAGTAACGAACGTGGCAAAGACATCGGATTTCTTACGAATAGGAAAGCTCCAAAAATAATGAGAAAAATCATCAATAATGACTAGATAATAGGCAAAACCAGACATGCTAAGGACTGGGGAGGTCCATAGATCACAGTGTAATAGTTCAAACGGGCGAGTAGTAGACGGGTGCGACAAAGAAAATGGTAACCTAACATGTTTTCCTAATTGACATGCATGACAAAGGGAGGGTCCTGTTTTATACGGCAAGCCGGTGGGTAGAGATGGCGTGGAGCTGTGGCCGGGGTGTCCAAGGCGGCGATGCCAGAGGTCGTGGGAGATGGTGGCGAGGAATGTAGCGGCGTAGGCAGGTGGATTGACGGTGTAGAGAGGGCCTGGACTGTTACATCGGAGAATCACGATCCCGCTGGGAAGGGCCTTCACAGAAAAACCAAAACGATCAAATTCAATGGTGCGGTGATTATCGATGCAGAATTGACGAACAGATATAAGATTTTTGATGATTTGTGGAACTAGGAGTATGTTGTGAAGATAAAGGGGTTTAGTGAGGGTGTTAAGAGTTTGGGAACCGACATGGGTGACAGGAAGAGTTGCACCGTTTCCGACGGTGACAAATTGGGATGAGGATGGAAGGAGGGAGTGGAGATTACCGGGATCGGATGCCATGTGAGAGGATGCACCAGTGTCCATGTGCCAATCGCCGCCGGGTAGCTGCAGGTTGTTGAGGGCAGCGAGGAGAGCCGGGTCGATCTGCTGTTGCTGGTGGGCGGTGGGGACGTAGGAGCCCTGGGCTGTATACGCCTGTGGTGTCATGCTGGGGCGCGGGCCGAGGAGGCCTGGGGACGGCGGCTGCCATGTCGTTGGTGAGCGCGGCTGCCACTGTGTTGATGGAGGTGGCTGCCACGGGGCCTGCTGTAGCTGGGCGCGAGTAGGGGCCCCCGTCCAGGGATTGAACTGCCAGGGGTTGTCGCGGCCGCGCCCACGTCCTCGTCCGTTGTCGCGTCCGCGGCCTCTGCCACGGAAGGTGTTGGTGAAGTAGTTGGTGCCGCGGCCGCCGGCGCGATCGCCCCCGAAGGGAGCAGGCGATGAGCCCCCGAAGGGAGCAGGCGATGAGCGGTCACCAGAAGGAGGGCGCGAGCGCTCCCATTGTTGGGCAGTACGCTCTGGCCCATGGCCCAGAGTGCGGTGGAGGCGGCGTTGCGTGCGTCGGTGCGGCGCTGAGTTTCTTCAAGGATGAGGGCGGAGCGCGTCTGAAGAAACGAGGGGAACGACACCTGAAAGGTGAGAAACAAGCGCAGATGGGCGTAAGTGTCATTAAGGCCTCGGAGGAGCGTCAGAACCAGCGTTTCGTCGCTGATGGGCTGGCCGACGTCAGTGAGGGAGTCGGCGAGGTTCTTGAGCTTGGCGCAGTAGTCGCTGATGGAGAGATCGCCCTGTGGCGTGTTGCGGAAGTCGGCCTCGAGCTGGATGGCGCGGTGCTTCTTGTTGTCGCGGAAGAGATTCTCGATGGCGTCCCAGATGGTGAGCGCGGTGGAGCCAGGACGCATGACGATGCTGAGGAGGTCGGTGTCGATGGAGCCGTAGATCCAGGAGAGCATGGTGTAGTCATCACGGCCCCAAGCAGAAGTAGGAGACGTGTCGGAGGGAGTGGCTTCGCCGGTGACGTGGGCGGTGAGACCGTAGCGGCCGAGAGCGACGAGGAAGAGCTCCCTCCAGCTTGTGTAGTTGCCGTCGGTGAGGCTGAGGGTGATCGGCACGTGGAGCTTGATGGAGGTGGCGTAGGTGGAGGGACTGGTGGTGGTGGGTTGGGTTGGGTTAGGGTTTGGGGAGGGTGTTTGGCCAGCCGGAAGGGAGGCGGCGGCTGCATTGGTGGCGGCGATGATCTGCTGGTTGATGGAGGCTTCGCGGTCATCTAGGGCTTTGGCACGAGCCTCGAGCTCGCGCTCCTTGGCTGCGAGTTCTTCAGGAGTCATGGTGGGAGAGGGGAGGCAGGTTGGCGGCTAGGGTTAGGGTTTTTGGAGAGGGAGGGAGGGGTTTAGGCGGCGGGGAGGATGACCCGCTCTGATACCATGAAACAATGGGCTGCTCGATGGCACGCCTCCTCTCCCTCTATTTCTATTTATATGCACAAGGACTTGAGGTACAAGTCAAGATTACAAGTATTGTTACACAAGAAATATCCCTAACTAATCTTGGTTAGCCGCACGGGAGGATGTCTCCCTAACACAGGGCACAACACTTTTTTAACCAGTCAATTAGTATTTCTTCTTTATTTCATTTGATAAGAATATATATGTTTAGAGATGCTAGTGGGCTAACATGAGGGCACTCTCTACCATCTTTAGTTCAACAGAAATGAATTTAGAGTACTAACTTTTACAATGACATTATATTGAAAAAAGGGATCACTCATGTCCCTATCTCGGCAATCTCATTGAAACAAAACATGAGGGCTGCCGTGTCCTCCGTCGGTGAGTTGGGGGTGGAGGGGAAAAGCCGGCGCCGGCGGCGAGTGGTTGGGATTGTGCGGAGCGGAAGAGGAGAGAACCTTGGGGACGATGGCAAGTCAGCGGTGGGGAGCGGAGATGCGCCGCGGCCCGCGGGTCGGCGAAGAGAAGGGAGGCGGTTGCAGCTGGATACGGTCGGGTTTGCCCCAGGTCCACTCGGTTTACTATACATCCTAACGTCACCACATTTGTGTTTTCATATCGTGATTCGAAATTGGATAGATTTTGAAATCAGGGAGGCTGCGTATGAGCAGGGTTCCAGGAAAACCAAAGTACTGTAGAAATTTTTGAACCAATCAAATCAAAACCAAATCCGCTCAGTTCGGACATGTCAAATTTGCATCGTCAAGGGGCTAAATTGAAGAAATCGCGGGTATAAAGCAGCACATTCCTTTAGAAGAGAGAGAGTGTTCAAAGATGAGACGGAAACTTGGGCACCACGGGTGCACGTCACAACACTTTTTTAACCAGTCAATAATTATTATTTCTTCTTTGTTTCATTTAATAAGAACCGATATGTTTAGAGATGCTAGTAGGCTAACATGAGGGCACTCTCTACCATCTTTAGTTCAACATAAATAAATTAGAGTACTAACTTTTTCAATGATATTATCTTGAAAAAAGGGATCACTCATGTCTCTATCTCGGCAATCTCATTGAAACAAAACCTATAGCGTAAGTCAGAAGGCAAACTCTAGCCCAAATAGGTCCAGAGCTCAAAATCTACAAACATAAACCAAAGTAAAAGTAAGAAACGTTTTGCTCGCACTGATGACAAAGCGTCGCAAATTAAACTCGAACTATCCTCACGCCATCATAGACTTTGGACGTAGAAGACGGAGCAAATACTACCAAAGCCAAAGAACGAGACTAAGTACATTGTCATCATCGATGATCACATGAACTCCATCTGCTTCCTTGGGGTGCTCCTTTAGATAGGCTTCAGAAGCACAACCCACAAGTGGAGAAGAGGTGGTCTTCCAGGTTGATATCGAGTTAAAGGAGGTGCAGCTCCATCCAACGACAAAATTTTCATTTTTCTGATTAGGATTGCCTCGAACTGGTCCACTAGCTCCTGGATCTGGTCTTTGAAAGAAATCCTCTAGGTCTGCATGTAAGATAGAACTAGCCCCCAAACCTTTTTTTTTCGAAATGGGGATTCCCCAGCCTCTGCATCAATTGATGCATACGGCTTCCTTTATTAAAAAATAGTCATAACAACCAGAATTCAATATGAAAACTTATTACAGCTCATGGATCACTCAAAGTTTCTACAAAAATGAGCCATCTAAACACCAGTAGCATGAAGCGCCTTTGCATCGTCATGTTAGTCTTCGATTAGCACGCCAACCGTACTGGCTGTAGAAATCCCGTGCAACCGTTGCCAGTCGGTTGCACCCAATATCCATAGCAAGGCGCTCCTCCTCTGGGCGCAGATAGGACCACATATGGATCCAATGGCTAGCCATTGGAATAACCTGCAAAAATGATGGAAATTTTGTTTTGTTAAAAATGCAATCATTGCGCACATTCCATATCGCCCATAGCAAAGCACAAACTCCAACTCTAATGTGGGTTTTTCTTTTTTTGTCTACCCCATTTAGCCAGTTGCCGAAAAGATTAGTTATATTCATAGGCGCAGTTATATTGAAAGTCATATAAACTATTCTCCAAATCATCTGCGTAAAAGGGCAAGAGATAAATAAGTGATTAATTGTCTCCTGTTGATCACAAAAACAACAATTAGTAGGACCATTCCAATTACGTTTAGCCAAGTTATCTTTTGTAAGAATAACCTTCTTGTGAAGGAACCACATAAAAATCTTTATTTTTAATGGCACCTTCAACTTCCAGATATGTTTTTTGAGGGAGACCGTGTGTCCAGATAAAAGATCATTATACATTGACTTTACTGAGAAGACTCCAGACTCTGTTAAATTCCATGTAAACCTATCTTCATTATCATTTAGCTGAACCAAGATAAGTCTATGTAGGAGATGTGTCCATCTCTCCCATTTGTTACCGTTTAAGGTCCGACGGAAACTAATATTAAGTGGACTTGCTGCAAGCACATTTTCAACCGTGACATTCTTGTGATTTACAATATTGTATAGAGATGGGTACTCTTCCGCGAGAGATTTGTCCCCTAACCAAATATCCTCCCAGAACCTTGTGTTCATCCCATTGCCAACCACAAAAGAACCTCTAGTCAAAAATTCCTCTTTCACTTTCATTAGACCTTTCCAAAAAGGAGAATCAGTTGGTTTTTCTGAAACCTGTGACAAAGTTTTCGAGTGTAGGTATTTCTTAGTGAGCAACTCTTGCCAAATTCCTTCCTCATTCAGAAGTTTGTAAAGCCACTTACTTAGCAAACTTTTATTCTTTATATCTAGCACTTCTATTCCCAAACCCCCCTGGTCTCTACAAATAATATTCCATTTAGTCAACCTATATTTTTTCTTATGACCATCGCTTTGCCAAAAAAAAACATGACCTGAAAAAATCTAGCCTCTTCCGAACACCTTTTGGGATCTCAAGGAACGAGAGCATAAACATCGGGAGACTAGTTAAAACCGAATTGATTAATACTAATATGTCTCCATAGGACAACATTTTACCAATCCAACTACTTAACTTTTTCTCAAACCTATCCTCCACCGGTTTCCATTCACCGTTTCTCAATTTTCTGAATTGGATTGGAATCCCCAGATATCTTAAAGGAAGTGACCCTATGTCACAACCAAAAAGAGTTTTGTAGTCATTCTCCATCTGTTTTGCCCGCCCAAAACAGAAAAGTTCACTTTTATGAAAGTTTATTTTTAACCCTGATAACTGTTCAAAGATACAAAGCACTAGCTTCATATTTAAAGTTGTATCCATGTCATGCTCCATAAATAAAATGGTGTCATCGGCATATTGAAGAATAGACAGGCCCCCTTCAACCAAATGAGGAATGAGACCTGCTACTTGACCATCTTCCTTTGCTCTTGCAATCAAAATTGCCAGCATATCCGCAACGATATTAAATAAAATGGGCGACAATGGATCACCCTGTCGTAGACCTTTTTGAGTTTGAAAATAGTGTCCTATGTCATTATTTACCCGAATGCCCCCAAACCTGCTTCATAGATATCCAAATTTTGCGGTTAAAGACTAAATTGTTCGTATTATTCCATATGCTCCAAACAATAGCAGCTGCAATCACATTGAGCTGCATAAATTTCTTATTGCATAACCATTTTAAGGCCAAAGAGATGAAATATGTAATCATCACATTACACACCACAAATACATCAAACCATAAGAATTTAGGAACTAACTGTGAGAGAACAAATGATTCTCTTATCTCTTTACAAAGAGTGCATTCCAAAGGTTTCAGAATACCCCTTTTCCTCATGTGTCCCTAGTTAGAACTTTTATTTGGGGAGGATAACCACAAGAAATGTTGAATCCTGGGAGGTATCTTAACATCCCAAAAGCATGCAAATAAATGGGTTGGACCCTCTAAAATTAAAAATGGCATAAAGAGACTTAGAAAAATAAATTCGTTTAGAATCATATTTCCAAAGAGACTAGCTACTAGCAACCTCTACAATCTCCATCCACTCCATCATTTGGCCACCCTTCGGTACCCGCAAAGGTTCTAGCAGATCAGGGTACTTGACACCCGCAAAGGTTCTAGCAGATCAGGGTACTTGACAAGTTCAGGCTTAGCTCGCTGACAAGCCTGACAAGTCTAAAGAGACAATTAAATGTGTTTTTTCATATCTGGCCACATAATTTATATTTTGATGTGAACCGGTGTGAAAAGTCAAGAACATTTTCTGCTTCAGTAGTTGATTGTTGCCAATCTAGATGTGCCCTTTTTGCTTGATCATTCCATTTTCAAAAGCGAACAATGAAGATTCATCAGAAGTGACAACTAGCTTTAGCGACTAATTTTCTAGCCTTCCCATCATCGGAATACCCTGAAATCACTTCTTCCATTCAGGTAGGTTGGCAAACTGATAATATAACTTATGGGGGTATGTATACTTCTTTCCCACCATAGGTACACACCCCTTTGCTAAACTTGTGAGGCTATCTTATTTGTTTCTCCCAAATAACAAAACATAACAATTAAAAACTTTGCAGGTCAGCAGTTTTTGAAAAATAACTCCAGCCTTTTTAGCTAGTCCTTGTACTAACAAATATATTGCACACTTCTTCATGTAAGGAATCCATTTTCATCATAGCGAAATGTGTAGAAACCTACTGTAGGACACATGGCACCATTAAGATTTTTAGAAAATAGGAATCAATTGAGCAGAGAACCATTTGCTGTCACAGTACAAAAGTAAAATAATCACGAAACACACATCGCAACTGTACGCAACTCAAGCCACAGAATCCACAGGCACCTCCACTTATCAGCACTTGGAACAGAGGCAAAATCTGCACAACCAATTACAAGTAGTCTTCCAGTGAATGAGCAGAGAACAAATTATTGAAATACTAAAAATCTTCATCAAGCCGAAGGACGCAATAATGGAAGGGAAAAACATTTAGACCGACAACACAAGATCGACCAACAACCACCCTATGACAAGCGAAAACATCAAAAAAAGAAGCGTCCACGTTAAACTTAGTGTCGTGGTGAACCTGAGTCAATTCGAATGCCTGCGGAGAGACTTCCCCTCTGGAGGCCCCTCCGCTGACAGAGACCTCCCCTCCGCTAGCTTGCTCAAACCAGGTTTGCGGAGAGACTTCACCTCTGGAGGCTCCAATGGCATGCTTAAAGCTGGCTTGCGGATAGACTTTCCCTCCAGAGCCTGCTCCACTGGCATGCTTAAAACTGGCCTACGGAGAGACTTTCCCTGGAGAGGCTGCTCCACTGGCATGCTTAAGGCAGGCTTGCGAAGAGACTTTCCCTCATTAGGTTGCTCCAATGGCTTGCTCAAAACTGGCCTGCGGAGAGACCTTCCCTCTCGAGGCTGCTCCAATGGCATGCTTAAGACAGGCTTGCGAAGAGACTTTCCCTCATTAGGCTGCTCCAATGGCTTGCTCAAAACTGGCTTGCGGAGAGACCTTCCCTCTCGAGGCTGCTCCAATGGCTTGCTCGAAACAGGCTCGTCCTCTGGTTTGCTCGAAACAGGCTTCCGGAGAGATGTAGCTGATCCTGTCAGTTTCCGCAGAGTCTGCTGCCTTGGATCGGTAGCTTCTACGTTTTCCTTCAGCAGAATAGCTTCCATTTTCTCGAGGAACGAATCAACGAGAAGAGGAATACTCTCCAGGCCTTGGGGGCGGAGTTCCTTCTCCCCGTCCAGACTCTTGCTCAAGTAGTCCACGGAGAATTCCATGGCTTTCCCGGTGGTGCAGCGATCGCCCAAGATACTCTCGGCGGCCTGAGCGGCGCCTTTGAGCCGCAGCAGACTCTCCATGACGACCTTGCGGTCTCTTTGGATTGACTTCCTTTCTGCTTCTGCACCCACCATGCTATTGATCTCAGCAAGACCTTCCTCCAGTTCTTTCAGCTCCTTGCCCGGCGACGATAACTTCTTGCCTGCGTACTCGCGCGCCGCCTGGATCAGCTCATTAACGACCGGCACGACGAACCACCCGATCAGTACGATTGCGGCTTCTATTACCATGGTTAATGCGCAGTTTTCACCTACCAATTCAGTACGAAATGATCAGCACAACAACTAGCTAGCAGGAGGACATGAACTAATTATGAGAGGACCAGTTCTTACCTGCGAATTCAGAGGAGCGTCCACCAGGATCCAACGTGGCTTAATCGCCACTGCTGCTGCTGCTGCAGATCGAACCGGCCGGCGAAGGTGGGGAAAGTGGAGCTCACGAAAATTATAGACAGATGATGAAGTGAAATGGTCAAAAGGTACACAACTTTCCCCTTTTTTATTAGAGTAAAATAGTCAAAAAGGACATGAATTGATTGTGAGAGGAGAAGTTTTTTTTATCTAGGCCATCGTTTTGCTTCTCCCAAATAACATAACATCAATTTGAAACTTTGCAGGCCAACTATAATACTGGAACATCGGTGTCTAAAAAAAACTCCAGATTTTCTGGTTAGTCCGAGTAACAAATATATTGTATATTTCGTTATGCGAGGAATCCATTTTCATCGTACCGAAATGGGTAGAAACCAACTGCACGACGCGTCACACGCGGTACGGTTAGCTGAGATGTTTAGAAAACGGGAATCAATGATCAATCGAGCAGAGAACCATTTGCTGTCACAGTACAAGAGTACTTCGATCAAGAACCACACATCACAACTGTACGCAGCGCAAGCCAAAGCATCCACAGGCAGCTCCACATATCAGCACTTGGAACAGAGGCAAAATCTGCACGGCAATTTCCCCATCACTACTAGATAAGAAAATATCAGCACCAGAACGGCACAGCCCAGTTATAAGGAGAATACACATGCTTGAGATTCACAAGGTACCATCCAAACCCAGGAAGTGAGCAGACGGGAGCAAATTTATGGATTATTTATTGTTAGTTCGAACGAAGGGAGTACTAAGGACTGATGAAAACTATTTGGGCATTTGGGGATTCTATTATTGTTAGTTCAAACTAGCACAGTGGCCCTCGCAAATGCGAGGGCATCACCTTTTGGTCCTTCATCCTTTGTCTACCAAATTAACCACTTCATACATGTTCACACTACAAACTTTTGATTTTATTACCCCGAAATGTGTCATATAAAATATCACATTTGTGGCAACCTCTTTATCATGCTAAATTTGTGATCGAATTGTTATTGTGAATTTTTCTAAATGTTACATTAATGATAATACATGTTATATTTATGTCATATTGTGAGCTCGCACATACTATCTATTTTATATTATATGAACATGTGATTTGTTTGTTTGCCGCTTTTAGGTGTACATTTATCTCGTTATTCAGTATAGTATATCCAAATAATGATGGGTGTCCACATAGCAATGATGGGATTGTATCTAGGTCATATTTTAAAGGGATTATCAAATTATATTAGCTTAATAAGTGAAATGAATTTTTTTACTCGTTAATAGTTAGATAGACTGCGAGAATTTTCATTTGATTAACTATCTCTAGACTCTAGACCCTTCTTTCTCTCATGTCCTCGCTCCAGTTCGAACTATGTAACGTATTATACATGGACATGGTCTTTACGATGGAACTTTGATCTTGATAAAAACAGCATCATGCTTCATAAGAAAATAAGACACCAAATATAATTGAACACAAATGTGATGATATTGTTTTACACTATTGGATGTAATACCTACATGACTTATTGGTCACGGTCTTTGATAAAGGCATGGGCCATCAAATTAATTTTGGTCGCATTGTGCATTTAATATCTAGTATAAAGAAAACAGATTAAGAACTCCATGATTGGAATTTTTAGCTATACTTTGTAAGAAATCTTTAAGTACTACATGAACATATAGACCAAGTAATTAATCCAATATAAATGTGTAAACACACAATCATGAATATATTTCTTTGGTCAACACACATTTTTTCTTGAATTACTTAATGCACACATTTGTGTGGAAACTTCAAACCTTTTCTTTTTTATAACTAATAAATTCAAACTTGAAAAAATGTTTTACTACAAAATTTATTTCGCGGTAAATTGAAAAATCACTATTTTCTTCATAGCATACATATTCATGTATTTCATAGAAAAAACACTTTTTTGGAGCATCAAGTTTGCTTTTTTGCACATCCCACACAGGTTATGTGTTTGCATGCAAATTTACATAAAAACTTAGGACAATGACATATACATGCATCACATTCTTTGATTTTCTGACACTTCTAACATAATTTTTCACTCCAAAAAATACAATGTTGGGAGATGAATTGATTATCCGGTGTTCTTTCAATGATTAATCCAAGAGAAGTAAGTTAACAGACAACCGTGAATATTTTCCTTTGATAAACACCAAATCGGTATTGATTTACTTTGCTTAAACGTTTATGTTGAAATTTCAAGTATTTTCTCTCTTAAGATTTAGGCGTGAAATGTTTTACTATTTAATTTATTCCAAAGCAGGTGCATCTAGTTTTATGTTTCGTATTTTAGTTGGTAATATTGTTTACTTTGGGCCGGTCCCTTTGGCACCAGAGCCTATGCTCCTGACTGCCTGAGATGAACAGTAAAATGTTATAATTTTTTTCACAATATATAAATTATTTTATTTTATATGTGTACGAAGGTTCACCAAGAATGAAAGACATGTCAATGTTCTGAAAATATTGGAGCATGGGATTTATATTTTGTACAGATCACAGAGCTTATATTTTTTCATGAAAAAATACATATTCACTTAGATGACGGACATGTAGTAGCATACGTTTGTTTAGATATTTAATCATCGTAATATTATAATTTATTTTACTTCACGACACGTTATTTTTTGAACGAATTTGCATATCTGTTGTCTTTTCATTATGTTGTATACTCGGTCATGTCATATAGCTTGACATAGTTTTCTACCCATGTCCTAGTTAGTCATGTGCGTAGTTAGCCAATGCCATATATACGTCTTGAGACACCAGTATGAATCAACGAAAAACTCTATCAATCAAGTACATGAGTTGCTTTTATAGTCGTGTTCACCACAAATTTCATGATCCCACACTCTATTAAACATGATTCCAATGTAATATGGTACATAAATTTGAGGAGAAAGATTAGATATAAATTTTAGTTGATTAATTTTGATACAGACTCTTCCGTTAAATAGAGTTAAAGAATTGTACGTATATTTTTTGGACTCTCCACTCTCTCTTTAAATCCTATACATAAACAATTAGTTTATATTTTATATTATACTATCACATCTTCCCAACTGAATCACCACGTCAAGTTTTTTTTTCAATCACGTCTAGCTACATTAATTAGCCGAGCAGCCATCGAGCAAATTTTTTTTTTTTGGATTGACTCTATTCTCCGTAGGATGCCCTTCTCTTAATATAATCTGTCATACGAGACTTTCCTTTGTAATCACATTAGCTAGTTTAGCCACCCAACGTGCACACCTTTTTTTTTTTATTAGACGCACTCCTCTATTTATGTACGTAACCTTTTCAATGTAATAGATCAGATTCCTTTTCTTTAGTAATCAACCAAAGCTGTTATTGTTTCCAACGTGTCAAACGGACCTACACTGTTACGTAACTAATAATCTTTCATTAAATCATAGCCATTAATTTTAGATCTAATCATTAAAATAATTAAGATGATGTGGATCAACCTAATGGCTCTATTAAACATCTGTATTTTGCTTTTAGTATATAATAGATAATAGATAGCTAGATTCCCTATCTGGGCATTTGGGGGTTCTATTAAACAACCATGATATGCCGATGTTTACTTACCAAAAAACTTACCAAAAAGAGACCACGATAACAGGGAGTACTAAGGACTGATGAAAACCCAATATAACATGTATGTTGTGGCAGCACTTGACCCGATATTTTAATTCAACACATAAACCTAAGAGTAAAGAAAAAGTGACAGAACCAAGCTGAGATCAGTACAGCTATCGACATGTATCCTAGCATTACTCCAAACAAAGTGGACCTGGTGATCATGTGAATGGAAACATACTGTGAGCATTTCACTATTGATTTTCCACAATTTTTCTGCTCACCAAATTCAAAACCTGATATCCTATGAAATCATCATATGTCACTGCAACTCACAAAGCTTCATATGATCCATGGTGATTTGGCATCATCCATGGTGATAACCAGCTAGAGAGCACTTTTAACCAATCACTGCATGGACAGGCGCAGGAGCTCTAAGTGGCATGGTTCGTGTTCATACCTTTTAATATTTCAAATTCTTCGGGCATGAACCTGGTGAATAAGACAAACAAAGTGATAGGGAACCATAACTTACTTATAAACAGCACCACTGACAATGTGTTTCCCCTGCAAAGGAGAACCTGATCAAGAATCTGAAGAAAACATGACAAAATAGTATAGTTCAGTCTGTAAAACTGTGAATTATTATATGTTTAGAGATTTTAACATAAACATGATAAATATCTATGGATATGTGACTATTTAATAGGCACTGATATGAAGAATTTGGAAAAAAAAGATTGAAATGATATGACACAATAACCTACAGGCTGAATTGTTGTTGCAGCTGATCGCTGAACACCATCCCTTGTGTCTCAAAGAAGTACGACATGGGCAACAAGAAACGGGTTGGAGGAGGAGACTGGCGAACCCAAGGATGCGTTTCAGCCATTCAGCCATATATTAGAGCAGCCCTTAAACCCTCAAACCCTAAAAAATAACTGCTTTTTTACAGTTTGTGAGAGGAAAAACGCGTAGACTAGAACCCCTAAACCCTCAAACCATCAAAAAAATTTAAAGGCCCAACCCTCAAACCCATTTTCAACCTGTAGGAGTAGGGGTTGGGGAGGCCAAACAGCCCCCAACCCGCACTCCTCTTCCTCGTCGCGCGGGAGGGAAATTTCCCCTCCCAACCTCCCGCCTCCGCGCCGCCGCCCGCCTCCCGCCGCGATTCCGGCCGGCGCCCGCCTCCGCGCGACCCCTGCCGCCGCCGCGAGCTCTCCCGCCCCCGGATCCGCGCCTCCCCGCCAGCCGCCGCCCCCGAGCCGCCCCTGCCGCCCCGCCTCCCGCACCTCCCCGCGCCGCCGCCGACCCCTGCTGCCCCGCCTCCCCGAGCCACGCCTCCCGCCTCAGCGTCGTTGCCCGCACCGAGGAGCGCGATTTCCGCCGGAATACATGCGGATGTCCATCCGGAACCGCGATGAGGCGGAAATGGCCGCCTTCCGTGCGGCGCATCCGCAGAACGTCGCAGAGGAGCTCGAGTTCTACGCGCAACTGGCGGTGAAGTGAGCTGCGGCGGCCGCCTCTCGACCGTCTTCATCCTCGGCGCCGCCTCCCACTATCGTAGTTGACGATAGCTCCGACGACGACGATCCCGATTGGATCGATAAGCTGATCGCGGAGATGGAGGCCGAGGATGACGCGGAGGAAGCCGCCAAGAAGGCCGCGGAGGATCCCGATTGGTACGACAAGATGGTCACGGAGATGGAGGCCGAGGAAGCCGCGGAGGAAGCCGCCAAGAAGGCCGCGGAGGATGGCGACAGCTCCGATTTCGATGAGGACTTCTGGGATAAACCCTAGATGGTGTTAGTGTCTACCTAGTAACTATCTACCAAGTGTCAATGTCAGTGTCTACCTAGTGTCAATGTCAGTGTCTACCTATGAACAATTGTGATATATCATGAATGTTTTTAAGGGTTTGAGGGTTCTAGTCTTTGCCCCTGTTTTTCACCCCTCAAAAGTGCCAAAAAATGCTCATTCTCAACCCTTAAACTGCTTTGAGGATTTGACGGTTTAGGGGTTCTACTTTTTTTTTTGCGAATGGGAAATATATTAATCACTCAACTCAACATGGGAACAGTCGGTGTGGCATTGAGCCAACACAAGCTCAGGGCCTGATCCAGGCCAGACCCTGAGATCTAGAACTAGTATGGCCTAAATTTGCCAACAAATGGCTTACAAGGTTCTGCTCACGACCAATAGTAGCGATTGACCCACTATGCAAAGCATCCATCAGGTGCTTGATCTCTTGGACTAAGCCTGCGAATGGCGAACGATCAAGTTCACCTGAGCGGATCATCTTCACAGCCTCGCAACAGTCCATTTCTACCAAGCAAGGAAGATTGGACCAGTCCAGAGCCAAAGCCAGACCTTGTCGGCATGCCTCTAGTTCAGCTTCAAGCGGACACATACAGGATGGCAGGTAGCTACTGGCTGAAACGATAACAGCCCCTCCGTCATTTCTTAGAATTACTCCGCTACCTCCTGTTCCAGATTTTGAACAAAACGAACCATCGATGTTCAGTTTCACATGTCCCTCCGGGGGTTTCCTCCATGGTCTCTGCGGTACGACGATCTTGGCCTTCTTCGTTGCCATGTTATCAACATTACCATCGCAGAAAACTTGTGTCTTTCCTTTCACTCGGGTCAGCTTCAGGAAAATGCTTGATCGTCAGGATTGATTGTAAGTAGCTGCACAAGAACCCCTTAGACACCTCAATAGGCGGCGCAGGTTTAAGGTGAACCACTTCATTCCGGCAGTACCAGATGCGCCATATGGTCATTAGAATCATCACCCGCACCGTCTCTGCCCGCCCATCCAATAAGTGCAGGAGCCACTCATTGTCCGAGGAAGTAAGAACAGTGAGCGATGGTAGTGGCCAGACCTCCGTCATTGCTTGCCATAGGTTCCTTGCCATAGGGCATCTGCAAAATGTGTGAAATGTGCTCTCGCATTCCATCCCACAAATAACACATGTATCAGTTATCTCCATATTTCTCTTTTTCTTATTCTCCCAGGTAGCTAAAGAATTTGTAGCTAGTTTCCATCCAAAGATGCGTACCTTAGGGGGGGGCAGGGCACCCCCAAAGTGCCTTCCAAATGGCCCTTCGGTCATTCGGTGCCCTGCTCGTGGCGCCTTGAGAAAGCCGGGTCAGCTCATCCATGCCGAGCCAATACGCACTCTTGACGGAGAACACACCCGATGGTGATGGCGCCCACGCCAGCACGTCCACAGATCGCCGCGGGCTGAGCTTGATTTGTTCGATGACCTCAACATCAGCCTGCACAAAATGTTTACGTACCAGCTGCATATTCCAGGACCCATGTTCAAAGATGAAAGCCGAGACGCGACGTAGACGGCAATCACCTGGTTCTGATATGGGCCTGTAAGAATGTGGTCTGGGAAGCCACGGATCTCTCCATACACGAATCTGCTCTCCGTTACCCACACGCCAGACCAGACCCTTCTTTAGCAGCTCCAAACCATGTTGGACACCTTGCCATGTCGGAGAGGCATTGGCCGAGAAGACAGTATCCTGCAAGACACCATTAGGGTAGTATTTGGCTTTCAAAACTCTTGCACACAGGCTATTTGGGTTAGTTAACAAGCGCCACGCCTGACGCGCTAGGAGAGCTTGATTGAAAACTCTCACATTCCTGAAGCCGAGACCTCCATGATCCTTAGACATGGTAATTTTATCCCAAGAGATCCAGTGAGTCTTCTGTTTAGCCTGGCTCGAGCCCCACCAGTAGTTCCTTACCATGTGCATGAGATCATCACAGACTGCCATTGGCAATTTAAAAACACCCATGATATATGTTGGAATTGCCTGGGCGATGGATTTGATCAGAGCTTCTTTACCTGCCTGAGAAGGGATGCCATCACCCCATACTAACATCCTTTTCAGCAATCTAGCCTGCAGGTTTTGAAAACGTCCTTTGTGCATTCTGCCTTGAGGTGTAGGTAAGCCTAGGTATTTGTCCTCGAAATCTTCAGGTTGTACTTGTAGGATTTGTCTAACTGATGTACATGTCACTGGGGGACATCTTGGTCCAAACAGAATGGAGCACTTGGCTCGATTAATCAGCTGGCCTGTGGCAGATGCATAAGTATCGATAATCTCGCTCACATGTTGAGCCTGATGGGGTCTGCTTTGAAGAATAGCAATGTGTCATCCGCAAAAAGAAGGTGTGAAACACCAGGAGCTCTTCGACACACCTTGATTGGCTCCACCATACCTGAGTTCATGCCCTGTTTCAGAAGAGCTGCCAGACCATCAGCAACAAAGAGGAATAAAAAGGGGGAGAGAGGGTCGCCTTGCCGTAGTCCACGCGACGGTGCAAACGATTCCAGAAGGATTCCGTTAAGTTTGACTGAATATCTCACCGAGGTCACACACCGCATTATCCAATGTACTCACTGGTGAGCAAAACCCAACTTTAGCATCATTCGCTCCAAGAATACCCAATCTACCCGATCATACGCCTTTGAGAGGTCTAGCTTGTACGCACAAAAACTCTTCTCTGGATCTTTCTCCTGTTGAATATGATGAATGCACTCAAAAGCAAGCATGGCATTGTCCGTGATTAACCGTCCCGGAACAAACGCACTCTGAGCCTCTGAGATAATGTCATCCAGTAATGGTCGCAATCTGTTTACAAGGCACTTAGAAACCACTTTATAAATCACGTTACACAAGCTGATGGGCCTAAAATGAGTTAGATTTTCAGGATCATCCATTTTGGGAATTAGAACAATGGTCGTGTCATTAACTCCTGCTGGCATGACCCCAGTCTGAAAGAAATTTTTCACACCTGCAATAATCTCCTCCTTTAGAGCGCCCCAGTTCCGCTGAAAGAACCGAGCCGGGAAGCCATCAGGGCCTGGCGCCTTCAGGGGACCAATCTGAAAGAGTGCATCTGAAATTTCTTTGTCCGAGAATTCTGAGCAAAGTTTCTCATTCATGTCTGGTGTGATTTTCTCCTCAAACAATCCTAAGACAGGATCAGCTACCAGACCCGGATCAGCAGTAAACAGGTTCTTGAAGTAAGATGTGGCCATGCGTCCCATACTTCCCTGCTCTGTTTGCCAATTACCATCATCATCTTGCAACCTTTTAATTTTATTTTTCCGCGCTCGCCAAACTGCCTTACTATGGAAAAACTTTGTGTTACGATCGCCTTCCCGAAGCCAAGCAATCCTAGATCGCTGCATCCACATCATCTCCTCTCGATAAAGTAGTTCATTCATCTTATCTGTGACTTCTCTGATTTCCATTCTATCTGCATTCATATTCATAAGTTGAGAAAGTTTATTTCTAGCCTTTTCTAGCTCTCGGTTAACTGCACCGAATTTGGTTTTACTCCATTGTTGCAACCGTCCCATGACACTCCCCAGACCAATCTGAATGTCACCCAATGTGTGTTTCGCTCCGGCCTCTTCCCAAGCAGTCGCCACCCTCTCTGGTAGGCTGGGGTCACGTTCCCACATAACCTCGTAATATCGCCTAGCTGGTCTTGGCTTTATCTCTGGTTCCGGCACACACTCTAGGACGACCGCGCAGTGATCTGAGCAAGGTGTTACCTTATGTATCACTTTTGCTTCAGCGAAGATATTACGCCACAAATTGCAGGCCACAGCACGATCTAGCCTCACCTGGACATTTGCTCTCCCACTTCGCTTATTGTCATACGTGAATGCTTGGCCTGAGAATCCTAGATCAACGAGTTCACATAATTCCAAAGCTTCCCTGAAGTTCCTCATCTGACTTTCTGACCGTGGAGTTGCAGAGAAGCGTTCGAATCCCCACATAGCTTCGTTAAAGTCGCCGAGAACACACCAAGGATGGTCTGATCGGGGTTTAAGCGCACGGAGCTTGTCCCACATTAGGTGTCTGTTTTCTACTTTTGGTTCTCCATACACACACGTTAGGCGCAAGGGAGGATCAGACTGAGACAGTTGGATGTGCAGGTCAATATATCTATCAGTAACTTGCTGAATATCAACGACAAGATGCTAATGCCAAAACAGAGCCAGGCCCCCACTTCTTCCTTCACTATCCATCCCAACAAAACCCTTAAGCCCAAGTCTACCTTGCAAACTTTTCATCTTCTCCGCTTTCTGCCTTGTCTCACAGAGGAAAACAATCTTGGCATCTACCGACCTGGAAAGGCCGACGATGTCGCGAACTGTCGGTTTGTTCCCCGCGCCCCGACAGTTCAAACTGAAGCAATTCATTGTCCCTGACGGGTCGCTCCATGCGAACCCGTCAGTTGACCAGCGGCCCCGTGGCTGGTTGCCTCTAAAAACTCAACACCCTCCATTGCCTCAGCCTCCGGTTTTAGGGGTTCTACTAGCGATGCTCTTAAGTACAGAAGACGAGGCCAGCAAGCAGCATGGTGGATCACCGGTGGCGAAGGCCAGCGACCAGCGTGTGGGAGAGGCTTGAGAGCCGACGGTCACCAAACAGGCATACTGACAGGGAGGCCTCACCTTCCTTGCCTGCCACATGCCACAGCCTAGCATGTGTAAGCCAGGGCCGGGATAGCAACGAGAAGGGAAAGGGAGGGAGAACGTGCATGACGGGAAAATATTGCAACTTATTGTTCTGTGAGCGTTCTAGATGAAAAACATGCCGCAAAGGTGAGTTTAGATGTAGACATGTGTTCTAGAGAACGTTCTAGGATGCTAAATCTGACGTGCATTCTGATTGAAATCATTCCAAGGATATGTTGGATTGAACTTAGTAATGATCAAAACATTTGGTATGAGATCCAACCAATTCTGCGGTTGTGATGTTTAAACAGACAAAGGGAACCACACATCTATTTTGTATTTAGTAATGTTTTTCAGTTAAGTATTCAGGAAAAGTTTGTTCTCACAAGGATTCACAGAATTATGAATGAATATTAAACATCTGGTAGATATTTGATACATTAGGAAATGAACAGAACTATCACATCACTAACCACAATATCCGTAACGGATCAACGGAGGAGGTGCGACTTGACCTCGGAGCAACCACACAAACGGACAGGGAGCGCACCTCGCAGTAAAAAGGAACAGGCAAGGAATATGAAACCGACATAAATCTGAAAATTAATACAAGTAGAATTGCTTTAGAGTATGTAGCAAAAAGTCCAATTAAAGAATTTTACTTTAGAAAGTGATGGCCTATTAATAAACAACTAAAAGATGAAAAGGCTGGCACAGGATCCAAATCAATGAACTGAAGAATAGCATGCAAGGACAAGTAAGAAAATATTATGTGTGTATGTATCTATTTCTTAATATAACCACCAAAAGCTTTGCATCATCATGTACAAGTATTTATTATTGTACATTCTAGTTTATTAAGAAGGCTAAATATGTGATTTGATGGATGAAAGCTAGCCAACTTGATGCAATACATAAACTATTCAACTAGGAGGTAAAACCCAACAAAAACAATTATGCATACAACAACTATTTAATGCATCGGTGCACATTTTTGATTATAAATAAATGTCGATGATTGTTTTTTCCAACATGAAACATAATACGAAAACACACATCCAACTGAGGCATTCCATCGAACATCAACTGCGTGTCCTGAATAAGACCAACTCCACAGTGCAAGCAAAAATCCAAATATCAAGGTGTACTGCTGTAAACTGAAACTGAAGTCCAAAGGTGCAAGCATTGGGTAAACTTCCACTAAATGTGCAGCTAACTCACTCGTTGTACTTTTTAGGGTATCAAGCCTGACCATTTATTGGATAGATGGAACTTACCACCTGCTGACCTGCAGATACAAAAAAGAAATTCCCTATGCAAACCACTAGACACAGTAGTAGCTTTCCAAATCTGATTAAACCTGACACTGCAGAGATATAACACCAATCCATCATCGGAAAACAGTGTGCTACACAATCATGTAATGTTGGTGAAGAATCGACTGTGTTGGTAATCTTTTTTTTGAGGCAAATCAGTGGGTTTCCCCACTGTGTATATTTATATATTTTCAATAAATTGTATGTACAAAAAGCATATTGCTAGAGTTAAGCAATAGCTGACTAACTAGCAGGCCCTAAGCCCAAAGGAAGAAGAAAAAAAAGAACAAACTTATCTGGAGTTATTGAAATCTCTCAACCCAAATTTTGAGGCCAGTATAAGACTTTCTAGGAGTCTTATATAGTAGAAGCGAAACTTCCTCCTTGAACTTTCTTCGACATCGGTATAGATTTGGTGGAGTACTTTTGAAGATGAAGGCATTGCGAGTAGTCCAAATGGCCCAGGTAATCAACATGATCAGCTCCATGAAGAAAGGAAGTTTGAGAGATAGCTTCAAGCTTGTAATGAAACTCTGAATATCTGCCTGTTGTGGAGGGATCCAGGTTGGACTTATGTATCTCCAACACATCTGGGCAAATGGACACTGGAAGAACAGGTGATTTCTTGTCTCCAACTCATCTTGGTCACACATAATGCAAGAGTAATTATCCATGAAGAAATTTTTCCTTGGCAGCATGGCTCTGGTGTTAAGGCGATTATGAATCAGTAGCCAGAAGAAAACCTTATGTTTCTGCTGACAACAGCTTTTCCACATCCATTTCAATGCTTGGATAGTGCCACCCTTATCCATGAGAGACTTATATGTGTTGGTAATCTCGTAAGCTAATAATAGAAAAATTCCTTTTGTAAAATTCTGTGGTGGATACTGTAACTCGAGCATTAAGACCACACGGATAGAAGCACTTCGGAGCTGACTACATATCAACACTTTGGAACGAAGCAAAATCTGCACGGCATTTCCCTTGCATTACTGCCTAAGAAAGCATTAAGATCACACAAAGTACCATAAACACATAAAGCGAGCAGAGAGTAGAAGGCAAATTTATGTCATGTTTCTTCTTAGTTCAAATGAAGCTCTGCAAAATAAGCAGCAGCCTTACATGGGGATTGCCCCGGTGATAAAATCAGTACTTCTGAACGATATCTAAACAAAAACAAGGAATCTCGACCAAACCACCTACACCTCATCACTCGCACGATTCTTACCAGTTTTCCACTTCGAGGTCCGGCTGGAGCTTGGGAAGTGCTTGCCCAACGCTCTGTGCTCTGGACCCGGCATCGGTGCGAAGATCGGGCTTGCGTTTGTTGGCTGGCGGGGTGCTTGTGCCGGCAGGAGACCGCAGAGCATTCAATCTATTTGTACCCATGACCCGGCTAGGGGTATCAGCCTGCCTCCAAGCCGAGCCCGGAGCTTGACTAATCACACTCGTCCCAAGAGAATGACCGAGTACTCGTCCGGTCTCCGGATGATCCGGGCTCGGAGGCACTAGCCTTCTTCCATGGATTGGCACCGCCCGTGCGGTGGATCCTCCGTCCCTCCGTTCCCGAACCCACACATTTCCCGATGAAGAAGCTCGAGTGATGCTGCTTGGGTAAAACATCGCAGCCCCTCGGTAAGCGGACCCATAGTCCGGCCGCCTCAAGCACCATCCATTGCTTTAGCCGGATCACGGAAGACCGCCAAGGCATTCTTGTCATTCAGGAAAACCAATTCGCACTCCCGGCCAAACCTCAAGACCAGGGAGCTAACATCAGCTTCCCTTGGCAGGTCCAGAATTGCAATAACGAGCCTCGGGTCCATGTCCACCATGGGATCAAAGTAAGGATGGGAAGCCGGGACAGGTATACCAGCTTTGGAGCCCAGAACATGAGCAGGCACCTTCGACTTGGGTGTGACATGGATGGTAACAAAACTCTTGGGCTCCCAACCAACAGCTCGAACGAGACGGCTTCCACCTATCCGCAATGAGCCCGATTGCATCCCTCTTGTCCTTCGTCATTTGACAGAACACATGGACCTTGATGTTACTTGAAGAATTCCCTCGCGCCTTTCCAAGCACAAGAAATTTGCACCGCTCCTCTATGGCCAGCACCCACTTTGGCTCTCGATGGAGAAGATCAGAAAGCAATTCCGATGCGCTTGAGTTCTCACCAAAATGCAATGCATCTAGATCGGGCGGTAGGATGTCGAAAGCTTCAGCAAGGACCCTTTTCCTCTCCATTTTTGCACACTCCTCATCACATCAAAGCTTCCTCTGCCCAAGAGGTACCCTCATCCCGCTTGAATTCACTGGCTGGAGAGGCATTGGCAGCTTCTGTATGATGGAAGTATCAAACATACTATCACCATTGTATGATCCACCAGCACTGCACGGCACAGTTGAAGTGATACGGCCACAAGAACGGGTAATAGTCACACGGACTTCACATCTAATGTCCGGGCAAGGTGATAATGGGTGGCATGGGGTATTGCAAGTGTGCTTGCATTCCCTCCTTGGGACACTGCATAACTGTCCACATGAAACTTTGCTCCCAGAGCTTGAACTAGCCTCTCCATTTGTAGGCGGCGGATCACAAGGGGAAGGGTGGCAAGTCCTGGCGCAAGCGTGCAGTCCACATTGACGGTTCTTACCACAGGGTTGGTTGCATCGGATGTCCTTTGAACCACAAGGGATGTTCCTTAACATCACATGTCCCCCGAGTGCATTCTCTCATTACGGGCACCACCCAAGGCAGGCAGTCTCCAAAATGGCATTGATGCGAAGCTGGATGCCCACAAGGTTGAGGGACAATGCACTCGGTGCGGGCATGATGGAGCTGGTGTGCCGCACGGGCTGTGGTGGCAGAATAGATGTCCTGCCACAGGCACAAGTGAGATCACTGAATATGGTCTCGCGGCAAGGATCGCAGTGACCGCTGTGGCAGAGATGCTGGCATCCGTGCTGCCCACACCGGAGCTTCTTGATGGCGTGTAACTCACACGTTCGTTGGGAACCCCAAGAGGAAGGTATGATGCGCACAGCAGCAAGTTTTCCCTCAGAAAGAAACCAAGGTTTATCGAACCAGGAGGAGCCAAGAAGCATGTTGAAGGTTGATGGCGGCGGGATGTAGTGCGGCGCAACACCCGAGATCCCGGCGCCAACGTGGAACCTGCACAACACAACCAAAGTACTTTGCCCCAACGAAACAGTGAGGTTGTCAATCTCACCGGCTTGCTGTAACAAAGGATTAACCGTATTGTGTGGAAGATGATTGTTTGCAGAGAAAACGAGTAAAACAAGTATTGCAGACAGATTTGTATTTCGAGTATAAAAGAATGGACCGGGGTCCACAGTTCACTAGAGGTGTCTCTCCCATAAGATAAAAGCATGTTGGGTGAACAAATTACGGTCGGGCAATTGACAAATAGAGAGAGCATAACAATGCACATACATGTCATGATAAGTACGAGTGAGATTTAATTGGGCATTACGACAAAGTACATAGACCGCCATCCAAGCTGCATCTATGCCTAAAAGTCCACCTTCGGGTTATCGTCCGAACCCCTCCGGTATTAAGTTGCTAAACAACGGACAATTGCATTAAGTATGGTGCGTAATGTAATCAATAACTACATCCTCGGACATAGCATCAATGTTTTATCCCTAGTGGCAACAACACAACACAACCTTAGAACTTTCTCATCATCTGTCCCAGGTGTCAATGCGGGCATGAACCCACTATCGAGCATAAATACTCCCTCTTGGAGTTAAGAGCAAAAACTTGGCCAGAGCCTCTACTAATAACGGAGAGCATGCAAGATCATAAACAACACATATGCAATAACTTGATAATTAACATAACATGGTATTCTCTATCCATCGGATCCCGACAAACACAACATAGAGTATTACGGATAGATGATCTTGATCATGTTAGGCAGCTCACAAGATCCAACAATGAAGCACAATGAGGAGAAGACAACCATCTAGCTACTGCTATGGACCCATAGTCCAGGGGTGAACTACTCACTCATCACTCCGGAGGCGACCATGGCGGTGTAGAGTCCTCCGGGAGATGAATCCCCTCTCCGGCAGGGTGCCGGAGGAGATCTCCGAGAATCCCCCGAGATGGGATTGGCGGCGGCGGCGTCTCTGGAAGGTTTTCCGTATCGTGGTTTTTTCGCATCAGGGGTTTCGCGACGGAGGCTTTAAGTAGGCGGAAGGGCAGAGTCGGAGGGCTGACGAGGGGCCCACACCATAGGGCGGCGCGGGCCCCCCCTTGGTGATGTCTACGGGAGCTTCTATTCTTGTAGACAGTGTTGGGCCTCCAAGAGCAGAGGTTTGTAGAACAGCAGCAAGTTTCCCTTAAGTGGATCACCCAAGGTTTATCGAACTCAGGGAGGAAGAGGTCAAAGATATCCCTCTCATGCAACCCCGCAACCACAAAGCAAGAAGTCTCTTGTGTCCCCAACACACCTAATAGGTGCACTAGTTCGGCGAAGAGATAGTGAAATACAGGTGGTATGAATAAGTAGTAGCAACGGCACCGGAAAAGTGCTTTGCCCAGGACGAGTAAACAAGCAGTAGTAACGCAGCGAGTAGTAACGCGAGTAAAACAGTAAACAAGCAGCGATAGCAGTATTTAGGAACAAGGCCTAGGGATTACACTTTCACCAGTGGACACTCTCAACATTGATCACATAACAGAATAGATAAATGCATACTCTACACTCTTTTGTTGGATGATGAACACATTGCGTAGGATTACACGAACCCTCAATGCCGGAGTTAACAAGCTCCACAATTCAATGTTCATATTTAAATAACCTTAGAGTGCATGAAAGATCAATTCGACTAAACCAAGTACTAACATAGCATGCACACTCGTCACCTTCATGCTATGTAGGAGGAATAATACACATCAATACTATCATAGCAATAGTTAACTTCATAATCTACAAGAGATCATAATCATAGCATAAACCAAGTACTAACACGGATGCACACACTGTCACCATTACACCGTGCAGGAGGAATAAAACTACTTTAATAACATTGCTAGAGTAGCACATAGATAAATTGCGATACAAAATACATTGCAATCATAAAGAGATATAAATAAGCACTTCACTATGCCGTTCATAACAGTGAATAAGTATTCTGTGAAATATAGCCTAAGAGACCCACACGGTGCACACACTCGTCACCTTTACACACGTGGGACAAGGAGTCTCCGGAGATCACATGAGTAAAATTCACTTGACTAGCATAACGACATCTAGATTACAAGCATCATCATATGAATCTCAATCATGTAAGGCAGCTCATGAGATTATTGTATTGAAGTACATAGGGGAGAGATGAACCACATAGCTACCGGTACGGCCCCGAGCCTCGATGGAGAACTACTCCTCCTCATGGGAGCAGCAGCGGTGATGAAGATGGCGGTGGAGATGGCAGCGGTGTCGATGGAGAAGCCTTCCGGGGCACTTCCCCGCTCCGGCAGGGTGCCGGAACAGAGACTCCTGTCCCCCAGATCTTGGCTTCGCGATGGCGGCGGCTCTGGAAGGTTTTCCGTATCGTGGTTTTTCGCCTCAGGGTTTTCGCGACGGAGGCTTTGAATAGGCGGAAGGGCAGCCTCAGAGGGGGGCTGGGGGGTTCGTGGCGAAATAGGCCCCTGGGTCTTCGTTTCGTCCAATTCCGAGAATATTTCGTTACTAGGATTTCTGAAACAAAAAACAGCAGAAAACAGCAACTGGCACTTCGGCATCTTGTTAATAGGTTAGTTCCAGAAAAATGCACGAATATGACATAAAGTGTGCATAAAACATGTAGGTATCATCAATAATATGGCATAGAACATAAGAAATTATTGATACGTCGGAGACGTATCAAGCATCCCCAAGCTTAGTTCTGCTCGTCCCGAGCAGGTAAAATGATAACAAAGATAATTTCTGAAGTGATATGCCATCATAACCTTGATCATACTATTTGTAAACATATGTAGTGGATGAAGCGATCAAAAACAATGGTAATGACATGAGTAAACAAGTGAATCATAAAGCAAAGACTTTTCATGAATAGTACTTCAAGACAAGCATTAATAAGTCTTGCATAAGAGTTAACTCATAAAGCAATAAATCAAAGTAAAGGCATTGAAGCAACACAAAGGAAGATTAAGTTTCAGCGGTTGCTTTCAACTTATAACATGTATATCTCATGGATAATTGTCAACATAGAGTAATATAACAAGTGCAATATGCAAGTATGTAGGAATCAATGCATAGTTCACACAAGTGTTTGCTTCTTGAGGTGGAGAGAGATAGGTGAACTGACTCAACATAAAAGTAAAAGAATGTTCCTTCAAAGAGGAAAGCATCGATTGCTATATTTGTGCTAGAGCTTTTATTTGAAAACACGAAACAATTTTGTCAACGGTAGTAATAAAGCATATGAGTTATGAAAATTATATCTTACAAGCTGCAAGTCTCATGCATAGTATACTAATAGTGCCCGCACCTTGTCCTAATTAGCTTGGACTACCGGATCTTTGCAATGCACATGTTTTAACCAAGTGTCACAATGGGGTACCTCCATGTCGCCTCGTACAAAGGTCTAAGGAGAAAGCTCGCATTTTGGATTTCTCGCTTTTGATTATTCTCAACTTAGACATCCATACCGGGACAACATGGACAACAGATAATGGACTCCTCTTTAATGCATAAGCATGTGGCAACAATTAGTATTCTCATATGAGATTGAGGATATATGTCCAAAACTGAAACTTCCACCATGAATCATGGCTTTAGTTAGCGGCCCAATGTTCTTCTCTAACAATATGCATGCTCCAACCATTAAGGTGGTAGATCTCTCTTACTTCAGACAAGACGGACATGCATAGCAACTCACATGATATTCAACAAGGAGTAATTGATGGCGTCCCCAGAAGCATGGTTATCGCACAACAAGCAACTTAATAAGAGATAAAGTGCATAAGTACATATTCAATACCACAATAGTTTTAAAGCTATTTGTCCCATGAGCTATATATTGTAAAGGTGAATGATGGAATTTTAAAGGTAGCACTCAAGCAATTTACTTTGAAATGGCGGAGAAATACCATGTAGTAGGTAGGTATGGTGGACACAAATGGCATAGTGGTTGGCTCAAGGATTTTGGATGCATGAGAAGTATTCCCTCTCGATACAAGGTTTAGGCTAGCAAGGTTATTTGAAACAAACACAAGGATGAACGGTGCAGCAAAACTCACATAAAAGACATATTATAAACATTATAAGACTCTACACCGTCTTCCTTGTTGTTCAAAACTCAATACTAGATATTATCTAGACTCTAGAGAAACCAAATATGCAAACCAAATTAGCAAACTCTAAGTATTTCTTCATTAATGGGTGCAAAGTATATGATGCAAGAGCTTAAACATGAGCACAACAATTGCCAAGTATCAAATTATCCAAGACATTTTAGAATTACTACATGTACCATTTTCCAATTCCAACCATATAACAATTTAACGAAGAAGAAACTTCCCCATGAATACTATGAGTAGAGCCTAAGGACATACTTGTCCATATGCTACAGCGGAGCATGTCTCTCTCCCATAAAGTGAATGCTAGGATCCATTTTATTCAAACAAAACAAAAACAAAAACAAAAACAAACCGACGCTCCAAGCAAAGTGCATAAGATGTGACGGAATAAAAATATAGTTTCAGGGGAGGAACCTGATAATGTTGTCGGTGAAGAAGGGGATGCCTTGGGCATCCCCAAGCTTAGACGCTTGAGTCTTCTTAGAATATGCAGGGGTGAACCACCGGGGCATCCCCAAGCTTAGACTCTTCACTCTTCTTGATCATATTGCATCATACTCCTCTCTTGATCCTTGAAAACTTCCTCCACACCAAACTCGAAACAACTCATTAGAGGGTTAGTGCACAATAAAAATTAACATGTTCAGAGGTGACACAATCATTCTTAACACTTCTGGACATTGCATAAAGCTACTGGACATTAATGGATCAAAGAAATTCATCCAACATAGCAAAAGAGGCAATGCGAAATAAAAGGCAGAATCTGTCAAAACAGAACAGTCCGTAAAGATGGATTTTATTAGACCACCATACTTGCTCAAATGAAAATGCCCAAATTGAATGAAAGTTGCGTACATATCTGAGGATCATGCACGTAAATTGGCTTAATTTTCTGAGCTACCTACAGGGAGGTAGACCCAGATTCGTGACAGCAAAGAAATCTGGAACTGCGCAGTAATCCAAATCTAGTACTTACTTTACTATCAAAGACTTTACTTGGCACAAAAAAACATAAAACTAAGATAAGGAGAGGTTGCTACAGTAGTAAACAACTTCCAAGACACAAATATAAAACAAAGTACTGTAGAAAAATAACACATGGGTTATCTCCCAAGAAGTTCTTTCTTTATAGCCGTTAAGATGGGCTCAGCAGTTTTAATGATGCACTCGCAAAAGATAGTATGTGAAGCAAAAGAGAGCATCAAGAGGCAAATTCAAAAACATATTTAAGTCTAACATGCTTCCTATGCATAGGAATCTTGTAAATAAACAAGTTCATGAAGAGCAAAGTAACAAGCTTAGGAAGATAAAACAAGTATAGCTTCAAAAATTTCAGCACATAGAGAGGTGTTTTAGTAACATGAAAATTTCTACAACCATATTTTCCTCTCTCATAATAACTTTCAGTAGCAACATGAGCAAACTCAACAATATAACTATCACATAAAGCATTCTTATCATGAGTCTCATGCATAAAATTATTACTCTCCACATAAGCATAATCAATTTTATTAGTTGTAGTGGGAGCAAATTCAACAAAGTAGCTATCATTATTATTCTCATCAAGTGTAGGAGGCATAGTATAATCACAACAAAATTTACTCTCCATAGTAGGTGGCACCAAAAGACCACTATCATCATAATCATCATAAATAGGAGGCAAAGTATCATCAAAGAAAATTTTCTCCTCAATGCTTGGGGGACTAAAAAGATCATGAAAACCAGCTTCCCCAAAATTAGAACTTTCTATATTATTATCAACAATGGTGTTCAAAGCGTTCATACTAATATTACTACCAGCATGCAAATAAGATTTCATAGGTTTTTTAATTTTCGCATCAAACCATCCATGTCTTAAATCAGGAAATAGAATAAGAAGCTCATTGTTGTCCATTATGCCAAACTAGTGTAAACAAGAAACAAAAAGATGCAATTGCAGGATCTAAAGGAAATAGCTTCGAGCACACACACAACGGCGCCAGAAAAAGTACTTTACCTGAGACCGGAGTATGAGTGCCTTTTACCTTTCCTCCCCGGCAACGGCGCCAGAAAATAGCTTGATGTCTACGGGAGCTTCTATTCTTGTAGACAGTGTTGGGCCTCCAAGAGCAGAGGTTTGTAGAACAGAAGCAAGTTTCCCTTAAGTGGATCACCCAAGGTTTATCGAACTCAGGGAGGAAGAGGTCAAAGATATCCCTCTCATGCAACCCTGCAACCACAAAGCAAGAAGTCTCTTGTGTCCCCAACACACCTAATAGGTGCACTAGTTCGGCGAAGAGATAGTGAAATACATGTGGTATGAATAAGTAGTAGCAACGGCACCAGAAAAGTGCTTTGCCCAGGACAGTAAACAAGCAGTAGTAACGCAGCAGTAGTAACGCAGCGAGTAGTAACGCATAGAAACGAGTAAACAAGCAGCGATAGCGATATTTAGGAACAAGGCCTAGGGATTACACTTTCACCGATGGACACTCTCAACATTGATCACATAACAGAATAGATAAATGCATACTCTACACTCTTTTGTTGGATGATGAACACATTGTGTAGGATTACACGAACCCTCAATGCCGGAGTTAACAAGCTCCACAATTCAATGTTCATATTTAAATAACCTTAGAGTGCATGAAAGATCAATTCGACTAAACCAAGTACTAACATAGCATGCACACTGTCACCTTCATGCTATGTAGGAGGAATAATACACATCAATACTATCATAGCAATAGTTAACTTCATAATCTACAAGAGATCATAATCATAGCATAAACCAAGTACTAACACGGATGCACACACTGTCACCATTACACCGTGCAGGAGGAATAAAACTACTTTAATAACATTGCTAGAGTAGCACATAGATAAATTGCGATACAAAATACATTGCAACCATAAAGAGATATAAATAAGCACTTCACTATGCCGTTCATAACAGTGAATAAGTATTCTGTGAAATATAGCCTAAGAGACCCACACGGTGCACACACTGTCACCTTTACACACGTGGGACAAGGAGTCTCCGGAGATCACATGAGTAAAATTCACTTGACTAGCATAACGACAACTAGATTACAAGCATCATCATATGAATCTCAATCATGTAAGACAGCTCATGAGATTATTGTATTGAAGTACATAGGAGAGAGATGAACCACATAGCTACCGGTACAGCCCCGAGCCTCGATGGAGAACTACTCCCTCCTCATGGGAGCAGCAGCGGTGATGAAGATGGCGGTGGAGATGGCAACGGTGTCGATGGAGAAGCCTTCCGGGGCACTTCCCCGCTCCGGCAGGGTGCCGGAACAGAGACTCCTGTCCCCCAGATCTTGGCTTCGCGATGGCGGCGGCTCTGGAAGGTTTTCCGTATCGTGGTTTTTCGCCTCAGGGTTTTCGCGACGGAGGCTTTAAATAGGCGGAAGGGCAGCCTCGGAGGGGGCCTGGGGGGTTCGTGGCGAAATAGGCCCCTGGGTCTTCGTTTCGTCCAATTCCGAGAATATTTCGTTACTAGGATTTCTGAAACCAAAAACAGCAGAAAACAACAACTGGCACTTCGGCATCTTGTTAATAGGTTAGTTCCAGAAAATGCACGAATATGACATAAAGTGTGCATAAAACATGTAGGTATCATCAATAATATGGCATAGAACATAAGAAATTATTGATACGTCGGAGACGTATCACTTGGCCGCGCGGCCCTATGGTGGCGGCGCCTCGTCGCCCCACTTCGTATCCCTTTCGGTCTTCTGGAAGGTTCGTGGCAAAATAGGACCCTGGGTCTTGATTTCGTCCAATTCCGAGAATATTTCGTTACTAGGATTTCTGAAACCAAAAACAGGAGAAAACAGCAACTGTCACTTCGGCATCTTGTTAATAGGTTAGTTCCAGAAAATGCACGAATATGACATAAAGTGTGCATAAAACATGTAGGTATCATCAATAATATGGCATAGAACATAAGAAATTATCGATACGTCGAAGGCGTATCAAGCATCCCCAAGCTTAGTTCTGCTCGTCCCGAGCAGGTAAAACGATAACAAAGATAATTTCTGAAGTGACATGCCATCATAACCTTGATCATACTATTGTAAACATATGTAATGAATGCAGCGATCAAAACAATGGTAATGACATGAGTAAACAAGTGAATCATAAAGCAAAGACTTTTCATGAATAGTACTTCAAGACAAGCATCAATAAGTCTTGCATAAGAGTTAACTCATAAAGCAATAAATCGAAGTAAAGGTATTGAAGCAACACA
This sequence comes from Lolium rigidum, assembly GCF_022539505.1. NCBI lineage: Eukaryota > Viridiplantae > Streptophyta > Magnoliopsida > Poales > Poaceae > Lolium > Lolium rigidum. The sequence goes on from NC_061508.1 coordinate 56,248,863, forward strand.
AAGGAAGATTAAGTTTCAGCGGTTGCTTTGAACTTGTAACATGTATATCTCATGGATAATTGTCAACATAGAGTAATATAACAAGTGCAATATGCAAGTATGTAGGAATCAATGCACAGTTCACACAAGTGTTTGCTTCTTGAGGTGGAGAGAGATAGGTGAACTGACTCAACATAAAAGTAAAAAGAATGGTCCTTCAAAGAGGAAAGCATCGATTGATATATTTGTGCTAGAGCTTTTATTTTGAAAACATGAAACAATTTTGTCAACGGTAGTAATAAAGCATATGAGTTATGAAAATTATATCTTACAAGTTGCAAGCCTCATGCATAGTATACTAATAGTGCCCGCACCTTGTCCTAATTAGCTTGGACTACCGGATCTTTGCAATGCACATGTTTTAACCAAGTGTCACAATGGGGTACCTCCATGCCGCCTGTACAAAGGTCTAAGGAGAAAGCTCGCATTTTGGATTTCTCGCTTTTGATTATTCTCAACTTAGACATCCATACCGGGACAACATGGACAACAGATAATGGACTCCTCTTTAATGCATAAGCATGTGGCAACAATTATTATTCTCATATGAGATTGAGGATATATGTCCAAAACTGAAACTTCCACCATGATTCATGGCATTAGTTAGCGGCCCAATGTTCTTCTCTAACAATATGCATGCTCCAACCATTAAGGTGGTAGATCTCTCTTACTTCAGACAAGACGGACATGCATAGCAACTCACATGATATTCAACAAAGAATAGTTGATGGCGTCCCGTGTAAGCATGGTTATCGCACAACAAGCAACTTAATAAGAGATAAAGTGCATAAGTACATATTCAATACCACAATAGTTTTTAAGCTATTTGTCCCATGAGCTATATATTGCAAAGGTGAATGATGGAATTTTAAAGGTAGCACTCAAGCAATTTACTTTGGAATGGCGGATAAATACCATGTAGTAGGTAGGTATGGTGGACACAAATGGCATAGTGGTTGGCTCAAGGATTTTGGATGCATGAGAAGTATTCCCTCTCGATACAAGGTTTAGGCTAGCAAGGTTATTTGAAACAAACACAAGGATGAACGGTGCAGCAAAACTCACATAAAAGAAATATTGTAAACATTATAAGACTCTACACCGTCTTCCTTGTTGTTCAAAACTCAAAACTAGATATTATCTAGACTCTAGAGAAACCAAATATGCAAACCAAATTAGCAAGCTCTAAGTGTTTCTTCATTAATGGGTGCAAAGTATATGATGCAAGAGCTTAAACATGATCACAAAAATTGCCAAGTATCAAATTATCCAAGACATTTTAGAGTTACTACATGTAGTATTTTCCAATTCCAACCATATAACAATTTAACGAAGAAGAAACTTCGTCATGAATACTATGAGTAGAGCCTAAGGACATACTTGTCCATATGCTACAGCGGAGCGTGTCTCTATCCCACAAAGTGAATGCTAGGATCCATTTTATTCAAACAAAACAAAAAACAAAAACAAACCGACGCTCCAAGCAAAGTGCATAAGATGTGACGGAATAAAAATGTAGTTTCAGGGGAGGAACCTGATAATGTTGTCGATGAAGAAGGGGATGCCTTGGGCATCCCCAAGCTTAGACGCTTGAGTCTTCTTAGAATATGCAGGGGTGAACCACCGGGGCATCCCCAAGCTTAGAGCTTTCACTCTCCTTGATCATATTGCATCATACTCCTCTCTTGATCCTTGAAAACTTCCTCCACACCAAACTCGAAACAACTCATTAGAGGGTTAGTGCACAATAAAAATTAACATGTTCAGAGGTGACACAATCATTCTTAACACTTCTGGACATTGCATAAAGCTACTGGACATTAATGGATCAAAGAAATTCATCCAACATAGCAAAAGAGGTAATGCAAAATAAAAGGCAGAATCTGTCAAAACAGAACAGTCCGTAAAGATGGATTTTATTAGGCCACCAGACTTGCTCAAATGAAAATGCTCAAATTGAATGAAAGTTGCGTACATATCTGAGGATCATGCTCGTAAATTGGCTTAATTTTCTGAGCTGCTTACAGGGAGGTAGACCCAGATTCGTGACAGCAAAGAAATCTGGAACTGCGCAGTAATCCAAATCTAGTACTTACTTTACTATCAAAGACTTTACTTGGCACAACAAAACATAAAACTAAGATAAGAAGAGGTTGCTACAGTAGTAAACAACTTCCAAGACTCAAATATAAAACAAAAATACTGTAGTAAAAACATGGGTTGTCTCCCATAAGCGCTTTTCTTTAACGCCTTTCAGCTAGGCGCGAAAGTGTAACTCAAGTATTATTGGAGAGTGGTGCATCATCCTTACCTTGGGCTTTACCCTTACCTTTCTTGTTGTTTTTCTTTCTCTTTGATTTAGGAAATGTATGATTCCCCCGGTATAGAGGTGAAATCCAGGATGCCTTCTCCCACATCTATGATCTGCTCCCAATAGTTTTAGCGGGGATCTTCCGAGTGTGATTTTTCCTGTCCCTACACATTCAATAACAAGATAATCAATGGATATTGTTCTTCCAAGAATGGTTGTATGCACACCTGCGGCTATTCCCTTAGGAATTATAACAGAGTTATCAATGAGAGTTATTTCTTCTCCTCCTTCATCAACTCCCCAGAGTTTCAAAGATTTATAAATGCTCTCCGGTATAAGGCAAAATTCAGACATAATATCACAGTTGGCACGAAGAGTTTGATCACCGATAACAATTTTAACAGTAGGATCCCATAATAAAGGTTTAGAGTTCACTAAAACTTGTTCAAGACGATTACGAACATGGTGATAGTTGTCATCCAGTGCGAGATGTACTTATCTCGAGATTGTTTAATCTATTATAAATGCTAATAAGGGCTGAATCAAAGTTATTAGCTGAATCATGTGATGCAACCAACTTCTTTATGGCATTAAAAGCTTGATCCCCATTGCAATGAAGGAAATCTCCTCCCACTAAAGTATCCAAAGCATATCTATAGCGAATCATAAGACCAAAATAAAAATTACTAAGGAGCAAACTTAGAGTCATTTGAGGTTCAGTTTTACGATAAGAAGTAAAAATTCTAGACCAAGCATCCTTAAAACTCTCCTCATCCCCTTGTTTAAAAGTGAAGACTAATTCTTCAGGCGAAGAAGTAACAGGTTCAGAGCTAGACATGGTAACAAAAGTAACTAATTTTTTTTGTATTTTTAATATAGAGTGCAAGACAGTAAATAAAGCAAACTAGATAAAGTAAACAAAAGTAACTAATTTTTTTTGTGTTTTTGATATAGCAAACAAGACAGTAAATAAAGTAAAACTAGCAACTAATTTTTTTGTGTTTTGATATAATGCAGCAAACAAAGTAGTAAATAAAATAAAGCAAGACAAAAACAAAGTAAAGAGATTGAGAAGTGGAGACTCCCCTTGCAGCGTGTCTTGATCTCCCCGGCAACGGCGCCGGAAAAAGAGCTTGATGGCGTGTAACTCACACGTTCGTTGGGAACCCCAAGAGGAAGGTATGATGCGCACAGCAGCAAGTTTTCCCTCGAGAAAGAAACCAAGGTTTATCGAACCAGGAGGAGCCAAGAAGCACGTTGAAGGTTGATGGCGGCGGGATGTAGTGCGGCGCAACACCGGAGATCCCGGCGCCAACGTGGAACCTGCACAACACAACCAAAGTACTTTGCCCCAACGAAACAGATGAGGTTGTCAATCTCACCGGCTTGCTGTAACAAAGGATTAACCGTATTGTGTGGAAGATGATTGTTTGCAGAGAAAACAGTAGAACAAGTATTGCAACAGATTTGTATTTCAGTATAAAAGAATGGACCGGGGTCCACAGTTCACTAGAGGTGTCTCTCCCATAAGATAAAAGCATGTTGGGTGAACAAATTACAGTCGGGCAATTGACAAATAGAGAGAGCATAACAATGCACATACATGTCATGATAAGTACAGTGAGATTTAATTGGGCATTACGACAAAGTACATAGACCGCCATCCAACTGCATCTATGCCTAAAAAGTCCACCTTCAGGTTATCGTCCGAACCCCCTCCAGTATTAAGTTGCTAAACAACAGACAATTGCATTAAGTATGGTGCGTAATGTAATCAATAACTACATCCTCGGACATAGCATCAATGTTTTATCCCTAGTGGCAACAGCACAACACAACCTTAGAACTTTCTGTCCATCGTCCCAGGTGTCAATGCGGGCATGAACCCACTATCGAGCATAAATACTCCCTCTTGGAGTTAAGAGCAAAAACTTGGCCAGAGCCTCTACTAATAACGGAGAGCATGCAAGATCATAAACAACACATATGCAATAACTTGATAATTAACATAACATGGTATTCTCTATCCATCGGATCCCGACAAACACAACATAGAGTATTACAGATAGATGATCTTGATCATGTTAGGCAGCTCACAAGATCCAACAATGAAGCACAATGAGGAGAAGACAACCATCTAGCTACTGCTATGGACCCATAGTCCAGGGGTGAACTACTCACTCATCACTCCGGAGGCGACCATGGCGGTGTAGAGTCCTCCGGGAGATGAATCCCCTCTCCAGCAGGGTGCCGGAGGAGATCTCCAGAATCCCCCGAGATGGGATTGGCGGCGGCGGCGTCTCTGGAAGGTTTTCCGTATCGTGGTTTTTTCGCATCAGGGGTTTCGCGACGGAGGCTTTAAGTAGGCGGAAGGGCAGAGTCGGAGGGCTGACGAGGGGCCCACACCATAGGGCGGCGCGGGCCCCCCTTGGCCGCGCGGCCCTATGGTGGCGGCGCCTCGTCGCCCCACTTCGTATCCCTTTCGGTGTTCTGGAAGGTTCGTGGCAAAATAGGACCCTGTGTCTTGATTTCGTCCAATTCCGAGAATATTTCGTTACTAGGATTTCTGAAACCAAAAACAGCAGAAAACAGCAACTGGCACTTCGGCATCTTGTTAATAGGTTAGTTCCAGAAAATGCACGGATATGACATAAAGTGTGCATAAAACATGTAGGTATCATCAATAATATGGCATAGAACATAAGAAATTATCGATACGTCGGAGGCGTATCACTTCTTGCCACATGGTATCTGGCAAAAATGAGGATCCATGTTGTCACCTTCATGCTGAGCAAATGGCTTCGAGATCGGGCAACAGCACTCACTGCACCCGTGCCTACCACAGTTCTTGCGGCCACAGGGCTTGTTGCAATGGAACTCTTCCACTGAGACCATGTAGCACTCCACCATCTGGCTTGATGAGCCACATCGGCACCTCCGCTCGACGCGTACCAAGCACGGCGGACACTTCCCCTCATGACATGTAACCTTGCACCGATGCACCCCACACGGCAACTTCTTGTCGCAAACCTTGTCGCAGGTGGGGATTGGGTCCAAGCAGCTCGCCCTCTTCTCCTGGAGCCTTGTCTTGCCGCAATGGCATGTGCTGCTGGTGCCAATCGTGCATGTGGGGCCAGCGGTGGAGGCGGCGGCGGTTGGAACTAGGAAGCCGCTGAAGCAGCAGCCGACGCAGAGGTCACCTTGGTCCTCTTTGCAGCGGGCGCCTTCTGCTTTTTCTGCGCTGCCACGGCCGCTGGCGCAGCAGCAGATGACGGGCGCTTGGGGACGGATTTCCTAGCCGCCACTGTTGGCGCCTGCGCAACAATTTCGGCCGCCCCACTCGGCCGGGGTGCGACGAAGAGGTTGCGCACCACCCCTACGCTAGGGTTTCCCACAGCGGCCGCGGTATTTGATGTGGAAGGCGGGGATAGTCCATCTATGCCGGCGGGATTGGGTTGGGGAGGGACAACGTGGCCGTCCATCGCCGGCGCGAGGAAGGGGAAAAGCGAGCGTGCGTTTTCACGCGCGACAAGTTGTTTTGCCGCGCGCTGGAACGGATGCGTCAAATATGTCGCGCGCAATGCCGCAATATCGCACGCTGATTTTTTTTACCGTGCTCGTTTTTACTGCTGGAGTGCCGAGTTGCACCCCCCGCGCCCAAAAAAATCGTTTTTAGCGTGCCTAGACTTTTTTGGGTGCATGTTGGAGATGCTCTAAGGATCTTGGGTACAAGAATTTGAAATGACGACCGGCCTTTTACATGCCTCCAAAAGACCAATAATACAGTACGAGAATTTGAATATAAGACGGACATGAAATAAAACACATGCAGATTCGGAAAAGCTTGGTTGTTATGGCTGGCTCACGACGAACTTGGTTTCTTGCAGCCGGCTCTCCCAAATGCGTTCATCTGGGCCAACCATCGATCCGCGACGTGGCGGTTAGCCGCCTCGGTGAGATGGACGCCGTCCCAGTAGAGCCGAGCGGATGGACGCCGGCAGGTGGTTGCAGCTGCATCGCCGCATGGAACCGTCGCGTTGACCCTGTACCTTCCGGGCCCTCCACAACACACTCTTAGCACGTCTTCCTCAAAACCTGCAATTAATGGAATCATCAAATCTATATTCATGCCTGAAACTTCTGTCTTAGTTTGAACGTAGAGCCAGTTGAGCTTGAGCTAGCGCTGACCAAACTTGCGAGGTGACTCCACCATCTCCATGATGGGGCCGAAGAAATCGGCGTAGACGACCATGACGTCCCGATGCTTGGCCCGGATCTTAGCAAGGGCTGCCTGCAGCAGCGAGTTGTGGCGCAAACCCAGCTCGTTGTACTCTTTCAGACAGCCGGTCCTGGAGTCGTACGCTGCTTGCGAGGAGTCGGCGAACTTGGCCAGAATTGGCGGCGAGCATCCTGACGGGATCACGCCGGGAACCACCAGGCTCCTGGCGCCATGCTCCATGATCAACCTCTGTACTTGACATCGCAATAGACTTAGCATGGTTACAGTGCAACACATCGATCTCCATGAATGAACTGACTGATGAGAGCAGGCAGTACCTCGATGGCCATGGAGATGGTCGCCACCACATGTGGAACGAAGGACATGGCTTCCTCTACCATTTTCTTCTGGAAAAAGAGGTGATAGTCGTTGACTCCGAACTCGCCCACCAAGAAGAGGGACTTGCCGAAGAATTCCTCGCACTCTGCACGCATCCCTATCCATCATTCCAGCTCGCATCATGCATCAAACACGCCAACAAGTAGATACTAACCTCGGGCTGTCGGGCACAAGGAGGGCTTCATCGACTCGAACCACTCCAGCTGCACGCCTAAGCTGGTGTTGAGGGGGAACTTGCTGGGGGCACCGGGAATGCCCCTCTCGTGGAAGAAAACGGCGTCCACAGCGGTGGCGGCGCCGACGGCGAAGTTGGCCCCTTGGCGGAAGCTGCCGTTGTGCGCCAGGGTGGGCGGCACGTAAGGCAGACCCAGCTTTTCAGCTGCTCCCGCAAAGAACCTAGAGTTATCGAGTGAATAGCCAGGCCGCGACAAAAACTGAAATGCAGATTATCTACCGATGAAATCAATGATCAGCCGGCCGTCGCCGTTCCGGCCCGTTGGGCGGCCGAAGAAGGTGGTGCCGTACGGAGGTCGCGTCACCGGGTCGAAGATGGAGTACCATTGGAAGACGACGGGGTTGTTGCCCGTGTCGGCGAAGGAGTCGCCGAAGCTGAAGATGGATTGGTAGCACGGGACGCCGGGGTCCCTCGCCGTGGATGACGAGAGGAGGAGGAGAAGAAAAGCAGAGCATACGAGCTTGTGCATAATGACCGGCCGGGGAATGGAAGGCAAGGGAAACCAGAAGATGGATCCTAGTTGTGTTTGCCGTGCTTATTGGTCGCCACTTGTAGTTTCGAGTCGACCATTATATAAATATCTCAAATATTCATGTCTGAGATTAAGTTCAAACGTTAGGTGATGTCAACTTGGTGAAAGTATTTTAAGACAATAAAACCTGAAAATACGTCAATATTTTGGATCTACATGTAGATGTTTGACTTTCCTCTCTGCTCCAGTGCTCCTTTAATTCCAAATTAATTGATGTTCTAGGATTATCTGTAATGAAACTATAACAACTTATTGCTCGATTTTCACAGAAAAATATATTGATATCTATAATGACAATTTAGTGGCATTAGCATTTTTTTTCTACAGACTCAATCAATTTAGATTATTTTGACTAAGGACAAACCTTGAACTTCAAGGGATTAGTTTGAAACTGTGTGAGTATCAAATACTCACATGTTCTGGATTGATATGCGGATGACATTATTGAATTGTAAGACTGACAAATCTTGGTTTTATTGGTCTACAAGTCTACTAACCATGTTCATCGTCGGCATAGTACACATGCATTCACATGGGCTTTAGCTAAGCTTGTCCTCCTTAAGCATTAGTCGGCCACTTCCTAATTAGCTAGCTTCAGGTTTCCATAATTATCCTTGTCATCTAATGAATGCATATGTGGGTGGGGGTATGCATCTAGGGGGCATGAAACTAGCTAGTAAAATAGAAGTACATGCAATGCTAACTAAGCATTTTGGAGATATGGCAAGCCATTAATTTTAAAAATAGAGTGTTGTGGTAACTAGCTATGTTATCCAAAAAAAAAATTATGTTACCATAACATCACATGCTTTAAAACAAGATGAGTCTACAACCTAATAAATAGTAGTATATGACCTTGCGTGATACCAAAAAACTATGTTACCATAACTGCACAGATAAGCGAGGAAACAGCTTGCGTCTAGAATAGATCCTGGTGGGATCTAGAATCTAGCGGCGCGATCGGAATTCTGGGTCTCTTCCCATGACCGAAGGGCGCGATGCGATGGCGATCGGAGAAGACGGCGTCGGGAGTGGGGATGGGAAAAAATAGAAAAACTAACCGGTATGACTTATAGGGCATAGTGGGCATTTTTTTCTGCAAAATTAGAATCCACCGCGGTAGAAGCAGGGGTCTACCTGCTGTGGGAAATACACTAGGAAGAGCAGGTAGATTACTGGAATCTGCTGTGAAATAATACCCCTTTGATTAGCTTTTAGATTGTTGATAGCAAAAGCAGGTTGAGGAGGCAGAACCAAACACACCAGGCGCAAAAGAAGCAGCAGCCTTAGGGCATGTACAATGCTAGAGATGAAAAAATCTTCTCTTAATCTTCTACGTCATCGTAGAGATAAGTCATACAGTGCATTATTTCTTATTGTCATCCCTAGCAATTAATGATAAATAATTAATTTTTAGTAAGAAATTAATTCGCTAAGGGAAGACATATCATACAACGTATAAAATAGTCTTCTTTTATTTTCTAAGAGATGATCTCTTAGCTAAGGGAAAACAACCTTCTTTTTCTTATTTCTCTCTCTCCTCCAATTAAGTAAAAAATCCTACGTGGCTAGACTAAAGGAAGACTGATATCACCCCATTGTATATGCCCTTACATGGGGATTGCCCCAGAGACGGAAATCAGTACTTCCGACCGAACAGCCAACAGGCAACAAAACAGGAACCTACTTGACATAATACTGGTCTCGATATGCGTACTATATTAAGGCCACCTAACGGACTGTTTGCCTATGCGGGGTAGAAAAATATCTTCGCAAAGTGTCCGCTCGCGTCTGGCGGACGTTTCGTCGGGCCCGCTGGCAACGATCTAGACTCGATGCGTTTTCTCAAGGCGCGCTAGTACTGGCGTCGAGGCGTCGCTTCGGCAGTCTGCAGCCGCATAAATGGTGACGCCTCGCCTGGCGCGCGACCGTCGCCTACCTCTGCGCACGAAGTAATGACGATGCCATGCACACCACGGCCGGTGACTGCCTCCGGCCAATATAAAGAGGGGCGTGGGTATCTCATCTCCTCCCACACAAAACTCTAGCCGCCGCACAACCTCCACCATAGCGCCGCCGCTGCTCAACCTCCACCTTTACCACCATGAGCAGTGTCGGCCGCGGCCAGGCTACCGCGCCTCCACCTCCGACTCCACCTTCCCCGGTGTCGAGCTCCGACGAGGAGTTCGACGACGACGATGACAACACCGATGACCTCCTCGACCCGGTCAGTGACGCGAAGTTCCTGGCTGACGCGGAGAAGGAAGCAGAGGAGGAGCGGGTGGCTCACGCGATGTTCGGCGCCTAGAAGGTATGCCGCAGGGTGGCGGACGCCGCAGAGGACGGCTCCTTCGACATCTCATGGTCTTCTGATGACCCTGATGTGTCTACCCCAGAGGAGAAGGTGGCGGCGCAGAGGGCTCTTGTAGACTCCTTCGAGACGCTCAAGAAGGCCGAGGATGCCACGAACGAGACGCTGCGGCTGTGCCCGCTAGAGGACACAGCGGCGCACCGAGCTATAGCGGCCGCATGGCTGGCGGCGGAGAAGCAGATGGGGGAGGGATGCAACGACAGGACCGAGCCGTCGGGCAGCAAGTATTCTAGGCTTCTACCAACTGTAGTTTGTATAGTTTGTAGTACGTGCAAACAGTGGCGAAGGACGGAAAATTTGTGAGGTAGGGCAAACTAAAAAAATGATGCAATTACCAAAATAGTCATAAGACATGAACGTCATATGTGATTTTAACGAAATAACTTAGTATGATAAAAACAAAGACATATTTGATATACGTAGAACCCAAAAAACATAACAATAATGCCACCTCAATGCCAAAGCTTTACTTTTTTCGTAAAAAGAATAATTTTATCAATTAAGACTTTTAAATATCCATCGTGAGCAACTAGGTCTTAATGATCTTTGTCGTCAAGAAACTCTTCCAATTCACCATCTTAATAATGTGATAATGTCTTTGATGAAATCCTGATGTGTCTTTCAAATATCAAGACATCTCTAAATTTTCAACTCTACACGTTTGAATAATGAATATCACAAAGTTATCCTGCATATACTAAGATTTATGATAAATATCTATAATTGAAATATAGAATCATTGTTATTTACAATGAACCTAAAACATGAGTCTATGTTTCCAGTTCAAAGTCGATTTTACACAATGTTCACTGAAACAAGAATTTTCTCGTACGAAGTCTGTTTTCGATGCACGACCACTCAAAATATTCAGAACAAACATCTGCATCTAAATATAGTCATCAAAAATTAAGGTAGTGCGGCTGCCATACCTTGCCCTAAGGGGAGCTTCGCCCCTCCCTGTAAACTAAAAAATAGGTCGCCCCGGTGGAAGCACATCCAGACATAACGCACGGTCAAAATATGTTCGCGGGGATGCAAGCGGATGCGCGCGATCACTTTTAGACATTCGATATGCGTCGCCCCGCTGAAGATACCCTAATCATAGGAAAATGAGAGAGAAATGATATGTGTTGCCCTGCTGGAGATACCTTGAGATACCGTAATCATAGGAAAATGAGAGAAAAATGATCTGAAGTAAGAAAAGCCATCTTGACCAAACCGCCTCATCACTCTGTACGGTTCTTGGCCTTGCCTTGATTCTCAATAGATTTTCTTATGAACAAAAAAAACTGAAGTTCATTTGCCATAACCGAGCCAAACAATCATGATCTTGTATATAAAGCTCTTAACAAGACCTCGTCAGTATTGCGAGCATGTTCATTCCGGCTTAGTCTGCCTAGTAGGACCGTGCGAGTATGTACTTTACAGTAGGCCAGAGATATTAGCAAAACAGAATAGGGAGGAGGTGTTAGGAGCATTTGCTCCCATTATACAAAATAATTAAAAAACAATTTTAAAAAATGTTAAAAAATTCTGACATAAAATTTTTGGTGTACATCGCAACATTCTATGTTCATACAGAAGTTTTCGTGAAAAAACAACATTTTATGTGGCATGTACAAGAAAGATAAAAAAATTATCCTCTACGTAGTAATATTGGAGCATCAAAATTTATCTTTTTTACAGGAGACACAAAAAATAAAAATTTCTGAAAACTTGTGTACGAACATAAAATATCTAGATATACATGCAAAAATTTATTTTAGAACTTTTGACACTTCAAAATGTATTTTCACAGAACGTGTTTATATGCTCCTATATGTTTATATGCTCGTGAATTTCCCAACAGAAACACATAATCTTCCAAAACATTGTGACTGGACTAATGTTGTGCCTTTGCTGCTTATAGATCGAATATACTCCATTATTAGCAAAAACTAAAAGGTAGCTGCATTCCCTATTTGGGCATTTGGGGATTCTATTAAACAACCATGATATACTGATGTTTGCTTACCAAAAAGTGACCACAATAACGGGGAGTACTAAGGACTGATGAAAACTCAATATAACATGTACGTTGTGGCGGCGCTTGACCCGATATTTTAATTCAATGCATAAACCTAACAGTAAAGAAAAAGTGACAGAACCAAGCTGAGATCAGTAAAGCTATCGACATGTATCCTAGCTTTACTCCCAACGAAAGTGGACCTGCTAATCATGTGAATGGAAACATACTGTGAGAATTTCACTATTGATTTTCCACAATTTTTCTGCTCATCAAATTCAAAACCTATGAAATCATCATATGTCAATGAAACTCAGAAAGCTTCAGATGACCCATGGTGATTTGGCATCATCCTGATCTGTCTGGATAACCACCTAGAGAGCACTTTTTTCAAGAACCAATCACTGCATGGACAGGCCGAAATAATGCAGGAGCTCTAAGTGGCATTGTTCGTGTTCTTACCTTTTAATATTTCAAATTTTTCGGGAATGAACCTTGTCAATAAGACAAACCCAGCGATAGGGAATCACAACTGACATCTAAACAACACAACTGACAATGCTTTCCCCCTGCAAAAGAGAACCTGATCACTACAGAAATGGCTCGCTGCGCCGACGGCCGTGGCGTACGCCGACGGCCAAATGTCGGGGCCGTCGGCGTACGTCCGGTCCATGGCAGCGGCCCATCGAGCCCCTCGGCGTAGACATACCCTCGGCGTAGAGAGGGCTACGCCGACGGCCACCCTCGGCGTACTAAAGGCCGTCGGCGTAGCACTAGCATGTGCTCCGGTCCCGCTCCGGCCGTGACGGCCCGGTCACGGCGTCGGCCGAGGCGCCAAGGGCCACCCTCGGCATAGGGCATCACCCACCTATGCCGACGGCCACCCTCGGCATACACATTTTTTTTTCTTTTTTTCTTCTCGGTCATTAACTTTATATTATGTTTGTTTTATTTATGTACTAGTATGAATTATGTAAAAATAGTTACTTTTTTAAAGAAAAAAATGGTAGATGGCTTATGTAGATCCCACGAGTGACGCTCTTCGTAGACGGGTCGACGGGATCCGAGAGGCCCAACATCTGCTATCGATGTACATATGTCCTAAAACAAAGGAAAAAAGTCCATTGCTAACCCTAACTCTAACCCTAACCCTAACCCTAGGGGTAGATTTGCGGGGTCCCCGCCCCCTAGGGTTTCCCTAGATACAAACCACCGGAGCGTCCGAATCGCTGGAAACTCCTGCTACGGCTCATCCGGGGCCTATTTCATTCCAAACCTATGGTTTCCATGTGCATATGTCCTAAACAAAGCAAAGAAATTAAAAAAATCCATTGGTGAACCCTCGCACGAAAAAAGCTATAGGGGTAGATCTGCAAGGTCCCCGGCCTAGGGTTTCCCATGATACAGATCACCGGAGCGTCGGAATCGCTTGAAAACTTGCATTTGTCCCTAACATATGTGTACAAGTGTGATGTAAGGTTTGTCTAACCTTGCATGTACCCGGCGTTGACGATTTCCGCATACATGGGCCCACACTTGGTAAAATCCAGGATTTGTATGTGGAAACTCCTGCTACGGCTCATCCGGGGCCTATTTCATTCCAAACCTATGGTTTCCATGTGCATATGTCCTAAACAAAGCAAAGCAAATAAAAAAATCCATTGGTAAACCCTCGCACGGAGAAAGTTATAGGGGTAGATCTGCAGGGTCCCCGCCCTAGGGTTTCCCAAGATACAGATCACCGGAGCGTCGGAATCGCTTGAAAACTTGCATTTGTCCCTAACATATGTGTACAATTGTGATGTAACGTTTGTCTAACCTTGCATGTATCCGGCGTTGACGATTTCCGCATACATTGGCCCGCACTTGGTAAAATCCAGGATCTGTATGTGAAAACTCCTGCTACGGCTCATCTGTGGCCTATTTTATTCCAAACCTATGGTTTCCATGTGCATATGTCCTAAACAAAGCAAAGAAAATAAAAAAATCCATTGGTAAACCCTCGCACGGAAAAAGCTATAGGGGTAGATCTACAGGGTCCCCGCCCTAGGGTTTCCCAAGATACAGATCACTGGAGCGTCGGAATCGCTGGAAAACTTGCATTTGTCCCTAACATATGTGTACAAGTGTGATGTAAGGTTTGTCTAACCTTGCATGTACCCGGCGTTGATGATTTCCGCATACATGGGCCCGCACTTGGAAAAATCCAGGATCTGTATGTGAAAACTCCTGCTACGGCTCATCTGTGGCCTATTTTATTCCAAACCTATGGTTTCCATGTGCATATGTCCTAAACAAAGAAAAGAAAATAAAAAAATCCATTGGTAAATCCTCGCACGGAAAAAGCTATAGGGGTAGATCTGCAGGGTCCCCGCCCTAGGGTTTCCCAAGATACAGATCACTGGAGCGTCGGAATCGCTGGAAAACTTGCATTTGTCCCTAACATATGTGTACAAGTGTGATGTAAGGTTTGTCTAACCTTGCATGTACCCGGCGTTGATGATTTCCGCATACATGGGCCCGCACTTGGAAAAATCCAGGATATGTATGTGGAAACTCCTGCTACGGCTCATCCGGGGCCTATTTCATTCCAAACCCATGTGCATTTCAGTATTGCGCGGGACCTCCGCGCAGCGGTAGGATACCTCCTACGCACCACCTATCACATGCCATATGCGCGCGGAAGCCATCTGGGAATCCCACCCGCTTCCTGCGGTGCCCCGCCGAATCCGCTGGAAACTGACCGGATTTGAACTGGGGCGACACTTTCCTTCTCTCAATAAATGGAGGGAAAAATGTTTTTAGGTCTAGGACGCGTCATTTTATGTGCTAACTGTTTTCCGTTTCGCGCGTTGGCGGACGGGTGCACGCGCGCGCCCGGTACGGCCATACCGCATGTCCCGGCGGCCCGTTTTGCGCGAGTTGGCAAAGCAAACGGAGCCAAAAAATCGAGCGGAGCCGCGTGGCGTCATTTTATGTGTCCTAGTAACCACCGCAAAAGACGGAACCGGGATACAGCAATTATCTTGGAAAACCCTTCACGAACGGGGCTATCTCGTCCGGAGTTCTATGGCTTTTAGGGGAAATGAGTAGGAAACGGCCCGTTTCACCACATAGTTTGTCGGAACGAGGCCATATTTGGCACGTGCGTGGGCCTTAGGATGGGAAGCAAGGCCCCGGTCGCGGATTTCCAATCCGAACCACGGGCGACAGCTTTTCCATTTTCGGGGTGCCGGAAGGGCTTTTTTTGTGAAGCGGCTACATGGTGCGCATTTCAGCATCGCGCGGGACCTCCGCGCAGCGGTAGGATACCTCCTACGCACCACCTATCACATGCCATATGCGCGCGGAAGCCATCCGGGAATCCCACCCGCTTCTGCGGTGCCCCGCCGAATCCGCTGGAAACTGACCGGATTTGAACTGGGGCGACACTTTCCTTCGCTCAATAAATGGAGGGAAAAATGTTTTTAGGTCTAGGACGAGTCATTTTATGTGCTAAATGTTTTCCGTTTCGCGCGTTGGCGGACGGGTGCACGCGCGCGCCCGGTACGGCCATACCGCATGTCCCGGTGGCCCCGTTTTGCGCAGTTGGCAAAGCAAACGGAGCCAAAAAATCGAACGGAGCCGCGTGGCGTCATTTTATGTGTCCTAGTAACCACTGCAAAAGACGGAACTGGGATACGGCAATTATCTTGGAAAACCCTTCACGAACAGGGCTATCTCGTCCGGAGTTCTATGGCTTTTAGGGGAAATGAGTAGGAAACAGCCCGTTTCACCACATAGTTTGTCGGAACGAGGCCATATTTGGCACGTGCGTGGGCCTTAGGATGGGAAGCAAGGCCCCGGTCGCGGATTTCCAATCCGAACCACGGGCGACGGTTTTTCCATTTTCGGGGTGCTGGAAGGGCTTTTTTTTGTGAAGCAGCTACATGGTGCGCATTTCAGTATCGCGCGGGACCTCCGCGCAGCGGTAGGATACCTCCTACGCACCACCTATCACATGCCATATGCGCGCGGAAGCCATCTGGGAATCCCACCCGCTTCCTGCGGTGCCCCGCCGAATCCGCCGGAAACCGACCGGATTTGAACCGGGCGACACTTTCCTTCGCTCAATAAATGGAGGGAAAAATGTTTTTAGGTCTAGGACGCGTCATTTTATGTGCTAAATGTTTTCCGTTTCGCGCGTTGGCGGACGGGTGCACGCGCGCGCCCGGTACGGCCATACCGCATGTCCCGGCGGCCCCGTTTTACGCAGTTGGCAAAGCAAACGGAGCCAAAAAATCGAGCGGAGCCGCGTGGCGTCATTTTATGTGTCCTAGTAACCACTGCAACAGACGGAACTAGGATACGGCAATTATCTTGGAAAACCCTTCACGAACAGGGCTATCTCGTCCGGAGTTCTATGGCTTTTAGGGGAAATGAGTAGGAAACGGTCCGTTTCACCACATAGTATGTCGGAACGAGGCCATACTTGGCACGTGCGTGGGCCTTAGGATGGGAAGCAAGGCCCCGGTCGCGGATTTCCAATCCGAACCACGGGCGACGGTTTTTCCATTTTCGGGGTGCCGAAAGGGCTTTTTTGTGAAGCGACTACATGGTGCGCATTTCGGCATCGCGCGGGACCTCCGCGCAGCGGTAGGATACCTCCTACGCACCACCTATCACATGCCATATGCGCGCGGAAGCCATCCGGGAATCCCACTCGCTTGCGATACGTCTCCGACGTATCGATAATTTCTTATGTTCTATGCCATATTATTGATGATACCTACATGTTTTATGCACACTTTATGTCATATTCGTGCATTTTCCGGAACTAACCTATTAACAAGATGCCGAAGTGCCGGTTCCTGTTTTCTCGCTGTTTTTGGTTTCGAAATCCTAGTAACGAAATATTCTCGGAATTGGACGAAACAAAGACCCGGGGGCCTATTTTTCCACGGAGCTTCCGGAAGACCGAAGAACACACGAAGTGGGGCCACGAGGTGGCGACACCACGTGGCGGCGCGGCCCGGGGGGCCCGGGCCGCCCTATGGTGTGGCCCCCTCGTCCGGCCCCCGACTCGCCCTTCCGCCTACTTAAAGCCTCCGTCGCGAAACCCACGATGCGAAAAACCACGATACGGAAAACCTTACCGAGACGCCGCCGCCGCCGATCCCATCTCGGGGGATTCTCGGAGATCTCCTCCGGCACCCCGCCGGAGAGGGGATTCATCTCCCGGAGGACTCTACACCGCCATGGTCGCCTCCGGAGTGATGAGTGAGTAGTTCACCCCTGGACTATGGGTCCATAGCGGTAGCTAGATGGTTGTCTTCTCCTCATTGTGCTTCATTGTTGGATCTTGTGAGCTGCCTAACATGATCAAGATCATCTATCTCGTAATTCTATATGTTGTGTTTGTCGGGATCCGATGGATAGAGAATACCATGTCATGTTAATTATCAAGTTATTACATATGTGTTGTTTATGATCTTGCATGCTCTCCGTTTCTAGTAGAGGCTCGGCCAAGTTTTTACTTTTAACTCCAAGAGGGAGTATTTATGCTCGATAGTGGGTTCATGCCTCGCATTGACACTCGGGACGAGTGATGAAAGTTCTAAGGTTGTGTTGTGCTTGTTGCCACTAGGGATAAAACATTGGCGCTATGTCCGAGGATGTAGTTGTTGATTACATTACGCACCATACTTAATGCAATTGTCCGTTGCTTAGCAACTTAATACTGGAGGGGTTCGGACGATAACCTCGAAGGTGGACTTTTTAGGCATAGATGCGAGTTGGATGGCGGTCTATGTACTTTGTCGTAATGCCCAATTAAATCTCACTATACTTATCATGTCATGTATGTGCATTGTTATGCCCTCTCTATTTGTCAATTGCCCGACTGTAATTTGTTCACCCAACATGCTTTTATCTTATGGGAGAGACACCTCTAGTGAACTGTGGACCCCGGTCCATTCTTTAATACTGAAATACAAATCTGCTGCAATACTTGTTTTACTCGTTTTCTCCGCAAACAATCATCTTCCACACAATACGGTTAATCCTTTGTTACAGACAAGCCGGTGAGATTGACAACCTCACTCGTTTCGTTGGGGCAAAGTACTTTGGTTGTGTTGTGCAGGTTCCACGTTGGCGCCGGAATCTCCGGTGTTGCGCCGCACTACATCCCGCCGCCATCAACCTTCAACGTGCTTCTTGACTCCTACTGGTTCGATTAAACCTTGGTTTCTAACCGAGGGAAACTTGCCGCTGTGCGCATCACACCTTCCTCTTGGGGTTCCCAACGGACGTGTCAACTACACGCATCAAGCAAATTTCTCGGCGCTGTTGCCGGGAGATCAAGACACGCTGCAAGGGGAGTCTCCACTTCTCAATCTCTTTACTTTGTTTTTGTCTTGCTTTATTTTATTTACTACTTTGTTTGCTGCATTATATCAAAATACAAAAAAATTAGTTGCTAGCTTTACTTTATTTACTTGTCTTGTTTGCCATATCAAAAACACAAAAAAATTAGTTTACTTGCATTTACTTTATCTAGTTTGCTTTATTTACTACTGCTAAAATGGCCAACCCTGAAAATACTAAGTTGTGTGACTTCATTAGCACAAATAACAATGATTTCCTATGCACACCTATTGCTCCACCTCGCTACTACAGCAGAATTCTTTGAAATTAAACCTGCTTTACTTAATCTTGTCATGAGAGAGCAATTTTCTCGGTGTTAGTTCCGATGATGCTGCTGCCCATCTCAATAATTTTGTTGAACTATGTGAAATGCAAAAATATAAAGATGTAGATGGTGACATTATAAAATTAAAATTGTTTCCTTTCTCATTAAGAGGAAGAGCTAAAGATTGGTTGCTATCTCTCGCCTAAGAATAGTATTGATTCCTGGACTAAATGCAAGGATGCTTTTATTGGTAGATATTATCCCCCTGCTAAAATTATATCTTTGAGGAGTAGCATAATGAATTTTAAACAATTAGATAATGAACATGTTGCTCAAGCTTGGGAAAGAATGAAATCTCTGGTTAAAAATTGCCCAACCCATGGACCGACTACTTGGATGATCATCCAAACCTTCTATGCAGGACTAAATTTTTCTTCACGGAATTTATTGGATTCAGCTGCTGGAGGTACCTTTATGTCCATCACTCTTGGTGAAGCAACAAAGCTTCTTGATAATATGATGGTTAATTACTCTGAATGGCACACGGAAAGAGCTCCACAAGGTAAGAAGGTAAATTCTGTTGAAGAATCCTCTTCCTTGAGTGATAAGATTGATGCTATTATGTCTATGCTTGTTAATGGTAGGACTAATGTTGATCCTAATAATGTTCCACTAGCTTCATTGGTTTCCCAAGAAGAACATGTTGATGTAAACTTCATTAAAAATAATAATTTCAACAACAATGCTTATCGGAACAATTCTAGTAATAACTATAGGCCATATCCTTATAATAATGGTAACGGTTATGCTAATTCTTATGGGAATTCTTACAACAATAATAGGAACACACCCCCTGGACTTGAAGCTATGCTTAAAGAATTTATTAGTACACAAACTGCTTTTAACAAATCTGTTGAGGAAAAGCTCAATAAAATTGATATTCTTGTTTCTAGAGTTGATAGTCTTGCCTCTGATGTTGATCTTTTGAAATCGAAAGTTATGCCTAATAGGGATATTGAAAATAAAATTGTTACTACAGCAAATGCCATCCAAGTTAGAATTAATGAGAATATAAGATTAATGGCTGAACTGCGTGCTAGGTGGGATAGAGAAGAAAATGAAAAACTAGCTAAAAAGGAAAATGTAGCTAAAGTTTGGACTATTACCACCGCTAGCAATGCTAATGATTCATATGTTGCTGCACCTCCTACTATCAATGGTAAAATAATTGGTGTTAGCAATGCTTCTACTCCTAGTGCAAAGCGCGCGAAATTACTTGAAACTGCTAAAACTGCTGAAACTGCTTGTGATAAAACTGCTGAAATTTTTTCCAACCTTGGGGATGATAATCCCATTGCTTTAGATTGTAATGATTTATATTTTGATGATTGCCACATCTCTGAAGTTATAAAGTTCTTGCAAAAACTTGCTAAGAGTCCCAATGCTAGTGCTATAAATTTGGCTTTCACGAAACATATTACAAATGCTCTCATAAAAGCTAGAGAAGAGAAACTAAAACTTGAAACTTCTATTCCTAGAAAGCTAGAGGATGGTTGGGAGCCCATCATTAAAATGAGAGTCAAAGATTTTGATTGTAATGCCTTATGTGATCTTGGTGCAAGTATTTCGTTATGCCTAAAAAGTCTATGATATGCTTGACTTGCCACCATTGAAAAATTGTTATTTGGATGTTAATCTCGCTGATAATGCTAAAAAGAAACCTTTGGGGAGAGTTGATAATGTTCATATTATGGTTAACAATAACCTTGTCCCCGTTGATTTTGTTGTCTTGGATATTGAATGCAATGCATCTTGCCCCATTATATTGGGAAGACCTTTTCTTCGAACCGTTGGTGCCACTATTGATATGAAGGAAGGTAATATTAAATATCAATTTCCTCTCAAGAAAGGTATGGAACACTTCCCTAGAAAGAGAATGAAGGTACCTTATGATTCTATTATTAGAACAAATTATGATGTTGATGCTTCATCTCTCGATGTTACTTGAGATACACTTTCGCGCCTAGCTGAAAGGCGTTAAAGAAAAGCGCTTATGGGAGACAACCCATGTTTTTACTACAGTATTTTTGTTTTATATTTGTGTTTTGGAAGTTGTTTACTACTGTAGCAACCTCTCCTTATCTTAGTTTTATGTTTTGTTGTGCCAAGTAAAGTCTTTGATAGAAAAGTAAGTACTAGATTTGGATTACTGCGCAGTTCCGGATTTCTTTGCTGTCACGAATCTGGGTCTATCTCCCTGTAGGTAGCTCAGAAAATTAAGCCAATTTACGAGCATGATCCTCAGATATGTACGCAACTTTCATTCAATTTGAGCATTTTCGTTTGAGCAAGTCTGGTGGCCTAATAAAATCCATCTTTACGGACTGTTCTGTTTTGACAGATTCTGTCTTTTATTTCGCATTGCCTCTTTTGCTATGTTGGATGAATTTCTTTGATCCACTAATGTCCAGTAGCTTTATGCAATGTCCAGAAGTGTTAAGAATGATTGTGTCACCTCTGAACATGTGAATTTTTATTATGCACTAACCCTCTAATGAGTTGTTTCGAGTTTGGTGTGGAGGAAGTTTTCAAGGATCAAGAGAGGAGTATGATGCAATATGATCAAGGAGAGTGAAAGCTCTAAGCTTGGGGATGCCCCGGTGGTTCACCCCTGCATATATTAAGAAGACTCAAGCGTCTAAGCTTGGGGATGCCCAAGGCATCCCCTTCTTCATCGACAACATTATCGAGTTCCTCCCCGAAACTATATTTTTATTCCGTCACATCTTATGCACTTTGCTTGGAGCGTCGGTTTGTTTTTGTTTTTTTGTTTTGTTTGAATAAAATGGATCCTAGCATTCACTTTATGGGAGAGAGACACGCTCCGCTGTAGCATATGGACAAATATGTCCTTAGGCTCTACTCATAGTATTCATGGCGAAGTTTCTTCTTCGTTAAATTGTTATATGGTTGGAATTGGAAAATACTACATGTAGTAATTGCTGTAATGTCTTGGGTAATTTGATACTTGGCAATTGTTGTGCTCATGTTTAAGCTCTTGCATCATATACTTTGCACCCATTAATGAAGAAACACTTAGAGCTTGCTAATTTGGTTTGCATATTTAGTTTCTCTAGAGTCTAGATAACATCTAGTATTGAGTTTTGAACAACAAGGAAGACGGTATGGAGTCTTATAATGTTTACCATATGTCTTTTATGTGAGTTTTTGCTGTACCGTTCATCCTTGTGTTTGTTTCAAATAACCTTGCTAGCCTAAACCTTGTATCGAGAGGGAATACTTCTCATGCATCCAAAATCCTTGAGCCAACCACTATGCCATTTGTGTCCACCATACCTACCTACTACATGGTATTTATCCGCCATTCCAAAGTAAATTGCTTGAGTGCTACCTTTAAAATTCCATCATTCACCTCTGCAATATATAGCTCATGGGACAAATAGCTTAAAAACTATTGTGGTATTGAATATGTACTTATGCACTTTATCTCTTATTAAGTTGCTTGTTGAGCGATAACCATGTTTCTGAGGACGCCATCAACTATTCTTTGTTGGATATCATGTGAGTTTCTATGCATGTCCGTCTTGTCCGAAGCAAGAGAGATCTACCACCTTCATGGTTGGAGCATGCATATTGTTAGAGAAGAACTTTGGGCCGCTAACTAAAGCCATGATTCATGGTGGAAGTTTCAGTTTGGACATATATCCTCAATCTCATATGAGAATAATAATTGTTGCCACATGCTTATGCATTAAAGAGGAGTCCATTATCTGTTGTCCATGTTGTCCCGGTATGGATGTCTAAGTTGAGAATAATCAAAAGCGAGAAATCCAAAATGCGAGCTTTCTCCTTAGACCTTTGTACGGGCGGCATGGAGGTACCCCATTGTGACACTTGGTCAAAACATGTGCATTGCAAAGATCCGGTAGTCCAAGTTAATTAGGACAAGGTGTGGGCACTATTAGTATACTATGCATGAGACTTGCAACTTGTAAGATATAATGTACATAACTCATATGCTTTATTACTACCGTTGACAAAATTGTTTCATGTTTTCAAAATAAAAGCTCTAGCACAAATATAGCAATCGATGCTTTCCTCTTTGAAGGACCATTCTCTTTACTTTTATGTTGAGTCGGTTCACCTATCTCTCTCCACCTCAAGAAGCAAACACTTGTGATTAACCGTGCATTGATTCCTACATACTTGCATATTGTACTTGTTATATTACTCTATGTTGACAATTATCCATGAGATATACATGTTACAAGTTGAAAGCAACCGCTGAAACTTAATCTTCCTTTGTGTTGCTTCAATACCTTTACTTTGATTTATTGCTTTATGAGTTAACTCTTATGCAAGACTTATTAATACTTGTCTTGAAGTACTATTCATGAAAAGTCTTTGCTATATGATTCACTTGTTTACTCATGTCATTACCATTGTTTTGATCGCTGCATCCACTACATATGTTTACAAATAGTATGATCAAGGTTATGATGGCATATCACTTCAGAAATTATCTTTGTTATCGTTTTACCTGCTCGGGACGAGCAGTACTAAGCTTGGGGATGCTTGATACGTCTCCGACGTATCGATAATTTCTTATGTTCTATGCCATATTATTGATGATACCTACATGTTTTATGCACACTTTATGTCATATTCGTGCATTTTCCGGAACTAACCTATTAACAAGATGCCGAAGTGCCGGTTCTCGTTTTCTCGCTGTTTTTGGTTTCAGAAATCCTAGTAACGAAATATTCTCGGAATTGGACGAAACAAAGACCCGGGGGCCTATTTTTCCACGGAGCTTCCGGAAGACCGAAGAACACACGAAGTGGGGCCACGAGGTGGCGACACCACGTGGCGGCGCGGCCCGGGGGGGGCCGCGCCGCCCTATGGTGTGGCCCCTCGTCCGGCCCCCGACTCTGCCCTTCCGCCTACTTAAAGCCTCCGTCGCGAAACCCCCGATGCGAAAAACCACGATACGGAAAACCTTACCGAGACGCCGCCGCCGCCGATCCCATCTCGGGGGATTCCGGAGATCTCCTCCGGCACCCTGCCGGAGAGGGGATTCATCTCCCGGAGGACTCTACACCGCCATGGTCGCCTCCGGAGTGATGAGTGAGTAGTTCACCCCTGGACTATGGGTCCATAGCAGTAGCTAGATGGTTGTCTTCTCCTCATTGTGCTTCATTGTTGGATCTTGTGAGCTGCCTAACATGATCAAGATCATCTATCTGTAATTCTATATGTTGTGTTTGTCGGGATCCGATGGATAGAGAATGCCATGTCATGTTAATTATCAAGTTATTACATATGTGTTGTTTATGATCTTGCATGCTCTCCGTTTCTAGTAGAGGCTCGGGCCAAGTTTTTACTTTTAACTCCAAGAGGGAGTATTTATGCTCGATAGTGGGTTCATGCCTGCATTGACACCTGGGACGAAGTGACGAAAGTTCTAAGGTTGTGTTGTGCTCGTTGCCACTAGGGATAAAACATTGGCGCTATGTCCGAGGATGTAGTTGTTGATTACATTACGCACCATACTTAATGCAATTGTCTCGTTGCTTAGCAACTTAATACTGGAGGGGGTTCGGACGATAACCCGAAGGTGGACTTTTTAGGCATAGATGCGGTTGGATGGCGGTCTATGTACTTTGTCGTAATGCCCAATTAAATCTCACTATACTTATCATGTCATGTATGTGCATTGTTATGCCCTCTCTATTTGTCAATTGCCCGACCGTAATTTGTTCACCCAACATGCTTTTATCTTATGGGAGAGACACCTCTAGTGAACCGTGGACCCCGGTCCATTCTTTAATACTCGAAATACAAATCTGCTCGCAATACTTGTTTTCTTGTTTTCTCTCGCAAACAATCATCTTCCACACAATACGGTTAATCCTTTGTTACGAGCAAGCCGGTGAGATTGACAACCTCACTTGTTTCGTTGGGGCAAAGTACTTTGGTTGTGTTGTGCGGGTTCCACGTTGGCGCCGGAATCTCCGGTGTTGCGCCGCACTACATCCCGCCGCCATCAACCTTCAACGTGCTTCTTGACTCCTACTCGGTTCGATTAAACCTTGGTTTCTAACTGAGGGAAACTTGCCGCTGTGCGCATCACACCTTCCTCTTGGGGTTCCCAACGGACGTGTCAACTACACGCATCACTTCTCGCGGTGCCCCGCCGAATCCGCTGGAAACTGACCGGATTTGAACTGGGGCGACACTTTCCTTCGCTCAATAAATGGAGGGAAAAATGTTTTTAGGTCTAGGACGCGTCATTTTATGTGCTAAATGTTTTCCGTTTCGCGCGTTGGCGGACGGGTGCACGCGCGCGCCCGGTACGGCCATACCGCATGTCCCGGCGGCCCCGTTTTGCGCAATTGGCAAAGCAAACGGAGCCAAAAAATCGAGCGGAGCCGCGTGGCGTCATTTTATGTGTCCTAGTAACCACTCGCAAAAGACGGAACCGGGATACGGCAATTATCTTGGAAAACCCTTCACGAACAGTGCTATCTCGTCCGGAGTTCTATGGCTTTTAGGGGAAATGAGTAGGAAACGGCCCGTTTCACCACATAGTTTGTCGGAACGAGGCCATATTTGGCACGTGCGTGGGCCTTAGGATGGGAAGCAAGGCCCCGGTCGCGGATTTCCAATCCGAACCACGGGCGACGGTTTTCCATTTTCGGGGTGCCGGAAGGGCTTTTTTTTGTGAAGCAGCTACATGGTGCGCATTTCAGTATCGCGCGGGACCTCCGCGCAGCGGTAGGATACCTCCTACGCACGACCTATCACATGCCATATGCACGCGGAAGCCATCTGGGAATCCCACCCGCTTCCTGCGGTGCCCCGCCGAATCCGCTGGAAACTGACCGGATTTGAACTGGGGCGACACTTTCCTTCGCTCAATAAATGGAGGGAAAAAATTTTTTAGGTCTAGGACGCGTCATTTTATGTGCTAAATGTTTTCCGTTTCGCGCGTTGGCGGACGGGTGCACGCGCGCGCCCGGTACGGCCATACCGCATGTCCCGGCGGCCCCGTTTTGCGCAGTTGGCAAAGCAAACGGAGCCAAAAATCGAGCGGAGCCGCGTGGCGTCATTTTATGTGTCCTAGTAACCACTGCAAAAGACGGAACTGGGATACGGCAATTATCTTGGAAAACCCTTCACGAACAGGGCTATCTCGTCCGGAGTTCTATGGCTTTTAGGGGAAATGAGTAGGAAACGGCCCGTTTCACCACATAGTTTGTCGAAACGAGGCCATATTTGGCACGTGCGTGGGCCTTAGGATGGGAAGGAAGGCCCCGGTCGCGGATTTCCAATCCGAACCACGGGCGATGGTTTTTCCATTTTCGGGGTGCCGGAAGGGCTTTTTTTTGTGAAGCGGCTACATGGTGCGCATTTCGGTATCGCGCGGGACCTCCGCGCAGCGGTAGGATACCTCCTACGCACCACCTATCACATGCCATATGCGCGCGGAAGCCATCCGGGAATCCCACCCGCTTCCGCGGTGCCCCGCCGAATCCGCCGGAAACCGACCGGATTTGAACCGGGGCGACACTTTCCTTCGCTCAATAAATGGAGGGAAAAATGTTTTTAGGTCTAGGACGCGTCATTTTATGTGCTAAATGTTTTCCGTTTCGCGCGTTGGCGGACGGGTGCACGCGCGCGCCCGGTACGGCCATACCGCATGCCCCGACGGCCCCGTTTTGCGCAGCTGGCAAAGCAAACGGAGCCAAAAAATCGAGCGGAGCCGCGTGGCGTCATTTTATGTGTCCTAGTAACCACTGCAAAAGACGGAACTGGGATACGGCAATTATCTTGGAAAACCCTTCACGAACAGGGCTATCTCGTCCGGAGTTCTATGGCTTTTAGGGGAAATAAGTAGGAAACGGCCCGTTTCACCACATAGTTTGTCGGAACGAGGCCATATTTGGCACGTGCGTGGGCCTTAGGATGGGAAGCAAGGCCCCGGTCGCGGATTTCCAATCCGAACCACGGGCGACGGTTTTTCCATTTTCGGGGTGCCGGAAGGGCTTTTTTTGTGAAGCGGCTACATGGTGCGCATTTCAGTATCGCGCGGGACCTCCGCGCAGCGGTAGGATACCTCCTACGCACCACCTATCACATGCCATATGCGCGCGGAAGCCATCCGGGAATCCCACCCGCTTCTCGCGGTGCCCCGCCGAATCCGCCGGAAACCGACCGGATTTGAACCGGGGCGACACTTTCCTTCGCTCAATAAATGGAGGGAAAAATGTTTTTAGGTCTAGGACGCGTCATTTTATGTGCTAAATGTTTTCCGTTTCGCGCGTTGGCGGACGGGTGCACGCGCGCGCCCGTGCACGGCCATACCGCATGTCCCGACGGCCCCGTTTTGCGCAGCTGGCAAAGCAAACGGAGCCAAAAATCGAGCGGAGCCGCGTGGCGTCATTTTATGTGTCCTAGTAACCACTGCAAAAGACGGAACTGGGATACGGCAATTATCTTGGAAAACCCTTCACGAACAGGGCTATCTCGTCCGGAGTTCTATGGCTTTTAGGGGAAATGAGTAGGAAACGGCCCGTTTCACCACATAGTTTGTCGGAACGAGGCCATATTTGGCACGTGCGTGGGCCTTAGGATGGGAAGCAAGGCCCCGGTCGCGGATTTCCAATCCGAACCACGGGCGACGGTTTTTCCATTTTCGGGGTGCCGGAAGGGCTTTTTTTGTGAAGCGGCTACATGGTGCGCATTTCGGTATCGCGCGGGACCTCCGCGCAGCGGTTGGATACCTCCTACGCACTACCTATCACATGCCATATGCGCGCGGAAGCCATCCGGGAATCCCACCCGCTTCTCGCGGTGCCCCGCCGAATCCGCCGGAAACCGACCGGATTTGAACCGGGGCGACACTTTCCTTCGCTCAATAAATGGAGGGAAAAATGTTTTTAGGTCTAGGACGCGTCATTTTATGTGCTAAATGTTTTCCGTTTCGCGCGTTGGCGGACGGGTGCACGCGCGCGCCCGGTACGGCCATACCGCATGTCCCGGCGGCACCGTTTTGCGCAGTTGGCAAAGCAAACGGAGCCAAAAAATCGAGCGGAGCCGCGTGGCGTCATTTTATGTGTCCTAGTAACCACTGCAAAAGACGGAACTGGGATACGGCAATTATCTTGGAAAACCCTTCACGAACAGGGCTATCTCGTCCGGAGTTCTATGGCTTTTAGGGGAAATGAGTAGGAAACGGCCCGTTTCACCACATAGTTTGTCGGAACGAGGCCATATTTGGCACGTGCGTGGGCCTTAGGATGGGAAGCAAGGCCCCGGTCGCGGATTTCCAATCCGAACCACGGGCGACGGTTTTTCCATTTTCGGGGTGCCGGAAGGGTTTTTTTGTGAAGCAGCTACATGGTGCGCATTTCAGTATCGCGCGGGACCTCCGCGCAGCGGTAGGATACCTCCTACGCACCACCTATCACATGCCATATGCGCGCGGAAGCCATCTTGGAATCCCACCCGCTTCCTGCGGTGCCCCGCCGAATCCGCTGGAAACTGACCGGATTTGAACTGGGGCGACACTTTCCTTCGCTCAATAAATGGAGGGAAAAATGTTTTTAGGTCTAGGACGCGTCATTTTATGTGCTAAATGTTTTCCGTTTCGCGCGTTGGCGGACGGGTGCACGCGCCCGGTACGGCCATACCGCATGTCCCGGCGGCCCCGTTTTGCGCAGTTGGCAAAGCAAACGGAGCCAAAAAATCGAGCGGAGCCGCGTGGCGTCATTTTATGTGTCCTAGTAACCACTGAAAAAGACGGAACTAGGATACAGCGGATTCGGTTAAAGGGGTTGATGTCTACGGGAGCTTCTATTCTTGTAGACAGTGTTGGGCCTCCAAGAACAGAGGTTTGTAGAACAGCAGCAAGTTTCCCTTAAGTGGATCACCCAAGGTTTATCGAACTCAGGGAGGAAGAGGTCAAAGATATCCCTCTCATGCAACCCTGCAACCACAAAGCAAGAAGTCTCTTGTGTCCCCAACGCACCTAATAGGTGTACTAGTTCGGCGAAGAGATAGTGAAATACAGGTGGTATGAATATATATGAGCAGTAGCAACAACACTCGGAAAAGTGCTTTGCCCAGGACGAGTAAACAAGCGGTAGTAACGCAGCAGTAGTAATGCAAGTAAAACAAGTAAACAAGCAGCGATAGCGATATTTAGGAACAAGGCCTAGGGATTAGACTTTCACTAGTGGACACTCTCAACATTGATCACATAACAGAATATATAAATGCATACTCTACACTCTTGTTGGATGATGAACACATTGCGTAGGATTACACGAACCCTCAATGCCGGAGTTAACAAGCTCCACAATTCAATGTTCATATTTAAATAACCTTAGAGTGCATGAAAGATCAATTCGACTAAACCAAGTACTAACATAGTATGCACACTTGTCACCTTCACACTATGTAGGAGGAATAGATCGCATCAATACCATCATAGCAATAGTTAACTTCATAATCTACAAGAGATCATAATCATAGCATAAACCAAGTACTAACACGGATGCACACACTCGTCACCATTACACCGTGCGGGAGGAATAAAACTACTTTAATAACATCACTAGAGTAGCACATAGATAAATTGTGATACAAAACACATTGCAATCATAAAGAGATATAAATAAGCACTTCACTATGCCATTCATAACAGTGAGTAAGTATTCGTGAAATATAGCCTAAGAGACCCACACGGTGCACACACTCGTCACCTTTACACACGTGGGACAAGGAGTCTCCCGGAGATCACATAAGTAAAACTCACTTGACTAGAATAGTGACATCTAGATTACAAGCATCATCATATGAATCTCAATCATGTAAGGCAGCTCATGAGATTATTGTATTGAAGTACATAGGAGAGAGATGAACCAAATAGCTACCGGTATAGCCCCGAGCCTCGAAGGAGAACTACTCCCTCCTCATGGGAGACAGCAGCGTTGATGAAGATGGCGGTGGTGTCGATGGAGGAGCCTTCCGGGGGCACTTCCCCGCTCCGGCAGGGTGCCGGAACAGAGACTCCTGTCCCCCAGATCTTGGCTTCGCGATGGCGGCGGCTCTGGAAGGTTTCTCATACCGTGGCTTTTTCGTCTCGAGGTTTTAGGTCTGGGACCTTTATATAGGCGAAGAGGCGGAGTCGGAGGGGCGACGAGGCGGCGACACCATAGGCTGGCGCGGCCAGGGCCCAGGCCGCGCCACCCTATCATCTGGGGCCCAAAGGGCCCTCCTCTGGCGGTTCTCGGGTGTTCTGGATGCTTCCGGGCAAAATAGGAACCTGGGTCTTGATTTCGTCCGATTCCGAGAATATTTCCTTACTAGGATTTCTGAAACCAAAAACAGCAGAAAACAGAGAATCGGCTCTTCGGCATCTTGTTAATAGGTTAGTTCCGGAAAATGCACGAATATGACATATAATGTGCATAAAACATGTAGATATCATCAATAATGTGGCATGGAACATAAGAAATTATCGATACGTCTGAGACGTATCAGCATCCCCAAGCTTAGTTCTGCTCGTCCCGAGCAGGTAAAACGATAACAAAGATAATTTCTGAAGTGACATGCCATCATAACCTTGATCATACTATTTGTAAACATATGTAATGAATGCAGCGATCAAAACAATGGCAATGACATGAGTAAACAACTGAATCATAAAGCAATGACTTTTCATGAATAGCACTTTCAAGACAGGCATCAATAAGTCTTGCATAAGAGTTATCTCATAAAGCAATAATTTAAAGTAAAGACATTGAAACAACACAATGGAAGATTAAGTTTCAGCGGTTGCTTTCAACTTATAACATGTATATATCATGGATAGTTGTCAACATAGAGTAATATAACAAATGCAATATGCAAGTATGTAGGAATCAATGCACAGTTCACACAAGTGTTTGCTTCTTGAGGTGGAGAGAGATAGGTGAACTGACTCAACATAAAAGTAAAAGAATGGTCCTTCAAAGAGGAAAGCATCGATTGCTATATTTGTGCTAGAGCTTTTATTTTGAAAACATGAAACAATTTTGTCAACGGTAGTAATAAAGCACATGTATTATGTAAATTATATCTTACCAAGTTGCAAGCCTCATGCATAGTATACTAATAGTGCCCGCACCTTGTCCTAATTAGCTTGGACTACCGGATCATCGCAATGCACATGTTTTAACCAAGTGTCACAATGGGGTACCTCCATGCCGCCTGTACAAAGGTCTAAGGAGAAAGCTCGCATTTTGGATTTCTCGCTTTTGATTATTCTCAACTTAGACATCCATACCGGGACAACATGGACAACAAGATAATGGACTCCTCTTTAATGCATAAGCATGTGGCAACAATTATTATTCTCATATGAGATTGAGGATATGTGTCCAAAACTGAAACTTCCACCATGATTCATGGCTTTAGTTAGCGGCCCAATGTTCTTCTCTAACAATATGCATGCTCCAACCATTAAGGTGGTAGATCTCTCTTACTTCGGACAAGACGGACATGCATAGCAACTCACATGATATTCAACAAAGAATAGTTGATGGCGTCCCCGTAAGCATGGTTATCGCACAACAAGCAACTTAATAAGAGATAAAGTGCATAAGTACATATTCAATACCACAATAGTTTTTAAGCTATTTGTCCCATGAGCTATATATTGCAAAGGTGAATGATGGAATTTTTAAAGGTAGCACTCAAGCAATTTACTTTGGAATGGCGGATAAATACCATGTAGTAGGTAGGTATGGTGGACACAAATGGCATAGTGGTTGGCTCAAGGATTTTGGATGCATGAGAAGTATTCCCTCTCGATACAAGGTTTAGGCTAGCAAGGTTATTTGAAACAAACACAAGGATGAACGGTGCAGAAAAACTCACATAAAAGACATATTGTAAACATTATAAGACTCTACACCGTCTTCCTTGTTGTTCAAAACTCAATACTAGATATTATCTAGACTCTAGAGAAACCAAATATGCAAACCAAATTAGCAAGATCTATGTGTTTCTTCATTAATGGGTGCAAAATATATGATGCAAGAGCTTAAACATGAGCACAACAATTGCCAAGTATCAAATTATCCAAGACATTTTAGAATTACTACATGTAGCATTTTCCAATTCCAACCATATAACAATTTAACGAAGAAGAAACTTCGCCATGAATACTATGAGTAGAGCCTAAGGACATACTTGTCCATATGCTACAGATGGAGCGTGTCTCTCTCCCACAAAGTGAATGCTAGGATCCATTTTATTCAAACAAAACAAAAACAAAAACAAACCGACGCTCCAAGCAAAGTGCATAAGATGTGACGGAATAAAAATATAGTTTCGGGGTAGGAACCTGATAATGTTGTCGATGAAGAAGGGGATGCCTTGGGCATCCCCAAGCTTAGACGCTTGAGTCTTCTTAAAATATGCAGGGGTGAACCACCGGGGCATCTCCAAGCTTAGAGCTTTCACTCTCCTTGATCATATTGTATCATACTCCTCTCTTGATCCTTGAAAACTTCCTCCACACCAAACTCGAAACAACTCATTAGAGGGTTAGTGCACAATAAAAATTAACATGTTCAGAGGTGACACAATCATTCTTAACACTTCTGGACATTGCATAAAGCTACTGGACATTAATGGATCAAATAAATTCATCCAACATAGCAAAAGAGGCAATGCGAAATAAAAGGCAGAATCTGTCAAAACAGAACAGTCCGTAAAGATGGATTTTATTAGGCCACCAGACTTGCTCAAATGAAAATGCCCAAATTGAATGAAAGTTGCGTACATATCTGAGGATCATGCGCGTAAATTGGCTTAATTTTCTGAGCTACCTACAGGGAGGTAGACCCAGATTCGTGACAGCAAAGAAATCTGGAACTGCGCAGTAATCCAAATCTAGTACTTACTTTACTATCAAAGACTTTACTTGGCACAAAAAAACATAAAACTAAGATAAGGAGAGGTTGCTACAGTAGTAAACAACTTCCAAGACACAAATATAAAACAAAGTACTGTAGCAAAATAAACACATGGGTTATCTCCCAAGAAGTTCTTTCTTTATAGCCATTAAGATGGGCTCAGCAGTTTTAATGATGCACTCGCAAGAAATAGTAGTTGAAGCAAAAGAGAGCATCAAAAGGCACATTCAAAACACATTTAAGTCTAACATTCTTCCTATGCATAGGAATCTTGTAAATAAACAAGTTCAAGAAGCATAATGCAACAAGCATAGAAAAACTAGACAATCTCAACTTCAAGATTTTAAGCATATAGAGAGGTGTTTTAGTAACATGAAAATTTCTACCACCATATTTTCCTCTCTCATAATAACTTTCAGTAGTGTCATGAGAAAACTCAACAATATAACCATCACATAAAGCTTTCTTATCATGAGTCTCATGCATAAAATTATTACTCTCCACATAAGCATCATCAATTTTATTAGTAATAGCGGGAGCAAATTCAACAAAGTAGCTATCATTATTATTCTCATCAAGTGTAGGAGGCATAGTATAATCACAATAAAATTTACTCTCCATAGTAGGTTGTACCAAAAGACCACTATTATAATCATCATAAATAGGAGGCAAAGTATCATCAAAGAAAATTTTCTCCTCAATGCTTGGGGACTAAAAAGATCATGAAAACCAGCTTCCCCAAGCTTAGAACTTTCTACATTATCATCAACAATGGTGTTCAAAGCGTTCATACTAATATTACTACCAGCATGCAAATAAGATTCCATAGGTTTTTTAATTTTCGCATCAAACAGTCCATGTTTTAAATCAGGAAATAGAATAAGAAGCTCATTGTTGTCCATTATGCCAAACTAGTGTAAACAAGAAACAAAAAGATGCAATTGCAGGATCTAAAGGAAATAGCTTCGAGCACAAACACAATGGCGCCAGAAAAGTACTGTTACATGGAACCGGAGTATGAGTGCCTTTTTACCTTTCCTCCCCGGCAATGGCGCCAGAAAATTGCTTGATGTCTACGGGAGCTTCTATTCTTGTAGACAGTGTTGGGCCTCCAAGAGCAGAGGTTTGTAGAACAGCAACGAAGTTTCCCTTAAGTGGATCACCCAAGGTTTATCGAACTCGGGGAGGAAGAGGTCAAAGATATCCCTCTCATGCAACCCCGCAACCACAAAGCAAGAAGTCTCTTGTGTCCCCAACACACCTAATAGGTGTACTAGTTCGGCGAAGAGATAGTGAAATACAGGTGGTATGAATATATATGAGCAGTAGCAACAACACCGTAAAAGTGCTTTGCCCGGACATAGAACAAGCGGTAGTAACGCAGCGAGTAGTAATGCGAAGAAAACGAGTAAACAAGCAGCGATAGCGATATTTAGGAACAAGGCCTAGGGATTAGACTTTCACTAGTGGACACTCTCAACATTGATCACATAACAGAATAGATAAATGCATACTCTACACTCTTGTTGGATGATGAACACATTGCGTAGGATTACACGAACCCTCAATGCCGGAGTTAACAAGCTCCACAATTCAATGTTCATATTTAAATAACCTTAGAGTGCATGAAAGATCAATTCGACTAAACCAAGTACTAACATAGTATGCACACTCGTCACCTTCACACTATGTAGGAGGAATAGATCACATCAATACCATCATAGCAATAGTTAACTTCATAATCTACAAGAGATCATAATCATAGCATAAACCAAGTAGTAACACGGATGCACACACTGTCACCATTACACCGTGCAGGAGGAATAAAACTACTTTAATAACATCACTAGAGTAGCACATAGATAAATTGTGATACAAAACACATTGCAATCATAAAGAGATATAAATAAGCACTTCACTATGCCATTCATAACAGAGTGAGTAAGTATTCTGTGAAATATAGCCTAAGAGACCCACACGGTGCACACACTCGTCACCTTTACACACGTGGGACAAGGAGTCTCCGGAGATCACATAAGTAAAACTCACTTGACTAGCATAGTGACATCTAGATTACAAGCATCATCATATGAATCTCAATCATATAAGGCAGCTCATGAGATTATTGTATTGAAGTACATAGGAGAGAGATGAACCACATAGCTACCGGTACAGCCCCGAGCCTCGATGGAGAACTACTCCCTCCTCATGGGAGACGTCAGCGTTGATGAAGATGGCGGTGGTGTCGATGGAGGAGCCTTCCGGGGGCACTTCCCCGCTCCGGCAGGGTGCCGGAACAGAGACTCCTGTCCCCCAGATCTTGGCTTCGCGATGGCGGCGGCTCTGGAAGGTTTCTCGTACCGTGGCTTTTTCGTCTCGAGGTTTAAGGTTTGGGACCTTTATATAGGCGAAGAGGCGGAGTCGGAGGGGCGACGAGGCGGCGACACCATAGGCTGGCGCGGCCAGGGCCCAGGCCGCGCCACCCTATCATCTGGGGCCCACAGGGCCCTCCTCTGGCGGTTCTCGGGTGTTCTGGATGCTTCCGGGCAAAATAGGAACCTGGGTCTTGATTTCGTCCGATTCCGAGAATATTTCCTTACTAGGATTTCTGAAACCAAAAACAGCAGAAAACAACAACTGGCTCTTCGGCATCTTGTTAATAGGTTAGTTCCAGAAAATGCACGAATATGACATATAATGTGCATAAAACATGTAGATATCATCAATAATGTGGCATGGAACATAAGAAATTATCGATACGTCGGAGACGTATCAGGGGTAGACCGCCAGATCTAAAGGGTAGACCGCGCACTCAAGTTAATGTCGACGTGGTAAAAAAGGTAATCTGGACGTAATATAATATATACTAGTAAAAAAATTATATACTAGTAAAACAATGAAAGAAAAAAATAAAAAAATGAAAGAAAAAAAATTAAAAAAAATACATTATGCCGAGGGGGCCCCTCGGCGTATCATCAACCCTCGGGGTATTCAAACCCTAGCCGCGGGTCGAAAACACCTGGTCGGCCGCCGCGGGTCCACCTCGATGGGTAAGCCGAGGGTGGCCCTCGGGTATGTTTGGCCCTCGGCGTAGAAGTACGCGAAAATCACCTGGTCGGGCTCGCGTTTTCCTTTCTTTCCCCAAATCTCCCGCACGCCCGCCGCCCCCAAAGTCTTTTCCCCAAATCTCCCGCCACCGCCGCCTCCTGCCCGCCGCCGCCGCCACCCCCTCCTCCTCCTGCCCGTCGCCGCCGCCTCCTGCCCGCCGAAACAGCCGCCTCCTGCCCGCCGCCACCCCCTCCTCCTCCTGCCCGTCGCCGCCGCCTCCTGCCCGTCGCCGCCGCCTCCTGCCCGCCGAAACCGCCGCCTCCAGCCCGTCCCCGCCGCCTCCTGCCCGCCGCTGCTGCCTCCTGCACGTCGCCGCCGCCTCCTGCCCGTCCCCGCCGCCTCCTGCCCGTCCTCGCCGCCTCCTGCCCGTCGCCTCCGCCTTCGACCCGCCACCTCCGCAGCCGGCATCAGCCTGATAGGTACTGTGATACCACAAGGTGTAGATTTCTGCCCTCTGGAATTGTACTGTGACCACCGTAGTTGCTGTATTCGGATACATTATTCCTGCAGATTGCATGTGTACACAGTACCTACGAAAATGAGAAAGAAAAGTTCAAATAGTGCGTAGACATACACCATCCTAGGTGGAAAACTTGCTTGTGTTGTATACATTTTACTTGGCTAGCTGCTAACTAGGAAAATATTTTCATAGTTTGTAGCTGATACTTAGCTTGGCTAGCTAACTAGGAAAATATTTTCATGTTTTGTAACCGAGAATTTCTTAGCTGATACTTAGCTTGGCTAGCTGATAAATGCAAATGTGAATTTGTTCTAATAACATGGATTTGTAATAGGCCATGCCGTGACCGCCTCGTCGTGAGCACCCCGGCGTGACAATCCCGGATCTTGACGCGCTTCTCCACGGTCGCCAACATCGACACTCGGTTGTTCGACTACTTCCTCTACAGCCGAGGGTGAGCAAAAATTCGAACTTCTTCTCCGCATTTTATTTATGTCACTAGATTCATTTTCCAAGTCAAGTTGCGTAACCTAGGTGTCACTTCCCGTCCTCAAGCGTTACGCGGATAAATATGCATTAGTGGTCGGCATATTTTCAACCGTAACGCTTGCGGCATTTACGGGACAGTCGGCGGATCCGTAGTAGGGTACGCTCTCCATGCCTGCTCCGGTCCGAGTCAGGATTTCGGCAGCGCCTCACCGTTGTTCTCCGGTTGCACATCCTCTTGTCTTTTTGGCGAGACGTGTATCGGGAGAGCAGCGGGGAGGTGCTGCCGAAATTTTGACTCGGACCGGGGTAGAGCATGGAGAACGTACTCAATCTACGGATCCGACGGCTGCTAGGAGCCCACCTAGTAGAGATGTAGGTTGATGCATTCGTTTTGCCTGTTAAAAAAATTAAAATATGATGCATTTTCCTATTTGATATAAATGATATGCTTGTCGTTTGGCTTCCAATAGAGCAGAGGATGGCTGATAATGGATGGATGTACACCGGCCGTGTTAGTGCAACTAATAAAACAGATGAGTGGATAAGGAAGACTTGGCATTTAGTGAAGGAGTTGGCGCGTGGTACAAAACAGAAGGTTCAGCCACTTTGCCCGTGCAATCGTTGCTTGAAGCATCACCGTTGTGGAAAGGATGACATGTTTAAACACCTTCTGCAATATGGGTATATGCCTCGTTACGTCACGCAGATCGACTTTGATGAGCACGAACGTGACAGAGGTGAGGTGATGCGGCAGCGGCTCAATGGCAATGAGTACGATGGGGTTAGAGAATTTCTAGATGATCTTGTCGATGCCCACATGCCAAAGTCGCCACCTTCACGGGAGGAACCGCCAGAACCGGAGGAACCTCCAGAACCGGAGGAACCAGAGCCAGCCGCGAAGGCCTTCTATGATATGATAGCCGCTACTAAGACGCCTCTGTACGATGGCGCCGAGATTTCTCAGCTCGATGCCATCTCCCAATGTCTAGCCGACAAGACCCGGTACAACACCACCCGTGACGGCTTCGAAGCAAGTCTGAAAACAACTGGTAACATGTTGCCCAAAGGGCATTGTCTGCCTAAAATCCTGCACGAGACGAGGCAACTCATGTCGGCGCTCAACATGGATTATCAAAGGATAGACTGTTGTGAAAAAGGCTGTGTTCTCTTCTGGAAACAGTTTGCGGAGGACAAGAACTGTCCCATTTGTAAGGCCTCTAGGTATGAAGAGGTAACGGGAAAGGATGGTCAGGTGAGGCAGTCAAAGATCGCAAAGTCGATTCTTCGGTATCTCCCATTCATAAAAAGAATCCAGCGGCTTTACTTGACTGAGGAGACCGCCAAACAGATGACGTGGCACAAGATGGGGACTCGAATAAAGGACAATCAGGGGCGGACGAAGATGGGACATCCATCTGATGGCAATGCATGGAAGAACTTTGATAGAAAATACCCCCATAGGGCAGCAGATGCTCGGAATGTCAGAATTGCGATAGCTACAGATGGCTTCAATCCATATGGTATGTCGAATGCCAATTACAGTTGTTGGCCCGTGTTTGTAATTCCGCTCAATCTCCCTCCCGGAGTCCTAATGACGAGGAAGACCATGTTTCTGTCGCTGATCATTCCAGGGCCCCATTACCCGATGAAGAACTTGAGTGTCTACATGCAGCCGATTGTGGAAGATTTGAACCACTCTTGGCACCACGGGACGTTGACGTACGACCGAGCATCGAAGACAAACTTCTGCATGAAAGTTTGGTTGCAGTATACCATGCATGACATGCCCGGGTACGCCCTAACATGCGGATGGTGTACAGCTGGTAAATGGCCATGCCCAGTGTGCAGGCATCGACTTGAGTTCCTTTGGCTAAATAAGGGTCGCAAGTATGTTGCGTTTGACACGAATCGGCAGTACCTCAAACGGAGGCATCCGTTCAGAGAAGACAAAAAGAACTTCAAGAAAGGCAAAGTTGTGCATGAAGTAACAGAGGTGCCAAAGTTCGATGGTATAGCCGTTGATGCCGAGCTACGTGCTCTCGTGCCGCGGCATCGGAAGCTGGCCATCAATTTGAGGGATATGGTGTAACGCACAACCGGACTCACGAGGCAGCCTTAACGAAGCTCGAGTATTACAAGGACCTCGAACTTCCCCATAACATCGATGTGATGCACACCGTAAAGAATGTCGCGGAGTCCTTATTTCACACGTGCCTAAACATTCCCGGAAGTCAAAGGATAATGTCAAGGCTAGAGTCGATGTTGAGAAGCTCCGTGATAGGAAGAAATTACACATGCAACGTCCTACCGGCCGTCGAAAGAATTGGTTCAAGCCGCACGCCGACTTCTGCCTTGATTCCATCCAAAAGAAGGAGGCATTCAAGTGGCTAAAATACGTTGTGATGTTCCCTGATGGTTATTGTTCGAATATGAGCAAGGGAGTCAATCTTTCGACGGGAAAAGTCACCGGGCTCAAGAGTCACGACTATCATATATGGATTGAGCGGCTGATGCCGGTGATGCTTCGAGGGTATCTCCCCGAGAAAATATGGCGAGTGCTCGCGGAGTTGAGCCATTTCTTCCGCACGCTCCGCGCTAAGCGTATATGTCCTAAGGTTATTGAGAAGCTGCAAGTTCAAGTGCCGGAGTTGCTATGCAATTTGGAGATGATCTTTCCGCCAGGCTTCTTTACTCCGATGGCACATCTCATTGTGCACCTCGCAAACGAGGCACTCTGGGGTGGCCTAGTGCAGTTTCGGTGGCAGTTTTGTATTGAGAGAGAGTTCAAGTATATTCGGAAGATAACTGGAAACAAAGCCAAGATTGAAGCATGCATAGCTGAGGCAACGTGCCTTCGGGAGATGGCAGATGCCGCAACAACGTACTATCCTCGATGAAGTTCCCACTCGCATAACCCGGTCTCTCGTTACAATGTCGACGTGCCCATGAATGACCCCAAGCTTCAACTATTCCAATGTCCCGGTGGCAAGGCTGGTAAACGACAAAAATATAGATTGGAGAGGGAAGAGAAGGATTGCATAATGCTCTATGTGCTTATGAACATGAAGGAAGTGGTGGGGGGGGGGACGACGATGATGGCGGTCACGATTTCATTAGGTAACATGGTGTAATGCTTATTGTATCTAGTTTCGATCACCTACACTCAACTCGGTCTAATGCTTATTGTATCCTTTCAGCGAATTCACGGATGAACAAGCGGTGGCTTCCGCGCGATCCCACGGGCGCGGAGTTGGAGACTCTACCGAAAGAGGGTGCTCCCGAAGTAAAAATAAACTTTGTGTCTTGGTTCATGAAAAAAGTAATGTCTAAGCTGTCCCTCTTACCTACCAATATGTGACTTGTCCCTGTTATTCCATGTAACTAATGCACACAACAAATTTGAACCGTGCTTGTAGGGAGCTGATGCAAACATTGAGATGACAGATGAGTTGAGATGTGTTTCCCAAGGTTGTAACCGTGACGTCATGAAGTATGAGAAGTATGACGTGAATGGGTTTCGATTCCATACAGAGACACACCAGAAGGGCCGGGCGAATCCAAAAACGATAAATACTGGTGTCTTCACTAAAGGATCCGATACCTTTGATTACTACGGGAGGTTAGAGAATGTATACGAGCTGACCTTCAATCGTACAAACAAACAACTCAATCTCGTTGTGTTCAAGTGTCATTGGTTCGACCCAAGAGGTGGACAGAGAATTACCAAGTCCATTGGGTTAGTTGAAGTTAAGCCTTCCACCACCTATACCGAAGCCGATGTCTATATTGTTGCTCACCAAGCCAAGCAAGTTTATTATTTGCCGTACCCATGCCGGAAAGCGGCCCTCAACGGCTGGGAAGTCGTGTTCCGTGTATCGCCACATGGTAACCTACCGATTCCCTCCGAGGACGATTACAACAACATTGACCCCGTAACATACGAGGGAATTTTCTATCAAGAGGAAGAGGACTTCGGGCACTTTGAGTTAGAATGTGTTCTTGAAGAGGACCTCGTGAACGATGCAGAAACTCGTGGTGAGTCGCTGGTGGATCTAAAGGACATAGATATGCTCGAGAAGTTACAAGTGGAAGATGATAGCGATGATGAGCCTCCACCCGTCTATCAAGATCCAACTTACTACTCAAAAGATAGTGATAGTGATAGTGGCAAGGAGAAACAAAATGAGATTGACGATGAGATTGATGACGGCTGGTGAGGGTCTTTTATGTGTTTATATTTCAACATGCTTCTTATTTGTTTAGTATCTTTATGCTTAGTATTTATATTTTTTTCAACATGCTTCTTTATTGTTTAGTATCTTTATGCTTAGTGTTTATATATTTTTGAACATGCTTCTTAATTGTTTAGTGTCTTTATGCTTACTATTTATATATTTTTCAACATGCTTCTTAATTGTTTTCTCTTTCTCAATGCAAGTGATTGAACAATATGAGCGGCGGCAAGGAGGACTCGTCGAGCTTGCTTAAGAAGATGCAACAACGCAAGAACAATGTTAGAAGGAGTGAGAGGGCACCGCGTCGCAATCCGCGTTACGAGGACGGCGCGGGAGGAGGAGGAGGACGAGGACGAGGACGAGGACGGGGACGAGGTGGTGGAGGTGGAGGTGGCTTGGGAGGAGGTGGAGGTGGAGGTGGAGGTGGAGGTGGCTGGGGAGGACCGGACTTTGAGCCACCCCCTCGGCTTCAGGCGACGTTGCTTCCGGGTTCTTTTTGGAGGGGACGTCTAGAGAGGAGGCGGAGACGGAGTCTAGAGCCGAGGAGGACTCTAGCCGCGGGTTTGAGACTCCGGAGGAGGATGGGCGGCCGAAGCCACTGAAGATTCGTGGGGAAGCGAGAGTCCCCGACGAGAGGAAGGAGCCTAAGACCCATGAGGCGAAGACCCTTATTATTCCCGCTGGCCCCGAGTAAGTGTACTAATTTGGCAATTTCGATTTTCATGTACTAATGTTTGATTTTCATGTGCTAATGTTTGATTTTCATGTGCAGCAATTGGATATTTCCTCCGGGGTCAAGGGGCGCCCGCCTAGCAAAGATGATTGGAGCTTTGCTTAGGAAGTTCTGGCCGGGCAAGTACTATCCCTCGGCACTCGTCCCAGCCTGGCGAGAAGAAGCTAGCCACTACTTGGACGGACTACGAGAGTGCCCCCGGCGTAGGCTTCCCGACGGCCGCCGAGGCCGTGATGAGAAAGTTTTGGGTAAGACATATTTTCTCGAGCTTCGTTCATATTTGATGACCCCAATGTTCTAACTCATGACTCTCACAATTGTTTTTTGCATGATTGAAGTGTTTTTATCGTGTGGCGCCCGAGGTTGAGGAGACGGCCGCGAACAGGACTTTGCGGGCGACTTGTGAGAGGTTGACACCGCAGGTGTGGTACAACCAAAGGATCACGTCCGCGGGTCACTTCGGGCGCAGAGAGGCGAGAGGGTCCGAAGCTCGGACATTGTCGGTAAGAATGCTAAGGCCGAGTACGAGATGACGGTGGAGGACTACATGTCGGTGAGTAAAATGTCAATGAGATTCTACATTGCTACTAAGTTGCGATTGCATTAGATTGAGTTGAGTATTGCATTTTCAGGTTATCCCCGATTGGCCGAGCCGCATGCCGAGGCATGGGAGGAGATGGTTAGGACGAGGTGGCTCAAGATGGACGAGGACTTTGCAGCCGTGGCGAGGCGGAACGCGGAGAATCGAGGCGACGGTGGCACACACTGTGGGGGAAACCTCAGCTACGAGCGCTACAAGGGGAAGACGGTATGTATACATTTTATTTTCCTTCAGGTTCAAAGTTGGTACTCACAACATTTCCTTTCGCGATGCAGAGGGCCGCGTTAGGACCCGACGAGGAGATTTCTGACCTCGAGATATACAACAAGATGCGGCTTAAGAAGCCCGATCTCTCGCAGCCTCAGCCCTCGCTCCCTGAGTACTTCGGCACCTACGCCGAGGACGTCGAGAACTACTGCGAGATGGTGAGGCATCGTCACCCGGAGGTGGATGACCCCATGAGCGCGGAGGTCGACGAGGAGTCGTTGGTCCTGTCGTCCGGAGGGTTGCCGCATGGCCGTCTCGCCATGATGAACAAGGCCGTGAAGCATACCCTCACCACGACCTTCACGCGTCTCAAGGCGGGACTCACCAAGGACAGCCCCCCTCTCCCGCCTCGTCGCCGGGCTCGGCAACAACCCGCATACGACGTAAGTTTCTCTCATTTCCATCCTCTTTCCGACTTTCGTTCATACATTGCTAAGTGCTAACGAGACATGAATTTGTGAAATTGTAGCCTGACTTCGAGGCGGCCTACGTGGCCGCTCATCAAGAATATCAGGTGGCCTTCAACCAGCAGCAAGCAGCAGTTCATGGAGTACATGGCATATGTACATGTAAGTTCCAACCTTTGTTTTCGCAAATGATGACAAGTCCCACTTTCCCCTAGTTTGATGCTTCATTTCTGCAAAGACTGACATGTAAACTATCTTGCAGGCGTCGATGGTGGCCAATCAAACTGGACAAACAGTGGATTTAGGCCGATGCCTCCCTTTCCGGGGCCGGCGCCAAACATGCCATCGAAGGAAAATTTCGCTGCGGAGTACTATGGGAGAACAGCGGTAAGTTCTTCGCCAAACCGAATACTACGGTTTTCCTTTGCCTCGCAAATTGCTAACATCTCGGGAACATGTGTGTAGGGAACGGGATGTTCCGGAAACCAGGGTGGTGGGAGGGAGATCACACCGGTTCATCATGGTGGTCCTTCTCCCGGTGCTACTCCCGGTACTTCTCCCGGTCCTTCTCCCGGTGGTTCTTCCGCAGCTTCTACTGGAAGGAATCGGCCCGGCCGGTGTTTAGCGGCGACGAGCTCCTCTAGTTGTCCCATAGTAGCTACTTATGTATCCGCACTATGACACTATGACACTTGTACCTATGTTATGAGACTACGACTATGTATCCGCAACTATGTATCCGCAACTATGTTATGAGACTTGAACTTCGTGTTATGTCTATTTGCACTTACTCTATTTCGTGTGAATTAATTTGTGATTTAATGTGCTGCTAATCCTGGGAAACAACCAAACCAGCAAAAAAAAGAAAAAAATGGTCAGCTCTACGCCGACGGGTTCCCCCTCGGGGTAGCGTCGACATGAACCATATGGCAGGTGCTACGCCGACGGGTTCCCCCTCGGGGTAGCGTCGGCATGAACCATATGGCAGGTGCTACGCCGACGGGTTCCCCCTCGGGGCAGCGTGGAGATGAAACAGGGCGCGACACGTGGCAGCGTACGCCGACGGCCACCCGCTCGGCGGAGCGTGCAGCACAGCTCGCCAGGGTGCAACGCGTGGCGGGGTACGCCGACGGCCGCGCCCCTCGGCATAGCGTGCAGCACAGCCCGCCAGGATGCGACGCGTGGCTCGGTACACCGACGGCTGCCCCCTCGGCGTAGCCGTAACGGCCGTCAGCTCGACGGCGCCCGTTAGCGTGCTACGCCGAGCGCTAGTACGCCGACGGGTGGCCTGGCCCTCGGCCCTCTCGTTCTACGCCGACGGTCGCCGATACGCCGAGGGCCACGTGGCTTCTGCCGAGGCCAGTCTTCCCCGAGGAGCTACGCCGAGGGTCC
Source organism: Lolium rigidum (assembly GCF_022539505.1). Lineage (NCBI taxonomy): Eukaryota > Viridiplantae > Streptophyta > Magnoliopsida > Poales > Poaceae > Lolium > Lolium rigidum. Next base: position 56,293,327 of record NC_061508.1, read on the forward strand.
CGTCGGCGTACCGTACGCCGAGGGCTAGGCTCTGGTACGCCGAGGGCCGGAGGCCGTCGGCATACGTAGCGATTCCTGTAGTGTGATCAAGAATCTGAAGAAAACATGACAAAACAGTATAGTTCAGTCTGTAAAACTGTGAATTATTATATGTTAAGAGATATTTTTTTAAACATAAGGCCCTTGGCCCGGCTTTATATATAAAGCCATCACGGCAACCATAGAGTATCGATACAACACACACCCAACAAAGACTGATGCCTCCAAAGTGCTGATGCCACAATACAAACGAGCAAAGTCTGGTACCAAGATCAACTCCTAGATGAAAAAGGGAAACTAAAGTGCATGGAGCGGGCGAAGAGCAGTCGTCGTCGGCGTCAGTGTCCTCCGGCCCGGGTTCGTGCATGTAGCCTCCTAACCTCGTCCAGCGCCGCGTCCAGCAGTGGTCGGTCCCTCGGTCTGACCAGAACCCTCCAGCTCTGCATGTAGATAGACATTTTGAAGGTAGCATCAGCAGGGCTAGAGATGAGAGAGCCCTCAATAGCTAGCTTGTTGCGAATGTTCCACAGCGTCCAACATTGCGCTGCGAAAGTAAACCAAGCTATCCTACGGAGTCTACCCGACAAGCCGTCGGCAATGGCGATGAAATCCGCAGCCCCTGCTGAGTTCCATGAGCAGGAGAGGAGGTCCCTGATTCCTGCCCACATAAATTTAGCGAGGTGGCAAGCGAAGAAAATATGGTCACAAGTTTCCCATTCGCCACATAGGGCACATCGCCCATTCGATGGCCCATGTCGCTTGACTAATTGGTCCCCTGACAGTAGCCTTTCTCGGATGAGTTGCCAGAGGAAGACCCGGATTTTTGGCGGGACCCTAGTGCGCCAAATTTCCTTGAAGTGGGTGATCGTCCCTCCCCGGGACAGTTTGGAGTACATCGAGCAGGTGGAGTACTCGCCAGATGGCTCAAGCGCCCAACGTACCACATCATCGCCCTCAGAGGCCGGCGACAGGTCAAAGATCCTGCAGAGGTTGTCCCATTCCGCCCTCTCAGCGAGGCCGAAGGTACGCCGGAAGCGAATTCTCCAGCCCCTGCTGGTTCTAACCCCCTGAACAGTCGCAAAGTGGTTGTCGCAGCAGGCGAACAACCTAGGGAAAGTAAAGCGAAGGGGCCCCGTGCCCGTCCACCAGTCTAACCAGAAGTAGGTCCTCCGTCCACTGTTAACCTGGTGCTTCGCACCAAGTTTGAAGTACCATTTGTGTTAAGAGATATTTAACATAAACATGATAAATATCTATGGATATGCGACTATTTAATAGGCACTGATATGAAGTTTGGAAAAAAAAAAGACTGAAATGATACGACGACAATAAATGGGCGAAGAACAAGAGCAATTACCTGCAGGCTGGATTTGCAGCTGATCGCTCAACACCATCCCTTGTGGCTCAAAGAAGTGCGACATGGACAACAAGGAAGAGGCTGGACGAGGAGACTGGCAAATCCAAGGATGCGTCGCAGCCATTCAGCCATATATTAAGTACAGAAGAGGCCAGCAAGCAGCATGGTGGACCTCCGGTGGCGACCAGTGTGTGGGAGAGGCTTGAGAGCCGACGGTGACCAAACAAGAACTCTGCCAGGGAGGCCTCACCTTCCTTGCCTGCCACAGCCTAGCTTGCGTAAACCAGTGCCGGGATAGCAACGATAAGGGAAATGGAGGGAGAACGCGCATGAAGGGAAAATATTGCAAATACTACCTCCATTTCAATGAATAAGGCTAATATTTTTTTCTAAAGGTCAAACTAGATTAATTTTGACCAAGTTTTTAGGAAAAATTGTAATATGTACAATCCAAACTCAACACCGTTAGATGCATCATGAAATATATTTTCATATGATATGTACATAATATCGTGGTTGTTGATCGTTTTTTATAAAAGTTTGGTGAAATTTTACTTAGCTTGACTTTACCAAAAAAAAAGTATAGACCTTATTCTATGAAACGGAGGTAGCATCGTTTCGTGAGCGTTCTAGATGAAAAACATGCTGCAAAGGTGGGTGCAAAGATGTAGACATGTGTTCTAGAGAACGTTCTAGGATGCTAAATCTGACGTGCATTCTGATGGAAATCATTCCAAGGATATGTTGGATTGGACTTAGTAATGATCATAACATTTGTTATGAGATCCAACCAATTCTGCAGTTGTGATGTTGAAACAAACAAAGGTAAGCACATCTATTTTGTATTTAGTAATGTTTTTCAGTTACTCAAAGTATTCAGGAGAAGCTTGTTCTCACAAGGATTCACAGAATTATGAAGAGAAACAAACATGAATATGAAACATCTAGTAGATACTTGATACATTAGGAAATGAACAGAACTACGACATCACTAACCACGATCTGTGTAACAAATCAACAGAGGAGGTGCGACTTGACCTCAGAGCAACCACGCAAAGGGACAGAGAGCGCACCTCGCAGTAAAAAAGAACATGCATCAGTGCACAGTACTGATTATAAATAAATGTCGAGGCATTCCATTGAACATCAACTGTGCGTCCTGAACAAGAGCAACTGCACATTCCAAGCAAAAAATCCAAATATCAAGGTGTAATGCTGCAAACTGAAGCTAAAGTCCCAAGGTGCAAGCCTGACCAATTATTGAATAGATGAAACTTACCACCTGCAGATATAAATGTTTTGCCTATGCAAACCACTAGGCACGGTAGTAGCTTTCCGAATCTCATTAAGCCTGGCATTGCAGAGATATAACACCAATCCATCATCGGAAAACAGTGCAATCATGTAATGTTGGTGAAGAATTGGCTGTGTTGGCAATCTCGTAAGCTATATATAGCTGAATAATAGGAAAATTCTTTTTGTAAAAATTTGTGGTGGATACTGTATCTCTCGGGCATTAAGACCACACGGATATAAGCACTTCGGAGCTGACTACATATCAACACTTTGGAACAGAAGCAAAATCTGCACGGCATTTCCCCCGCTTGGAGAGTAGAAGGCATTAAGATCACACGAAGTACCATCCAAACACAGAAAGCGAGCAGACAGTAGAAGGCAAATTTATGTCATGTTTCTTCTTAGTTCAAATGAAGGCCTGCAAAAGAAGCAGCAGTCTTACATGGGGATGCCCCGGTGACAGAATCAGTACTTCTGAATGATATCCAAATAAAAGCAAGGAATCTCGACCAAACCACCTACACCTCATCACTCACACGATTCTTCCCAGCTCCGGACCCAGCATCAGTGCGGAGATCAGGCTTGCGTTTGTCAGCTGGCAAGGAGCTTGTGCCAGAAGGAGACTCCAGAGCAGTCAATCTAGATGTACCCATGACCTGGCCAGGGGTATCAGCCTGCCTCCAAGCTGACCCTGGAGCTTGACCAAGCACACTCGTCCCTGGAGAATGCCAGTCTCCAGATGATCCGTGCTCGCAGGCACCAGCCTTCTTCCATGGCTTGGCACTGCCCCGTGCAAGTGGATCCTCCGTCCCTCCGTGCCCGAACCCACACATTGCCTCGATGACGAAGCCCGAGCGATGCTGCTTGGGGAAAACATCGCAGCCCCCCGGTAAGCGGACCCATAGTCCAGCCGCCTCGGCGCTGTCACGGCTCTAGCTGGATCACGGAAGACCGCCAAGGCATTTTTGTCATTCAGCCAAACCAATTCACACTCCCCACCAAACCTCAAGACCAGAGAGCTAACATCAGCTTCCTTGGCAGGTCCAGCATTGAAACAACGAGTCTCGGGTCCATGTCCACCATGGGATCAAAATAAGGATAGGAAGCCGAGACAGGGATACCAGCTTTGGAGCCCAGTAACACGAGCAGGCACCTTCGACTTGGGTGTGACATGGATGGTAACAAAACTCTTGGGCTCCCAACCAACAGCCTCGAACAGACAGCTTCCACCTATCTCGCAATGAGCCCGATAGCATCCCTCTTGTCCTTCGTCATTTGACAGAACACATGGACCTTGATGTTACTTGAAGAATTTCCTCGCGCCTTTCCAAGCACAAGAAATTTGCACCGCTCCTCTATGGCCAGCACCCACTTTGGCTCTCGACGGAGAAGATCAGAAAGCAATTCCGATGCGCTTGAGTTCTCACCGAAATGCAATGCATCCAGATTGGGCGGTATGATGTCAAAAGCTTCAGCAAGGACCCTTTTCCTCTCCACTTTTGCACACTCCTCATCACAGCAAAGCTTCCTCTGCCCAAGAGGTACCCTCATCCCGCTTGAATTCACTGGCTGGAGAGGCATTGGCAGCTTCTGTATCATGGAAGTATCAAACATACTATCACCATTGTATGGACTTGACATCTAATGTCTGGGCAAGGTGATAATGGGTGGCATGGGGTATTGCAAGTGTGCTTGCATTCCCTCCTTGGGACACTGCATAACTGTCCACATGAAACTTTGCTCCCAGAGCTTGAACTAGCATCTCCATTTGTAGGCGGCGGATCACAAGGGGAAGGATGGCAAGTCCTGGCGCAAGCATGCAGTCCACATTGACGGTTCTTTCCACAGGGTTGGTTGCATCTGATGTCCTTTGAACCACAAGGGATGTTCCTTAACATCACATGTCCCCCACTGCATTCTCTCGTTACTGGCACCACGCAAGGCAGGCAGTCTCCAAAATGGCATTGATGCGAAGCTGGATGCCCACAAGGTTGAGGGACAATGCACTGGTGCGGGCATGATGGAGCTGGTGTGCCGCACGGCTGCGGTGGCAGAATAGATGTCCTGCCACAGGCACAAGTGAGATCACTGAATATGGTCTCGCGGCAAGGATCGCTGTGACCGCTGTGGCAGAGATGCTGGCATCCATGCTGCCCACACCGGAGCTTCTTGCCACATGGTATCCGGCAGAAATGAGGATCCATGTTGTCACCTTCATGCTGAGAAAATGGCTTCGACAGCGGGCAACAGCACTCACTGCACCTGTGCCTCCCGCAGTTCTTCTTGCGGCCACAGGGCTTGTTGCAACGGAACTCTTCCATCGAGGCCATGTAGCACTCCACCATCTGGCCCGATGAGCCACAGCGGCACCTCTGCTCAACGCGTACCAAGCACCGTGCACACTTACCCTCGTGACATGTAACCTTGCACCTATGCACCCCGCACGGCAATTTCTTGTCGCAAACCTTGACACAGGTGGGGATTGGGTCCAAGCAGCTCGCCCTCTTCTCCTGGAGCCTTGTCTTGCCGCAATGGCATGTGGTGACCATCCCTGACACAAGACCGCACTCCCTGCATGGCCCTGGGTGGCAAACATCCTCGCAGGCATGGTTGCCACATGAAAGATTACGGCCACAAACCGCACTGCAAGAGAACACCCCATCCTTCTTCGACAGCTTCCCTTTCGCCACCATCTCGCCGCACAACAAGGTATCTGTTTTCTTGCCACATAAGCAGTGTGCGGACAAGTTAACCTGACAGTCCCCGCAAGGCCCGGTGTGGCAGACCTTCTCGCAACGGTGCCTCCCGCAGGTGAGCAGTTGCTGGCATTGCTGCCCACATGTATCAGGCGTACTCCAGTCCGCGCACCGGCGAGTGATAGATTGCTTGCCGCAAGGACATGGCCGGTCAGGAGCAAAGGCCTTGCAGGGTGGGCACGGCCCAGGGTGGCACTGCAGGACGCAGACGTGCGGGCACTTGGTGGCAGCATGAGCATCTTCATCGGGGTAGGCCGCGCCCTTGGCTGCAGCAGGAGGATTTGTTTTCCCGAGGGGCTTGGAGCAGGGCTCGCCACAGGAGTGCGGGGTGAGGAAGAGGTCGTTGGGGGGATCGCGGCGTCGCCCGCAGAAGCAGGTGTAGGCGTCGCCCGCAGAAGCAGGTGTAGGGGATAAGATTTAGAACTTCAACACAGATTATGAGCCAGATTTTAAGCCCATAAGTTAATCAGACTTGTCGAACTCGAAGTCCGGATTAGAAACATACCTCCTTGCACATGTAAAGCAGGTGAAACCATGGCCACAGGGTATGAAGAAGCAGCTCTGGGCTTCATCGTAGCAGAGTTTGCATATCTTCTCATTGTACAAATCTTCCGCAGAGGCAGCAGAGCACATGCTAGACTCCGGTTGCTCTTCAGTTGCTCCGTACCTGAATACAACTTCTTTGCTCAGCAGGATTGGTGCTGCTTCGCTGTGACTTGCAGATTGGCCCTGAACTGTTTCATGCTCTGCATCTAAACACCCTCAGAGTTGCTTCAGGCAGCAATAAAAGAATGCCACTATAACTCCTGCAGTTGTAACCAAATGGAAATGGAATGGAAACTAAAGTTACAAAGGATGTCATCAATCGATGAGCACACAAAGAACAGTCGATGAACAAACCAGCACATATTATAACAAAGTACGCGAGCAACTGGGAAGCAAAGGAGACGACATCGACAATGAAGAGTTTCATAAGCGCCTGAAAAAAATTCGAACACATTTAGTATAGTTTTCAGATGTCATTTATCTAAGATAGGAAAAGAGGGATATGTATACCTTTAACTGCTTCACGTTACTTGCTAATGGTCTTGATCACTGAAACACCCAATTGAATTAACAGCAAATCTAGGATGAGAAGGAGATTCACATTGGAGCAATTTTAGCAGAAGAGTGAATGCTGAACGGTCGAGCCACTAACTTGGTGTAGGAGTTATCTCCAGGCAGGAGAAGAGCCACTAACTTGGTTCTGTTTTACTTGCCAGTCCTGGACTTTCAGCTGAAAGTCCGGGGCAGGGCGACCAGTTGTTGCAGGTAATTTCAAGGCTAGCTACCATTCTTTCTAGTCTTGACTGAGAGGTTGTCCCATATTTGATCTGTTCCAGGAGATTTAGGAATGCCGGGTGAGAAATAAGGAAGGCTTTCCCAAGTTGGCCTTCGAACCTGTTCCTACAACAAAGCTGTATCGCTACAGGCTACTTGCAAGCTGCCTCGGTTGTTTGTACTGTAACTAAGCAGAGTATTCCCTAAGTTTAGTGAAATTTTGCAGTAGTGGTGAAGATCAAGCTCTCCTGAGGATAGTTTTGTATCGTTGCTGCTTGCTGGCTGGTAGCTTAGAAGTTTTGTACAGCGACACTTGTTATGGACTGGAGACACTTGTTATAGTACATACATTTGTTCTCACAAGTCTTCTTTATTCAGGGTCATGTGATGTGATGCCAGGACAAAGGTTGTGAAAAACCTTATCCCCTAAATGTAGCCCAGTCACCATAAGGTAAGATCCAAAGACAACTTTGTATCTTTTCACCAACTATCTGAAAGATCCTCATATGTAGTGAGTCCACATCCACTATTTTTCAGGTTCTTAAACGAGTGGAAGAAGCATAATTAGTCTAAAATGTGAATATGGTGTCTAGGTCCCTGCACCCAAGATCAGCGTGGCAACCCAAAAATGTTCATTGCCACCTTTTCCCAACTTTAGAACTCAGTCATGCAATACATTTAAGAGAAAGTTGGCACAAGTAGAGCTGCAGCACATTCTCGCCTTTTTAAATAAATATCGAATATCGATATCACAAGAGGCACTGAGACAGCTAGCCAGCTAGGCTATGTGATATGCTGGAATATGGATGCCATACAGTACATGATTTAGTTTTGTAAACTGAAAATCGGCTCAGTTTATTTACTTATGTAACACTTCAGGTTGGTACCACGTTGATTTCTGTTCCCTTATACTGTTAAATTGTTCATTCAGGAAGTGGTAAGTATTTGAGCAACATAGGCTAAGTACAGTCTTATTAAATTGAGGACTGATGTATGTATTTTCGGTACATTATTGTTCCATGATGAACTGCAAGGGCACTGTGTTGGTATGCTTTTGGCAAACTACAAGGTGCATGTTTTAACAAAAATTGCTAGGGTGCCCTACATTTTGTTAAGCTCATCTCTGATGGGTCAAAATTATTTCTTACACTGAATATCAATATTTTCAGTTTTAGGTAATTATAGCTCTTTGTTGCAGTTATGAGATTGCTTGCTCTCTTGATCAATCATAAGAAATTTAGTTATCCCATGCATGATGCTATGATCCTTTATAAATCCTTGTGTACAAAAATAAAGATGCATATCGATGCTAACCATCAAGTATATCGTATTTTCCTTTATTTAATTATGTTATCTAAACTCCAAAATTTCTTTCTGTCCACTATCTCTTGAAGCTCTTTTTCATGCCAATCTCATTGCGGTTGTTTGCAGAAGGAACTGTCATGCAACTCATGCTGGAGGATGGTTGCTGCTTATTTTTGAGTCATACTTTTGTCTTCTGTATATCTGTCTGAGGAACTGGAATATATCTCCAATGTTGATAACGTGTATTTTTTGATCTGTACCACTGTAAATCTTACATCTCTAATGTGGTGCTAGCGCTAATGCAATCGGATGCTAGCGGTTGCGCAGGACTTCTTTTTCCAGGGTGGCAGCATCTTAATAGATTAGTAAATGCATAGCCTGTCTATTTGCCATATTTTTAGCTGGTTGATTCATTTATCGACCTTAACTTTTCCTTGAATGTAATAAGTGTTGTTGGAACTGTTGAGACTTGATACACCTTTTTAATAAAGCAAGCCATGTGCATCTATTGATGCAGAGGCTGGGGCTATGCTCCTTTATCGAAAAATGTGGTGCTAGCCATGGAAAAAAATAGCGCGCTATTCCAACGCTAATAGCACGCTATAGCATATCTGGAGAGCCGACGCTACGCTATTTCGGCGCTATAGCGCGCTATTCGCATTAATAGCACGCTATAACATGCTAATAGTGTTTTTTTAGACCCACGCTATTTTGTTATAGCGCGCTATTTTTTCCTTGGCTAGCACTCTATTTGCAGTTACCTTATCTTTCATTGATGGCCATGCTTAGATGGTCCCTTGCAAAATTATATGGGTGTTAAATGATTAAAATCTCACATGTTGAGCAGAATACCAAACTACTACAAATAATTGTATGCTTTAGTGAAACTACTCAAACAAGTTACAACAATTTAATAATTTGTGTTCATTCGATTAGCACTAGCAGGTCATGAGGTATTGCGTGTTAACAGCAAACTGATGTGTTGTGGATGGAAACAATGAGACATGCCATCATGGAATACAATAGATAGTACGACTGGAGCATTGCCACTGATAGATTTATTGTGTAAGTGTAGAGCTCACTAATGAACCAAATGAAGTGTTTTACATGGCCACTGATAGGAACCATGTCCACATATTTAGTTTATGGGTGACAATAAAACTAAAACAAAGGAAATAAACATGTTACAACTGTCAACATGGCACTGCTAAAAACAACCACAAATCCACCACACCTACCACGAACCTACAATACGTTTTTGTCTGAGGGCACAACCACAAATCCACCACACCTACCACGAACCTACAGTACGTTTTTGTCTGAGGGCTGGAGGTTCCCTGCCAGGGACGTCACGCCAGGAGCCACTATTATCGAAACCTGCGCTAGGAAAAGACATGGCTAGCGTGACAGAGGGGATCTAGCCACAGAAACAAGCATCCAACATAACGTCTGGAGCTCTCAGACAACTGCATGTATGATTGTGCATTTGGTTCCGAGTATTGAGCATTTTGAGAGGGAGAGGGCGAGTAGCAGCCTAGCTAGTGTGTGAACAAATGGATGGAGTTCAGTTAGTGGATACCTTATACTAACTGACAATTTTGTTTTTCGAGGCAGTGACTTTTGACGTTTGCAAGGATGCACTTCTCCTCCTCAGACAATTTTCTCCTATAAGTAAAGAGTTAACCATTTGCTCGCCTTGCAGCTTCGAAAAGGCACCAAATTGCACCTTGAACCAAGCAGCTAGCTATGGCGTCTGCTGAAAGTGACAAGTACCGATCGTTCATGCATGGCGAGGGCGAGAAGAGCACCGTGTGGAGGCTTGGAGCCCCTCCCAACTACGATGTGGTCAACAAGCTCTTCGAGGAAGAGAGGACCAAGGTACTCTACTAAACAGCTGACCCACGGATGCATCATATAATGCCTCTTTTCCAAGTTAGCTGGGACAAATTATCATCTTCATGATTCACTGGAACAGGAATGGCCAGAGGGGTCTCTGGAGGAGAAGGTCCAGCGCTTGCTCAAGACCTGGGAGATGGAGATGGTCCACAAGGTGCGCCCTGAGGACCAGAAGAGCGTTCACTCCCATGGATTCAGCGCAAGCACCAACGGTGAGTCCTCACCGCCCCACACCACACTTCCACACAATGGACAGACGATCGATGCCCCATAAGTTGTCCGTGCAAGGTAAACGAATTGACAATTTACAGGTATGAAGCCCCTGACACGGAATGAGATTTCGGCCATTGGCGGCTACAACGCGTTCCTGGCGACCACCCTGCCGCCGGAGCACCGCATCTACGACCCGGAGAAGGAGTCCGCCGAGTCAGGCATGTCAACGTTCCTCACGGCGTTTCCCCGAGGCTTCGCCATCGAAGTGCTGGATGTCTACAGCGGGCCGCCGAGGATCGCCTTCAAGTTCAGGCACTGGGGGTACATGGAGGGCCCGTTCAAAGACCACCCTCCTCACGGCCAGCGCGTCGAGTTCTTTGGAGTCTGCATCTTCCATGTAAGTTTGGCTGCTTTAATATATGAAGTCTGAGATGTGCTGCACAGCTAGGGTCTCTTTACAAAAACAGAGTAGACACTGAGCAAACAATGTGATGATAGGTTGATGAGGACTCGAAGGTGGAGAAGGCAGAGTACTTCTACGAGCGTGGCAACTTCCTGGCGAGCTTCTTGAGCGCGCCTGCTTCTGCTCCTGCTCCTGTTGCATCGGCTTCAGGCTGCCCTGTGATGAGAGCAGATTAAAGCGCAGTCGGATTAATGAAACAACATGTCATCAGGGTACAGTACAACCAGTCGATCACCTCCAGGCTCCAGCGTCTCTGATTGGCATGGTTCCATCTTGTCAAGAAAATCTTTGAAATAAGACAAATATATTTTGATCCATGCATGATTGTCTACTTCGGTACTTGATATTTCTAGATCCTTCAAGTGACAAAAACATCTATAATTTGTCCCTTGCTTTGCTAAAAACAGCTTTGATGATGACGATGGTTTTCCTCGAAATAGGCTTTCGCCCCGCTTTATAAATAAAGCAACAACCATACAAGGAATTCGCACACACGAAAAGCGCTGGGGCAGCAGCAAAAACATCACTAGTAGAAAAACCCCCCTTTAGTACCGGTTCCAAAGGGCATTTAGTACCGGTTTTGGAACCGGTACTAATTATCCGGTACTAAAAACCTCTCACCTTTAGTACCGGTTCCTTACGAACCGGTACTAAAGGTGCCTCCACGTGGGCACGGAGGAACCCGTGGGGCTAGAGACCTTTAGTACCGGTTCGTAACACGAACCGGTATTAAAGCCTATTTCGTTTAATTTTTTTCCATTTTTTCTAATTATTTTTCACACCCTTTTTTTCACGGCCTCTTTTTTTTATTTTTTTTTCAGAATTACTAGTATTTCCGTTAGTCTCTAACTACACTTAATCTCTAGTCAAATTACTTACCCGTAGTCAAACTTCCCGGTCGGTCACCCATCCTCACACTACTCCCGCACTAGCACGCTTAACTTCCAAGTTCCATCCCGTTCCACTTCCAAGTGCTTCGCGCGCATGTATGTGATAATAGTATCATATCAATCCTATTAACATGTTGGTCGATGTCACACTTTTTATCGTTTGAATTCCAAATAATTCTTTTAATAAACAAAAGTAATGATGTAATAATAATGTTGAATAAATAAATAAAATTAACTTTTTTAATTTTTATTATTTTTATTTTTTTAAAAAAAATTTAATATTTTTTGCAAAACCTAAAACTTGAAATAATTTGATAAAAGTAATAGTAATATGTTAGGACTCAAAAAATCTTATAATTAATATTTTAATTTTAAAAAAAATAAAAATATATAAAATTCTAAATTTCTGGAAAAAAAAACTAAAATCTTCTTGCTTTCGTATTTTCATTTGGAATTTTGAGAATCTAAAAATTGGCTAACCGGGTAAACCAAAGTGAAATCGGATGTAACTTTTTCCCAGGATTTTTTTGATATATTATACGTTTTTTTTCGACGTCGTATGCAAAAGTTATTGCGGTTTTACCATTTTTCAAAACTTTTTTGCAAAAAAAGTGAAAATTCAAATTTGTTAATTTTCCCTAATAGTAGGTTGCATAACATACAAGAATCTGAAAACATTTTATTTTTTGAATTTTGTATCATTTTCTTTTCTATTTTACAGTGTCAAAAAAGGCGATCCACAGGGGGGGTGGAGCTGCGTGGGGGAGAAGAAAAACCTTTAGTACCGGTTCGTGTCACGAACCGGTACTAAAGGTCTACCCTTTAGTACCGGTTCGTGTCACGAACCGGTACTAAAGGTTTTTCAGCTGACGCGAACCCTTTAGTACCGGTTCGTGTCACGAACCGGTATTAAAGGTCCTTACGAACCGGTACTAAAGGTCTGGGCAGTGCAACCGGTACTAATGCACCCTTTAGTACCGGTTCGTAAGGGAACCGATATTTATGGCTTAGACGGATGAGAGGTTTTCTACTAGTGCATGCCCAACAACAAGAAAGAAAAAGACACAACTCGGAGATAGCACGGACGAAAGCGACTAACGACTAAGCGAGATAAGAGCCATCCACCATGCCGTCCCCGGAACTTGCCCTACCACCACACTTCTTGCCACAGATCCCCGAGCACCAAGGCAACACCTTCAAGAAGGGATGCGACGTCATGACGCCGCTGCTGCCCGGGCCGGCAAGGCTGGTCCTAGGGTTTCCCCGGCACTCGACGGGGAATGGAGAGGGGGAAACCATGACGCCCTCCAAGGAGGAAGGACGACACCCACAGGCGTCGTCGCGTCGGTGCCGGACACGCCAGCAGGGATTTCTCCCGTTCCTCCAACACACAAACCCGTAAGATCTTGGCCGAGAAGCCCCAAGGACGCCGCCGAGTCCAAACCACTCGGGTTTAGCACTAGCGCAAACGTGCACGAGCGAGGAGGACGTAAACAGCAGTAGGAGGCAAGCATGCCGGGTGCGGCTACCGTAGAGCTCGGGCCCATCGGGCCCGCAAAGCATCCCTGCGACCTAGGCCCGCCTGGCCCGGGTCCGACGCGCACACTCGAGGATGCCGCCGCCACCGTCTTGCCGCCGTCCGGCCACCCCCACGTCCGGCTGACCCGTAGCACGAACGTCGGCACACGGACGAAGCCGGATCCGGCCGACCGATGGCCGAGCACCCCACCGCCAAGGGCGCCACCACCAGCCACCTCGCACACCACCACAACACTGGCGTGAACCAGCGGTGCCTAGGCCACCATCCCCCTGGGAGAGCAGCCATCGCCATTACCACCAGATCCGGGCCCGCCTGGCCTAGATCCGGCCCGCAACGCGCACAGCCAGCCCCACCAAGACGCCTCCCACGCCATCCACCGCGAACCTTGCACCGCCGAGCGCCGGAAACGCCGAGCAGGACCTATGCTTGGATGCAGTCCGCCGCCGCCGACCAAGAACCTGCAGAGATGTGCTTAGACCGCCGCCGCCGCCATGGGCACCAGCAGCCACGAGCACCACCACCTGCCGCCGCCTCCACCTGCGGGAAGTCGCCCCTGACGCAGCTCGCCGGCTGCCGCCACGCCAGGCCACGCCGACCTCCGCCGAGCTGCACCGCCGCCAAGGAGAGCGCCGCCCCGCCCGGATCTCCTCGCGTCGGGTAAGGAAAGGCCCGCCGCCGCCGGCACCGCGCGGGCTTTGCCCGGCGGCGCACGCCGGCGGCGGCCGGGAGGGGAGGAGGGAGGGGGTGGTTGGGGGAGCGCTGGATGACGATGGTTTCACATTGATATAACTAAGGTTTACATATTGGGAAACGAAAGTCTCACTACCCCTTTCATCAATCTATAAGGAGGTGAGGGAGGCGATTTTCCAAAGTGAGCACAATTGCCCCTTTCGTGGTAGAATTTTATCATATGTTTTATGAAACTTGCAGTATACTATTTCCCGATGTTTCTCCAAATATTTAAGTTAAGAAGCTTCCGGAAATTCAATTTGGCTCCCGGGTGCCTATGCTCCCTCTACCAAGAAAATATATTTTGAAGTGTCGAAATTTTTTGATAATAATTTCTACATGTACATATCCACAATATATGGGCGTTCGTCAAGTTTCGAGAAAACTGATAAAAAAGAGAAAATTTATGTTGTGACAAGTCCTATTTTTAGCACCGAATTTTATTTTTTACACACGTCACAAGATAAGTCGAATTTTCATGAAACAACTTTGTAGATGTGTAGCACGTGAAGATGTATGTGCAAATTTTTTAATATTTCAAAATATATCTAAGATGCATTTCAAAATAAAGGGCTTCAACTTTTAATCCTCTTCATGGTTCTCTTTTTTCTTTTGCTAGTGTTATTTAAAGTAGTCCACGATGACAAAGTGTTCTTTCTCCAAAAGTTTGGCGAACGGATAGAGACATCGAAACTGCCTAGTAAGGGAACTGGAAGCTTCATCTTAAACAAATCAATCATTGTTCATGCATGGCCGTTGACGCGTGGACGACTTCTCGTGCTATCATATGCTGAACTACTTCCACCGGCGAAGCAGATTAGAGGCCACACCTACTAGACGTACCAAGCCACAAAGACGATGGCTTTAATCTTGTAAGGGAAACTTGGATCCCTCCCGATCCCAATCCTCACGACCCCAACCCTCCCGACCCCCAACCCTAGCCGCCTCCCGCCGCCGCCGCCGGCAGCGCCACCGGGGCAAAGACCTCGGGGCGTGGCGGCGGCGGGGGCCTTCCCTCGTGACGCCTCGGGGATGACGGCCATGGAGTCTCTCTCGCGCGGCGGCGGCGGCTCTCCCGCCCCCCGGGGCGGCGGTGGTCTGGTGAAGATGGAGCGGCGACGGCGGCCCTCCCGCCTCCCGCATGGGTGGACGGGGGCGGTAGCCATAGCCTGTGCTGCGGCCTCCTCGCCTCCCATCGCCGGCACGCCGGTGGTGGCTGGTGGTGGCGGACAGCGCCTTTTCCTCCGCCTCTCGCCGGTGAGGGGCGATGATCGTGGGCTTCTCCCGCGGTACGAGGTCGCCCGGGGCAGCAGCCTTGGGTTCGACGGTGGAGGCGGCCTTCTTCATCGCCGGAGGAGGCCGGCTGGTTGCTGGGGTGGCGGATCACGAGATCCCTCTACCCCGGCGATGAAGATCTAGTCGACGATGAGCTAGCCGCGAAGGGGCCACCGGTGAACACCGATCCTTGACTTCGTTCTTGGCGGATGATGGCGGCGGCTATTGGCGTCGTTCCCCTGCAAAGGCATCATCTTTGTTGGTCTCTCCGTTTGCTCTCGCCGAGTTGGGGACTCGCGGCTATCGGTGAAAACCGTGTCAAGATTGGCGGGCGATGGCGGCGTTAAGCGTCGCTTCCTTCTTGAAAGCATCGTCGGCGCAGTCCGCGGGAACTCACTCGTGCTACTCCGGGGGAAACCCTAGATCCAGCCAGGATCGGACGATGGCGGCGCTTCTTGCGTCGTGCTACCTCTTGGGGCATCGTTATTAGAGCAGCGGCTAGATGGAGGTGGTTTTTGGTGGAGTGGTGTTCATCTACCACGTTGTCGTCGATGATTCTCAGCGGCGTGGAGCTGCGGGGTATCCAAGACGGGCGAGGATTGCTGGACGCGGGCAGGATGGTGGAGCTGTTTGGTGTTTTGGTGACATCGACGGCAGGTCTGACACGGTCAATACGTTGATCTCGCTTGGAGATGGGTTCGAGATAGATGACGGTTGCGAACTCTGCGATGTGTGCAATGGCACACCCTCAGGGTTTTGCTTTTTAGATGATGTGTGTTGGTGTACCGTCAGAGAGTATGGCCTTGTTCATGGTCCCCCCTTCAT
This sequence comes from Lolium rigidum, assembly GCF_022539505.1. Classification (NCBI taxonomy): domain Eukaryota; kingdom Viridiplantae; phylum Streptophyta; class Magnoliopsida; order Poales; family Poaceae; genus Lolium; species Lolium rigidum. Next base: position 56,309,231 of record NC_061508.1, read on the forward strand.
CGTAGGTATAGCAAGTTATCGCTAGGAAGGAAGCTTCAAGATTGATCTTTGTATTTCCCTTGTAAGGTTTTGCGAATAATTTAATAAAGAAGAAAACTGTGTGCATCCTTTTGATGAAGAGGCTGGGCTATGCTCCTTGATCGAAAAAACAGAGACGATGGCCGAGCCGAGGTCGCTCGCCAGAATTGCCATGATCCTAGCGACATGTTACCTTCTCTTCCACCGGAGTGCATCGGCACCAGCGCCGGCGAGCACCCTCTGCATCCCCCGTGAGCGCGAAGCGCTCCTCGACTTCAAGGCCGGCCTCACCGACCCCGGCAACTTCCTCTCGTCGTGGCAAGGAGTGGACTGCTGCCAGTGGAAGGGTGTCGAGTGCAGCAACGGGACCGGCCACGTCGTCATGCTCCGAGTCAACACCGGTTTTTACTGTCCATGGCTCATAGGAGGTGAGATTCGCCCATCCTTGCTCACTTTACAGCATCTCGACTGGCTGGACCTCTCGGAGAATGACTTCGGCGGCAAACCCATCCCGGAGTTCATGGGCGACCTACGGAGCCTGACAAGTCTCGCCCTCAGTAACTCCAATTTCAGCGGTCAGATTCCTCCCCACATTGGGAACCTCTGGAACCTAGTCAACCTCCAGATCACCAATAGTGATGATTTAACTGTGCCACAAGCATATCAGCTCATCTCACCTGATCTCGCATGGGTGTCGCGTCTATGGAAGCTCCAGCTCCTCGGTTTGGCTGGGGTGGATCTCAGTGCTGCCGTCGACTGGGCTCATTCTCTCAGCATGCTGCCCTCTCTAAAAGACCTTTACTTAAGTTTTTGTGGGCTACGGAACACAATGCCTCCCCCAGCACATTCCAACCTCACATCGCTTGAATCCATCTCCATGAGTCGGAACCCCTTCAACCAATCTTTTGGTGCCATCAATTTTGTTTGGAATCTGCATCTACCTAGCCTCCAATTTCTATCGATGATGCACTGCGGTTTCCATAGTTCTATCCCGGACGCAGTAGGGAACTTGACCTCCCTTGAATACTTGTATCTCGATGGAAACCACATCACTGGCACTGACACGTTTCCATTGACCTTCAAGAAAGTGAAGAACCTAAAGGGGCTCAGCTTAATAGATAACTTCATCAACATGGACGTAGCGGAGGGAGCTATTGGATCGATTGCCATCAGATAAATTGGAGATGTTGTCTTTGGACAACAACAATTTGACAGGGTCCTTACCAAGTCGTCTCCTCCAATTTAGCAGCTTGACATGGGTTATGCTCAGAAACAATAAGCTTTCCGGAGAGATACCAGTTGGTATACGGGAACTCATAAAGTTGAGAGGCTTGTGGCTAAGCTCTAACAACTTATATGGTACAATTACCGAGCAACATTTTCCGATTGGTGGCCAGCTGGAGGTTTTGGATATCAGTTCTAACCAGCTTGTTGGCCCGATTCCAACATTTCCACCGAGCCTAACATCCTTGGATCTGTCTAGAAACAATCTATCAGGCACACTCCCATCAGTGATTGGAAAATCAATGCTACAAGTTGTCATCCTCTTCAGCAATTCCTTTTCTGGAACTATTCCATGCTCCTTGCTTCAGTTGCAACAGTTGATGTTTCTGGATCTGTCAAAAAACCAGCTGAGTGGTACATTGCCCAATTGCCCTCAAGAATTTGAAACCTCAAATATTACCCTCCTTAATTTGAACAGCAACAGATTTTCTGGAGCATTCCCAATTTTTCTTCAGAGTTGTAGAGAGCTGAAATTTCTTGATCTGGCATACAATAGATTTTCTGGGAGTTTGCCAACATGGATTCAATCAAAGTTACCACAGTTGGCACTTTTGCAGTTGCGTTCAAACAAGTTCTCTGGTGGCATCCCTGATCAACTAACTAGAATGAAGGCGCTTCAATATTTAGACATTGCAATGAATAACATGTCAGGGAACATACCACAATCAATTGGGAATCTCACAGCTATGACTCTTACTCCCAATAATAGTGGTACCCTTTCCCAAGTTGTCAATTTTGGAATCAGCACTATGTTCGAGAAAACTACTGCTTATACTGATAGTTTCTTTGTGGGCATGAAAGGTCAACAGCTTGAGTATACCCGAGGAATCATATACCTGGTATCCATTGATTTGTCTTGCAACAGTTTAACAGGGAAGATTCCTCAAGAAATTGGCATGCTGGTTGCATTGAAGAACTTAAACTTGTCCTTGAATAGTCTGAGTGACATAATTCCCCAAAGTATTGGTGAGCTACGTGAACTGGAATCTTTTGACCTCTCACATAATCTGCTCCGTGGTGAAATTCCTGGAGGTTTATCAGCTCTATCAGCATTGACCCGATTGAACTTGTCATATAACAATCTGACAGGAACTATACCATCTGGGAATCAATTAAGAACTCTAGATGATCAAGCATCTATTTACATCGGCAATCCTGGTTTATGTGGTCCACCTCTCAGAAGAAATTGCTCGGGAATTGACATAACTCCGCTCGCCCCTGAAGAACATGAAGGCATGCACGATGTGGTTTCGATTTACCTCAGCATGTGCATTGGATTTGTGGTAGGTCTCTGGATTGTCTTCTGTGGCTTCTTATTCAAAAGGAAATGGAGAGTTATGTTTTTCTTATTTTCGGACCACATGTATGATTGGGTTTACATGCAAGTGGCTGTGGGCTGGATTTCATTGGCAAGAAAAATCCGCGGAGGATGAGATAACACTTGAGCTTGTATCTTGGTAACTATGCTATGCGAAAGAATACAGTTAATAATTCTTGTTATGTGCCCAATATTTTCTTTGGTGTGTAAATTAGCATGCTAAACTGTGATACTTCATATTTTTTTTGAATGTGTATGTATACACACACGTGTAACTTTTGTTGAAGATGTAGTTATTTAGAGCTGTGCTAAGATGCAGTATGAATTCACACAAGTACTTCTGGTCCGTACTAAGTTGTAAGCAGTTCCATTGTAACTCTTATCAAGGTGTTCCTCGCCTATAAATATACAGTCATCATCTAACCAGAGATAAATGCGCTCCCATGAAGGAATGAACACACCATTTCATGTAATGTTTGAGTTGCAGAAACCAATGTTAACATGGTCTTCCATCATGTTTGTAGGTTCCTTAACCCAATTATGCTTTGTTCTTACCGACGTGCCAACTCCAACAGAACATGGCAAATGGCCTGGCCTGGGATACGTGAAACTTATAACATATGCTACCTCTGTTCCGAAATGTATTATGTTTCGGAAAGCTACAGCATTTCGGAACAGATGTAATAGCTAGGATCTAGGATATGTTTACTACATTCATTGATAACTGCCAACGGAAGCAAAAGAAACCAGCCTAACCAACTGGCGGCATTATTAATCCACTGCCTACCACTGCTTTTGCCCGCCCTTAACTAGTGCTTTCACAAAAAAAACTCCTACTCATTCCACAGTTCTAACACAAAATGGTTAGCCCCAGAACCTGAATACTTCCTTGTATCCCTTCCTTAACACGGTGAAGGAGAAACCTGCTTCTCGGCGCGTTCCAAGACGTCCCTGCGGAAGTTGGAACATGCCACATCATGTTGACCAGCGTCTGATATAACATCTGTTTGTACGATGGTAGGTAACTATGCAAGGGTGCAAGTTCAGCAGATTACCGAAGGGCTTCCGCGGTCCTGGTGTTCTCCGGGTCAAGCTTCAAAGCCTTGCGAAGCGCGTTGGAAGCGCCAGCATAATCCTAGCGCAAGTGTGACAAACTTGTTAGGCGGTGGTGAGAACACAGGGAAGCAGACCAAGCCAACACGCCAACTGGCGATCAGCAAGACTAATGGCGTGCAACTGGGTTTCAAGCTAGTTCACAGCCACAAAGAGTAGAATGGCCAGTGCCATGATGATCACCTGAAGAAAACACAAGGCCATTCCTTTACGGTAGTAGCCATTGGCCAAGTCAGGCTGCATCCTGATGCAGGCACACGCGTCCGACAGTGCTTCATCGCCCATGCCAAGGCGGAGCCAAAAGATGCTCCTGTTTGAATATAAGCTGGCATCCGTGCCATCATCAAATTTCATCGCCTGCGAATGGAGAACAAAATCCGGGATACATCATGTGAGGACATGCCTAACCAATTTCAACATGACAGTTCCAGCTGGAAAGTAGAAGCAAATGTTTCCTCGTTCATTGTGACGGCATAACAGCAGAACTAAAAGCATTTGCACGGGAACTTGCCCATAGAAAGAAATCGGAGTTACCATGCTGTAATAAAGAACGGCCGCGTCGTAGTCCTCGATTTTGAAGGCTGAGTTTCCTTGTAGTTTCAGTTCTTCTTTCCTCTTATGAGAGGCTTTTCTCTCCTAAACAAAAAAAATCTTATAATTGAGTGCAGACAATGGTTGATCTACTGAAAAAAGCTGATGGCGTACCCAGTCCTTGTAAGCAGCAGAGTTTACATGTCTCACTATCCCACCGATACTCCAGTCTAGTATGGTTGGAGCCGGTCGACAGCGAGTTACAGGAAACAGAAGTTCAGCAACTTCCTGTTCAGCATGAACCGCGGCGATTTCTATAGGTAACCTACCAAGCTGCAACAAATTAGAGCAGCCATGAGTTATATACTAGAGAACCATTAGAGATTACGTATTGCAATTGCAAAAGAACAACACAAACTACGCGATACACTTTGAATATGTTATGTATTTGAAGAGAAGATCAAATGTTGCAGGAAAGGTAGGAGGCAGTAACAGTATATGCTCACTTCATCAGGAAAGTTGGGGTCTGCTCCAGCCTCCAACAAGCAGTTGATAAATCGGATGTTGCCGCGGCGGCTGCATGCTAACAACAGAGGGGTTGCTTTTGCTCCATGGAGTCCCCCGGCATTGACGTCAGCACCAGCCTAGTTAAAAGTTGATATAATTTTTAGCATTGCGACTGATGTTTGCACCCCGTTTGGAACGATTCCCGCGGAATGCTATGGAATGCGGACAATCCAAGCATGCCTTAAGGTGTGAGCTTTTGGCGGGGCAACAAACTAGTACAAGTTCACGAGGCTAACTCGTCCGGAGATCCGTGCAATGAATTCACTGTATGACAAATTAAATCTCAGAACACTAACAATGTTTGCACCTGAATGAGCAGCTTCATGCATTCCAAAGAGCCGCCGAGAAGCGAGGAGACCAACGGCGTGAAGACGCGATTTGCAACCTTGTTCGGCTGCAAATGCAAGGTTGCAAACTGGTCAGGGGGAGTATTCATCGAATGGGCACACAATGACAGTTCCAAATATGAATGTGCAGGAACGGCCGCAGGGACATACATCGGCGCCGTGGTTCAACAGGAGGGCAACGACGGCCGGGTGCGCCTGCGCCGCGGCGACGTGCAGCGCTGTGCCCCGGGGGTTGGCCGCGCCCACGTCGGCGCCTCTCGACAGGAGCAGCATCGCCAGCTCGCGATCCCCTGCACGGATGGACGTGCAATGGCGTCAGTAACCGCGCACGATGCACGCCCCCAGAAATATCGGGCGTGGTCGTTCGTACGTACCGTTGTAGGCGGCCCAGTGGAGCGGGGTCTCGCCGTCGCTCTCCGCGGTGCGCGGGTCGGCGCCGCGCTCCAGGAGGTAGGCCGCCGTCGCGGTGTGCCCGGACGTGGCCGCCAGGAGCAGAGGCGTCTCGCCGGAGGAGGAGGGTGCGTCGACGGGGACGGCAAGGTGCTCGACGAGGTACCGGCAGACAACCGTCCGGCCGTTGGCAGAGGCCAGGCGCAGCGCCTGGGGGCCGCACGTCGACCAGACGCCGGCCCCGCCGCGCCGCGTCGTCGCCTCCAAGTCCACCGCCATCCCTGAAACCAATGTCAGCCCTGAATGTACACGGAGTAGTAGATACGAAGGGGGAGAATGCCGAATGGTGAAGTCATAGGGAACGTACTGGCGAGGAGGTCGAGGTTCCCGTCAATGGCGGCGTGGAGGAGCAGTCGGCCCCGCGTTTCTTCCTTCCGCGCGTTGGCGACCACATCGACACCTATGTATTATAGGAGCATATGTTGAGTCGAATGGAACGGGGAAGCAATAAGCTAAGCTAAGATGGACCTGACGACGTGGTGGCGGCGCACGACTGCAGGGGTGTCGCCGCCGGCGAGGGTGGGCGCGGCGGCGCGTTCATCTTCTCGAATGTGACGGACCTGTGTGGGTTCGTCCGGCGTGGGTGTCTCGGAAGCTGTAGCTGCTAGCCGGTCGGTGGTGTAAATACGGAGCAGGCGGCGACGAGACACCGAGACGTGACGCGACGCAGGAGCAGGACAAGAGGAGAGAGAGGACGCACGAGCAGCACGCGAGGTCGGTACGTTTGGGGTTGTTTGGCTTGGCTGTCCATTCACAATTGATTTAGAGCATCCCCACTCGTTGGCGCTCCCACACCTAAATCCGGCGAAATTTTCGTCCGGATTGGATGAAGATTTGGCTGGGGAGCGCCGAAGTTCCAGCCGTCCCCCCGGCAGGAAACCCCCAACCTCGACCATTTGACATATTTCAAACAAATTCAACATAAAATTTAACAAGTTCGGCAAACAAGAGTACGAAAATTGCTGAAACAAATTCGGCGATAATCAGTACAATGTTTAACAAGTGCTGAAACAAATGAAACACACAATTTCACAATTTTTCAAACAAATTAAGACAGACTAGTTGGCGTCGGCGTTGGCGTTGCCTCGGAGCCTCCATATGTGCTCCACCGGATCATCTTGCAGCAGCTCGATGCATTGTAGAGTCTCGAATCTCCGGGCGCATAGCAAAGAAGGCGGCCCATGATGGAGGCACCTGGTGATTAGGTTGTGCAAGAGGACCCTCTCTCTCATATGGTGCTTCTTGCTCAGCCCGTAGGAACCGGATGCTTTCGCTCATCTTCAATAATCATATTGTGTAGGCACACACAGCAGTTCATCACCTCCCACATCTGATCTTTGGACCAAGTCATAGCGGGGAACCGGACGACAGCAAATCTCTGCTGGAGGACACCAAATGCTCGCTCGACGTCTTTTCGGCAAGCTTCTTGTTTCTTGACAAACTCGCAAAGTTTGGGCGTGCCAGGGTTAGAGATAGTCTTCACAAATGTTGCCCACTTTGGATAGATACCGTCTGCAAGGTAGTATCCTTTGTTGTAGTGCCGACCATTGATCACATAGTCCACCGGAGGAGCATGACCCTCAACAAGCTTGGAAAAGACCGGGGAGCAGTTTAGGACGTTGATGTCATTGTTGGATCCAGGCATACCAAAGAAAGAGTGCCAAATCCAAAGATCATGGGTAGCCACCGCTTCAAGTATCACAAGTGCGGCCTTTTTGTGACCCTTGTACATTCCCTCGCCACGCAAACGGACAGCTTCTTCCATTGTCAATGCATGCAAGTCAATGCTTCCAAGCATCCCCGGAAAACCCCTAGCTTCATTTGTTGCAAGGATCCTCCGAGTGTCTTCGACAGTGGGTGATCTCAAGAAATAGTCCCCGAACACCGCTATAACGACCCCGCAGAACCGGTAGAAACAATCAAGGGCGGTGGACTCCGCCATCCGAAGATAGTCATCTGCAGTATCACCGGGAGCTCCATACGCCGAGCATCCTCATAGCCACCGTGCACTTCTGCAGGTGACGAAAATCCAACCAAACCAAGTGCAATCCGCCTTGCATCCGAAGTAGGGATCAAAGTGGCGGATGGCATACACAATTTGCGTAAATAGCTTTCGCTCATCCCGAAACGACGCCGGAAAACACTCTCACCGTGCAATGGATTGTCGGCGAAGTAGTCGGCGTACAACATGCAGTAGCCCTCCATTCGCTGTCTCGGCTTGCACTTCCGGCGACCTCGTGCCGACCCACCATGTCGACGAGTTGCCAGTCCGGCGTACATGCTTGCCAAGCAACCAAGGATCATCATGTGCTCGTCGTCTTGGGCGGCCGCTGCCATCTCTTCTTGCATAAGCTCGACGAACATCCGCTCCTCCTCTTCGTCCGAGTCCATGGCCGGCGAGGCAAATGGACGAACACCCGACGGGCGTGGTCGAGGCAACCCGAGCCGCGAGCGACGACGAGCAAGCGAGCCGGAAAACAGGCCGGCGGAAGAGCGACCAGATAGGCCGTCGTCCAAAGACGGCGGAATATAGGCGAGTGGGGAAGGAGGGCGGCGGAATCCGGGCAACAAGCCGGCGGGGTGGTGCCGGCGGCGAGAGAGATACGAGGGGTGGGGGAGATTTTGATCGACGTGGCGGTGGGGTTCGTGCGTCGAGTCACCGACGGATCGGGCCCTTCCCCGCTTTTCACTCGTCCGGAGTCCCCGAGCGCTCCCGGGGGCCGGGGGTGGCGTGGGCTCGCCGGATGGATGAAGGGCCAAATCCGGACGAAAACGAGGAACCGGGGGCGCGACTGGGCCGAATTTCGCCGTCCGGATGGAAAAAACGCTCGCCGGGGGCCTCGACGGGGGCACGAGTGGAGATGCTCTTAGCATCTCCACCGGTAGGCTCCATATAGGCGCCAACATTGCATCCTCTATTTGGGGCTAGTCCTAGAGCATCTCCAGCCACGTCCCCTAAAGCGTCCCCCAAAGGGATTTGGGGCGCGCGGGACCAAAAAACCGTTCCAGCCGCGTCCCCCAAAGCCCATTTTTGTCCGGCGCACCCCGATACGGTGTCCGGCGTCCCGAGCCCGTCCCCATCCCACAGGGGACGCACCGGGGACGCCGGACACACCGAAAAGCGAGGCGGGGAGTGGTGGGGCCGACTCGTCAGCGGCACAATAAAATTTAACCTAACCGTCGCCTACCTCACGACGGAAGTTATTGGCGCGCAGCCGACGGTGCGGTTCCCGCAGCCGACGGTGCGGTTCCCGCGAGCCGCAGCCGACGCGTCCCGTCGCGCCTAGCTCTGCGTGCCGGCGTTAATGAGCGCCACCGCTCCTCCGCCTCCCTCCGGCCTATAAAGGGCCGCCTCTCATCGTTCCTCTCACACACAAACCCTAGCGTCTCTCTCCCAAACCCTAGCCGCCACCATCTCAACAAGACTCGACGCTATGTCTGGTAGAGGCGGAGGCCGACCTTGCGGCCGTGGTCCTGGTTGTGGTCGTGGTCGTGGCGGGGCAGAGGTGAAAGCTCGCCGTCGCCTCCCACGCCGTTGGCTTCATCGTCGGAGATGGACGTGGAGCCGGACGTGCTGTTCGAGTTCGTCCTCGTCCTCAAGGGCGACCCGCGCGGCATCCAGAGGCTGCCGGACTCCTTCGCCGACTATGTCGCCGGCGACGACCGCCCGCGCAAGGTGCATCTGCAGGAGGCTGCGTGCGGCTACTACCGGTGGATCGTCGACGTGATCTGTAACATCCCATGTTTGTTAATCAAATTATGTTGCTAAGTTGTACATAAGCATGCATGCATTTGCATAAAATTTGAGAAATCTTGCACCAAAATGGTTTGAAACAATGTTGCCAATGTTGTATTTTGCTCTAAGAAAATTTTGTGCAAAAGCCTCTCAAAATTTGGGTCAAAATACCCCAAATCCTGGCCTGTTTTTAATTTTCAGAAAAATCCTCAAACCCTAGGGGGTTTTGGGCAATTTTTGCCCTTGTCTTCTACCTCAAGCAGGTGCGTGGCAGCACATGTGTGCTCGCCGACGCCACCTCCTGCTCGTCGCCGACCCTGGCCAGGAGACGTCCTGCTCCCTCGCGCCCCCGACGTCTCCCCCTCATCCCTATCTTCCCCCTGGCGCCCTCCTTCCTCTCTCTCTCTATGCACAGGAGGCCAAACCCTAACCCCGGCCAGAGCTCGCCGTCGCCGTCGCTCCGGCCACCCCCGCGCTTGGCCGACGTGCCCCCGAGCTCCGCCTCGTCCCCTGCATCTTCCTCGTCAAAGGAATCGGACGCGGGCGCCCCCAATCGGCCGCCACGACCTCGTCTTCCCCGCGGCCGGCGAGGATGCCGACGGCCACCGCGCCGCCTGCAGGCCTCCCCCAGCCTCGCTGAGCCAACCACGACGCTCCTGGTGAGCTGCTGGTGCTCCTGCACCCCGTCACCCTCTCCCTCTCCCCCTGTACCATCCCCGCCGCGCACGCCCATGCCCGCCGCCGTGCTGCTCGCCGGCGCGCCCTCTCCGGCGACCATTTCCGGGTGGCGCCGCCACCACTGGAACCGCCGCGCCAGCGCGCATCTAATGCGCTTGGTCGCGTGACCAGGGGCACCCCGTAGCCACCGCGCCGCTTGCCACTGCCGCCGGCCGCCGTGGTCAACCACCGGCGGTTGACTCCGGTGGGACCCGGTGTCAGCCCTTTTTCCTTTTTGTTTTTATTTTCTGTAAATAGAAAATCATGACAGGTGGGCCCCGACCGTCAGATTTTTAATCATTTAGGGAAAATCAGTTTTAATTAAATAAAACAGTAAAACACTGACAGTGGGTCCGAGCTGTCAGACTTTTAACATTTTCCAGGAATTTTCAGAGATGATTTAAAATGAATTAAAACTTGTTTAATTCATAACTATTTCATTTTAAATCGGAAAAAGGTGTATAATATACCGAAATGTTCAGAAAAACATTCTCTACAAGTTTAGGAGTAATTCATACATCATTACAACCTTTGAACTTGCAAATGTAGTGAAACCCTAATTAACCCTACTCATATGGCGGTGTCCGATGCTGGAACCCCTTTAATCGGATGATGCACCTAGGGTTTACTTAATTCCTTTAATATGACATGTCATTCATTTTGTCTGCGCATTGCATTATACCATGTGTTGATTGTTCTTTACCTTTCCAGGTATTTGCTTCTTCGCGATCGATAGAGCACGAGTCCGAGATGATGAAGATCAACGACAACGATGATCAAATCTTGTCCACCGACGAACAAGTCAAGTATGCATCGAAGATCCACATTGGTTGGTCGGGGACAAAGGCAAGCCCTAGCCTGGTTCATATATGATTTTGAAATGCTTTTATCTCTGGTTCCTTCATATTGCATGCGATTCAACTATCTTTTATCGATAGATAGAGTTACCCTATCTGTTGCATGTCCTACCTTTGTAGCCTCAAATCCTGATCCACTGCTCCTAGCATAACTAGGTTTGGCATATGTGCATCGCTAGAGCCTTTATAACTTTATGCTTAGCCATGCTTAGTTGTTACGCTGTTTACTCCGGTCTTCGATCGGAGCCATACAATGAAATGAAACTATCATGACAGGTTGACGTGGTAAGTATAGAGATGTTGTTAAACATGATTAAAGGCTCGGACGAGAGGCCACATTGGGATGTGGTGGGTTGTTTCGTTTCGCCGACCCTAGGAACCGGAGTTCTCGCCTCTTGAACCAAGACCGAGCGTACAACCACACGAGGCCCTATTATGGTACCCTCTCGACTCACTAACTTGCCTAGTAGATTCCATGAGTCACATAGTTTGCGCGTTACCTGGTCATATGCATTGCATTTTGCTTGGGGGTTAAAGGTACATAACGAGCGAGTAAGCGTGGTCGTGGTGGTCGGGGGTTGCGGCCTCGGGGAAACCCACCTCGGCTCACATCGTTAAGGACCGACTTCGGGACTTGACCCGTTACTGGCGGAACAATCCTTAGCGCGTGACTCATGGTCTCGGCGACAGCAAGGTAAAGGTCGTGGTCAGCCACCCTCTGCCGGCTTTCCAAGGAAGAGAGCTTATGATCTGGCATTAAGAGTCGGCTGGTACGTGTGGGTAAAGTTGTGCACCCCTGCAGGGTTTAATCTTTTCGAAAAGCCGTGTCCACGGTTATGGACGACTTGGGAAAGGACGTGGAGATCATAGAGAACTTGAATCTAATCGTAAAACTTGGCAACCAATGTGTGGTTACGGACACCTTCTTCGGGTGTTGAGGGGGTGATCCGAGGATAGTGGTTCGAGATGATGAAGATTGGTGGATGCAATATGATGATCAATAGAGATAGAGATGTCGCTCTCTTATCCCCTTTTAAAGGTTCTGAGTAGTCGAGCTTCTCTTCTTTCTTATCTTACAAAGGAAAACTGGCTTTACGCAAAAGAAGATCTACCAGAAAGCCCGCATACCCGCTTTGCTAAAAGGTTGTACTAAGTCTTGGCTGAGTCCCCGTACTCAGCTTTGCATGCTTTTGTTTCGGAAGAAGTCGCTCCAGCGAGATGGTGGTTTCTAGTCGACATCGACGAGTAGCTTGGGGTTCCCGTGTGGCAGCCTGGAATCTATGGGCTGGGACGTCGCCGTTATGCTCCTGGCCTCTTAGGCCTTTTGCTATCTTGCTATGTCTAATAGCATAACTTTGCTTCCGTTGATTGATGTTTGCCAGGTCAGTGACCTCTGCTTGTAATACTTTGGTTCTTCGCTCATTTATGAGCTTGTATTACTTTTTGAGTCGTAGAGTCACTGTTGTGTTACCGATTCTCTCACTGTAGTCTCTCGAGCTCTAGGTTAGGCTTATGTCAGTCGAAGATCTGGTATTTGTCTAACCCTGATCCCGGGGGTGCCACAGGTTTTGGTATCAGAGCAGGACTGCTCGTAGGAAACCCTTTCTACCGGTCGATGTTGAGTCTAGTGTTTGTGAAAACTATTTGAAAGCTAAAAGTATTTGCGAAAATCTGATTAGGCTTCTTTTTACTCCTTATCTGGTATCGCTCTAATTCTAAGGTGCCTTACCTTGTGTTGATTTGAAAGTTTTTCTATCTCTTCTAGTCTTTCAAACTTAGATGCCTCAAGGGCATGTCGTTTCTAAACCAGTTGACCTAGTGCAGAGTTCTCCAGAGTCGTGTGTGTTCTGTGCTTCCTCTTTGTTTTGTTTTGTTCAACAGAGAGATTCCTTTCCATCGTGATCTCTCTAATTTGTGGGTTCCACATGATTCTGTTCTAGGTTTCGAGGTTTCCTGTCGCCTTGAATGCCTCCTTTCTATTTGCTTGGTACTTCGGAAGCTATGCATGTCTTCTAGAAGCTACATAATGATCACTACCTCGGCAGTGTCCTCCGTGTCACTCATCTAGTGGTTACTCCTTTCTCTGGGTTTTAACCCTTGGATTTGAACCGAAGGTCCCATATTGTGCTGGATTTTGTTGTATGAATTTTAGTACATGAAGTTGGCCTTTAACCCAAGATTCATGCCATTGAACACTGGTGTTAATGTTCAAACATTACGTCGGGATGGCTAAATTCAAATTAAGCTAGCCTTCAAGATTGTGGTTATTGTCGTGTTGAACTGCGGCAATAAAGGTCTTTCCCTTCCACTAGCTATCGCAGAGGTTCTTTCACTGAACCAAATGGATCACGACACGAGTGCTCTTTGTGAGTCTCGCATCTATGTCGGTGACTCTGCCACACCTCCCTTTTCAGCATGAGTTTCCCAAGAGTGTTAACTTGTGCATCTATCTCTCAGGAATTCTGATCCTGATCGTGTTCTTCTTCTTTAGTTGCTTTCCGACCTTTGTCTGCTAGTTAGCAGCCAAGTGGTAAATGTGCATTGGTGTTTCCAGTGTATGTTACTCTTGTGGTTCGTCAAGACATTCCACTTTAGTATGTCAGGAGAAACAAACTCCAGTACCTCGTCCATTTCTAAGACTTGGTTAAAGTATTGTAATCCGCAGATTAAGAGGCCTCGTTAGCTTCTGTTCTGTTCTACCTTGGAGTATCACCCTCTTCTATATCATGAGGTCGTGCTGTGTATCATGGCATTATTGACGAAGTGATTCTCTTGCACGTCTTTACTCACCCTTTTTCCGAGCTGTCTATGCTTGGGAATGTTGGGGTGTTTGTATTGATGCGGCCATCCGAGATTCTTAGCAATTCTCATTGCTTTGAAATCTAAGGACGTTTTTGTCATTCTTAGCATAATTGGTTTGCCAATTATTAAGCGAGTTTGATTGTGCTGCCAAGTCCATTCGATCAGGCACACATCTTCGGTCAAAGAGTTAGGTTATGCCAAAGCTCTCGAGACCATATCGTTTGCTTTGTAAAGCAAGTTCCCCTATTGAATTCAGTGATATACCGGTGGTTCGTGATATTCTAGTTGTCTTCTAGAAGTATCACCATGTTGTTACATGACCGTGTTATCGAGTTCATGAGTAAGTTAGTTCCGTGAACTACTCCTTTCTCCAAGAAACCGTACTGGATATCCAGGACTAATTGGTTGAGCTTAAACAACAACTTGGAGAGTTGAAAGACAAGAGCTCTATCCAACTTTGTTCCTTTATAAAGGGATGTCTAGTGTTGTTTGTGTTGAAGTCAGAAAGTATCTCCTTTATGGATATGATATCTTTCACATATTTGATTTGAGCTTGGGCTACCGTCAAATCAAACTCAGTTCCAAGGACTATCTTGATGATGCTTATACCCATGATGTCTCGTCTGAGTATACCTTCATGTCCTCTGATCTGACCAATATTTCTGCCTCTCGTTCATGCAGAATATGAGTTCATCATTGGAGTATCTTGATAAGTTTGTTATTGAGCCCATCGATGACATTCTTATTTCCTCCATGTTTAAAGAGATTCATATTGAACAGTTGGCACTAATGTTGGAAACTTTTAAGAACCATCCTTGTGTTATCATGAAGTATGTGTTCTTGATGTTGGAAGTGACCTTCTCTGGTTCACGTGCACTTGTTGAAAGATGTCGCCGTGGATCCGAGTCGAGTTTCCTTGTTTTCCTCGGGAAGCATCGCAAGTCGGTCATGCCTATGCGGAATATTCTTGAGATGGAAGGTTGTCACCTCCATTGGCTCGAAAATTTCCTCTATGCACACTAAGCCATCGGTCGATTGTTCAAGAAAGAGAAGAAGCGTAAGAGCTTCAATATCTTCTACGATGTTTCCACCAGGACTCAATTGTGTTACATTGCAAGTTCATGTGCGCGCAATTGCCTTTTGACAATCGCAACCACATGTATTATGCAATCTAGCTCAATCCTTTGGAGCTTGACATTGTGGTCCATATCTTGAGAATCTAGCAACTTTACCTTGGTGGTAGTTGTTGCAAATTATATTCATACATTTTGAGTCTGAAATATCTTTACACCTAACCTAAGCTGAATCTCAAGCGGCAATGATGGTTAGTGTTTCTCAAGGATTTTTCACATAGGTCTCTTTGTAAATCTGGCAAGATTGGTGTTGTGGTTACACAATTAGTCAGAAGATCTAATGTCAAGATTCTTGAATCATCAAGAATAACCACTCCCCGTAAGGATCTTGTGCGACTTATTCTAGGAGTTGCCCTTATGATGTCTTTTCAATTCCGAAGCCTGACCTTCACTTGATGACCTATTGAAGGCTGGTCAATAGCCTAATATTGTTGTCTAGAACATCAAGGAGAACATTACAAACAAAGTTGCTAAATGTCTCCCGGTCAATCCCTGGAAATCATTTCTCCAGTGACAACCACTCCGTTAGGAGAAATTTCACTCCCCGGTAATCATTGACACTTGACGAGCTAGTTCTCCTCCCCTTCCTGTTGTTTGTACCTGAAGTTCCAACCGATTCACACGTTGTGTGAATTCGTCGATCATCTAGGACCCGACCTTTTGAATACACTTCAATAGTTTCATGTATCCTTTCTCGAAGAGTGACTATGATTATGAAGTCTAAAGTTGCTCTCGTTGTATAATCATCCGTGCTTTCACGAGTCACCCTCTCTAAGAGTGCCTCTTCATGGTAACCAAGACAGTCTAACTCCTCGCTACCTTGTCCTTCGTATTCTTCTCAAGCGTGGAGCAATTGCCTACCAAATTTGAAACTTCTGTCGTCTCCTCCGTTACCTTGACGTGTTTCATGTTTGTTAGCTCAAGAGTTGTTTTTAAACACTCCTTCCATGAGTTGACCATGAGATACTCGATCTTTGTAAAGATCCACCGTCCAGTGTTATTCCCTCTTTCCTTTAGAGTGAAGAAAGCAATATGAAGAGCTCTTCAAGGTGTTGTGGGTCAACCTCTTCATGATGTCGTGGATCAACTTCCTCAACAAAGAAGATCATCGTGGCATCGACAAGCTTGTTGAAGACCGGTGTAGTCTTTGTTACCTTCTCTTTTCCTACCTTGGAATCTCGGGACGAGATTCTTGTAAGGGGGGTAGAGTTGTAACATCCCATGTTTGTTAATCAAATTATGTTGCTAAGTTGTACATAAGCATGCATGCATTTGCATAAAATTTGAGAAATCTTGCACCAAAATGGTTTGAAACAATGTTGCCAATGTTGTATTTTGCTCTAAGAAAATTTTGTGCAAAAGCCTCTCAAAATTTGGGTCAAAATACCCCAAATCCTGGCCTGTTTTTAATTTTCAGAAAAATCCTCAAACCCTAGGGGGTTTTGGGCAATTTTTGCCCTTGTCTTCTACCTCAAGCGGGTGCGTGGCAGCACATGTGTGCTCGCCGACGCCACCTCCTCGCTCGTCGCCGACCCCGGCCGGGAGACGTCCTGCTCCCTCGCGCCCCGACGTCTCCCCCTCATCCCTATCTTCCCCTGGCGCCCTCCTTCCTCTCTCTCTCTATGCACGGGAGGCCAAACCCTAACCCCGGCCGGAGCTCGCCGTCGCCGTCGCTCCGGCCACCCCGCGCTTGGCCGAGCGTGCCCCGAGCTCCGCCTCGTCCCTGCATCTTCCTCGTCAAAGGAATCGGACGCGGGCGCCCCCAATCGGCCGCCACGACCTCGTCTTCCCCGCGGCCGGCGAGGATGCCGGCGGCCACCGCGCTGCCTGCAGGCCTCCCCGGCCTCGCTGAGCCAACCACGACGCTCTGGTGAGCTGCTGGTGCTCCTGCACCCCGTCACCCTCTCCCTCTCCCCCTGTACCATCCCCGCCGCGCACGCCCATGCCCGCCGCCGTGCTGCTCGCCGGCGCGCCCTCTCCGGCGACCATTTCGGGTGGCGCCGCCACCACTGGAACCGCCGCGCCGGCGCGCATCTAATGCGCTTGGTCGCGTGACCGAGGGCACCCGTAGCCACCGCGCCGCTTGCCACTGCCGCCGGCCGCCGTGGTCAACCACCGGCGGTTGACTCCGGTGGGACCCGTGTCGGCCCTTTTTCCTTTTTGTTTTTATTTTCGTAAATAGAAAATCATGACAGGTGGGCCCCGACCGTCAGATTTTTAATCATTTAGGGAAAATCAGTTTTAATTAAATAAAACAGTAAAACACCGACAGTGGGTCCGAGCTGTCGGACTTTTAACATTTTCCAGGAATTTTCGAGAGATGATTTAAAATGAATTAAAACTTGTTTAATTCATAACTATTTCATTTTAAATCGGAAAAAGGTGTATAATATACCGAAATGTTCAGAAAAACATTCTCTACAAGTTTAGGAGTAATTCATACATCATTACAACCTTTGAACTTGCAAATGTAGTGAAACCCTAATTAACCCCTCTCATATGGCGGTGTCCGATGCCGGAACCCCTTTAATCGGATGATGCACCTAGGGTTTACTTAATTCCTTTAATATGACATGTCATTCATTTTGTCTGCGCATTGCATTATACCATGTGTTGATTGTTCTTTACCTTTCCGGTATTTGCTTCTTCGCGATCGATAGAGCACGAGTCCGAGATGATGAAGATCAACGACACTGATGATCAAATCTTGTCCACCGACGAACAAGTCAAGTATGCATCGAAGATCCACATTGGTTGGTCAGGGACAAAGGCAAGCCCTAGCCTGGTTCATATATGATTTTGAAATGCTTTTATCTCTGGTTCCTTCATATTGCATGCGATTCAACTATCTTTTATCGATAGATAGAGTTACCCTATCTGTTGCATGTCCTACCTTTGTAGCCTCAAATCCTGATCCACTGCTCCTAGCATAACTAGGTTTGGCATATGTGCATCGCTAGAGCCTTTATAACTTTATGCTTAGCCATGCTTAGTTGTTACGCTGTTTACTCCGGTCTTCGGACTGGAGCCATACAATGAAATGAAACTATCATGACAGGTTGACGTGGTAAGTATAGAGATGTTGTTAAACATGATTAAAGGCTCAGACGAGAGGCCACATTGGGATGTGGTGGGTTGTTTCGTTTCGCCGACCCTAGGAGCCAGAGTTCTCGCCTCTTGAACCAAGACCGAGCGTACAACCACACGAGGCCCTATTATGGTACCCTCTCGACTCACTAACTTGCCTAGTAGATTCCATGAGTCACATAGTTTGCGCGTTACCTGGTCATATGCATTGCATTTTGCTTGGGGGTTAAAGGTACATAACGAGCGGTAAGCGTGGTCGTGGTGGTCGGGGGTTGCGGCCTGCGGGAAACCCACCTCGGCTCACATCGTTAAGGACCGACTTCGGGACTTGACCCGTTACGGCGGAACAATCCTTAGCGCGTGACTCATGGTCTCGGCGACGACAAGGTAAAGGTCGTGGTCAGCCACCCTCTGCTAGGCTTTCCAAGGAAGAGAGCTTATGATCGCGGCATTAAGAGTCGGCTGGTACGTGTGGGTAAAGTTGTGCACCCTGCAGGGTTTAATCTTTTCGAAAAGCCGTGTCCACGGTTATGGACGACTTGGGAAAGGACGTGGAGATCATAGAGAACTTGAATCTAATCGTAAAACTTGGCAACCAATGTGTGGTTACGGACACCTTCTTCGGGTGTTGAGGGGGTGATCCGAGGATAGTGGTTCGAGATGATGAAGATTGGTGGATGCAATATGATGATCAATAGAGATAGAGATGTCGCTCTCTTATCCCCTTTTAAAGGTTCGAGTAGTCGAGCTTCTCTTCTTTCTTATCTTACAAAGGAAAAGCGGCTTTACGCAAAAGAAGATCTACCGGAAAGCCCGCATACCCGCTTTGCTAAAAGGTTGTACTAAGTCTTGCTTGAGTCCCTGTACTCAGCTTTGCATGCTTTTGTTTCGGAAGAAGTCGCTCCAACGAGATGGTGGTTTCTAGTCGACATCGACGAGTAGCTTGGGGTTCCCAGGTGGCAGCCTGGAATCTATGGGCTGGGACGTCGCCGTTATGCTCCTGGCCTCTTAGGCCTTTTGCTATCTTGCTATGTCTAATAGCATAACTTTGCTTCCGTTGATTGATGTTTGCCAGGTCAGTGACCTCTGCTTGTAATACTTTGGTTCTTCGCTCATTTATGAGCTTGTATTACTTTTTGAGTCGTAGAGTCACTGTTGTGTTACCGATTCTCTCACTGTAGTCTCTCGAGCTCTAGGTTAGGCTTATGTCAGTCGAAGATCTGGTATTTGTCTAACCCTGATCCCGGGGGTGCCACATGATCTACGACGCTCGCGGCAAGATGTACCTCAACATCGGCTGGGAGAAGTTCGCACGGCACCACAGCCTCGAAGCCGGCTTCATCCTCCTGTTCTCCTACTTCGGCGACAGGGACATGAGCGTCAAGGTCTTCGACGAGACGCGCTGCCGCCGGGACTACCACGGCGACAGCACCGACGAGGAGGGACGACGCGAGTGTTGTTTCTTCGCAGCGAACACGTGCACGAAAGTTTCTGCATGTTCACCTCATCGGTAGAACCAACAAGGGCACCATCCTCCCGCTGGATTTTCCAGTTTAGGTGACTGGGTGTGCCCTCGAGTGTTCTTTCTTAGCAGCGAACATAGGAAACCTTCGATGCACGGCCTAGTTAGGTTTAGTTTCTTTGCAAAATTTTATATTTGTGTCCACGACGGTTCAAACTATGTATTAGTTTGTGGAAAACCATGTTCCAAACTGTGTCTTCGTGTAAACCACGTTCCCAATTATGTATTAGTTTGTGGAAATTGAAATAAAAATATCAAAAAAAAGTATTTTAAATGTTTGGGGGAGGCGTTTGGGGGACGCGGCTGGGGAGCGACGTCCCCCAAAGGCGGCACGAACAAAACACGTCCCCCAAACGCTCAATCCGGCGCGGTTTGGGGGACGCTTTGGGGGACGCGGTTGGAGATGCTCCTACACCAGTGTTCCCGTAGTGTAGCTCCAATAAAAATTTAAATTTTAATTGACATTTAAACACCGAATTTAAACGAAATTCATACGAAATTTATACAAAAGTATGTCGAATTGATACAAAACAAAATTCAAACGACATTTAAAAACCGAATTCAAAAACTTAAACTTAATCAATCTACTGGCCGTTGGTTGGGGCGCGCGACGGGCCTGCCTCATCGTCGTTCTTCGCCTTTGCCGCCTGCATCTGTGCCCGCCTCTCGGCCCTTGCTTCGCCCATCTGGCGGTGGAGCATGGCGGCTGGTGTCGCAGGAGCTTGCCGGCGGAGCCGTCCCCGTGCTTCCCGCCTTTGCCCGTTGTCGGCGCACCTCGCTTGCTCGCGGGCGAACGCGTCGTAGTGGCGATGAGCGTTGAGGGAGGCGAGCTTTTGTCGCTCCGCCTCCATCAGTAGGTGTCCTGCCTCCTCCGTGGCCGCTCGCTGGCGCGAGATCTCGAGGGCGTGCTCGAGATTAGCGTCGTTGATGAACTCCCGCTGCTCCTCCTTCAACGTTCGGAACCGCTGCGCGTTCAACGACGTCAGGATCGCCTCCTGCTCCGGGTCGGGGGTGACTGCGGCTGCTCATCCCACTGTGCCGCCTCCTCCGCCGCCTCAGCTTCCGCATCGGCGAAGTAGGCCTCGCGCCACACCGTGAACCTTGGGTCTACATCGTCGTCGGAGCTGTTGTCCGCGTCGGGCTCTGGCTCCGGCTCCGGCTGCGGTGGTGGTGGTTGCAGCGCACGGCCGTTGAGGCCCAGCATTGAGTACGTCGTCTTCAGACGGCGCGGCATTTTGAGGTGGAGAGGAGAGAATGGCGCGGCGGCGGTGGTGGAGATGAGAGGATAGCACCGCGGTGGTGTACGGCGTCCATACTATATAGCGGCCACAACTGCCCACATTAACGGCGACGTACGCGACTGGACGCTGCATGGCCACTCGCTGCCCTCGTGGCCGCTTCAGTTTGCGCGCGAGAGACCATTAAACGTCGACGACCAACCTTCCCGCATCGCGGCCGATGCGAACCGCCGCGTCCTGTCGCTGACAAGCCGCCCCCACCCGCGAAACCGTCGTTCCGCGAGACGCCGGCGCGCCCGATTCGCGCCCTTGGTCAAGGGGCCGGCACGGGGTTGCCGGCGTTCTATTTGGCTCAAAAATTGGCCGGCGCCGTTTGGGGCACGCCGGTGCGAGCCCATTTTCGCTCCCGGCCCCCAAATTGCTATCGGGGCCGCTGGTGGAGATGCTCTTAGGGCATCTCCAGCGGTGCGACGTCCACCGGGCCAAAAAAATGCGTCTGGTATCACCATAAGCGGGGCGACGCAAAGTGATCGAGCCGTCCGTGGCGACGCAACCTGGCCCAAATGTAGGATAACGTTGCATAGAAAACAAAAAATTTCCTACCGCGAACACGCAATCCAAGCCAAGATGCAATCTAGAAGACGGTAGCAACGAGGGGGTATCGAGTCTCACCCTTGAAGAGATTCCAAAGCCTACAAGATGAGGCTCTTGTTGCTGCGGTAGACGTTCACTTGCCGCTTGCAAAGCGCGTAGAAGATCTTGATCACGATCGGTTCCGGCGCCACGAACGGGCAGCACCTCCGTACTCGGTCACACGTTCGGTTGTTGATGAAGACGACGTCCACCTCCCCGTTCCAGCGGGCAGCGGAAGTAGTAGCTCCTCTTGAATCCGACAGCACGACGGCGTGGTGTCGGTGGTGGTGGAGAAATCCGGCGGAGCTTCGCTTAAGCGTGCGGGATGTGGTGGAGGAGAGAGACCGCTAGGGTTTGGGGAGAGAGGGGGGTTTGGGCGCCGGCCCTCTAAGGGGTGCGGCCAAGGCTGAGGCAAGAGTGGTCAGCCCCCTCTCCTATGCCCCTCATTATATAGGTGGAAGCCCCAAGAGTTGTAGTCCAAGTCTTCGAATAAGACCCCAACACTAAAACCTCCCATATGTGGGAAACCTACTCAAGGAGGGAGTCCCACTCAAGGTGGGACTCCCACCTTTCCTTGAGGTGGGGTGGCCGGCCACCTCTAGGTGGAGCCCACCGGGACTCCTCCTTTAGGGTTTGGCTGGCCAAGCTTGTGGAGTCCTTCCGGGACTCCACCTTCCATAGTGCGTTTCTTCCGGACTTTTCTAGAACCTTCTAGAACCTGCCATAAATGCACCGGATCATTTTCAAACTTGGAATATGACTTCCTATATATGAATCTTATTCTCCGGACCATTCCGAACTCCTCGTGATGTCCGGGATCTCATCCGGGACTCCGAACAAATATTCGAACTCCATTCCATATTCAAGTTCTACCATTTCAACATCCAACTTTAAGTGTGTCACCCTACGGTTCGTGAACTATGTGGACATGGTTGAGTACTCACTCCGACCAATAACCAATAGCGGGATGCGGAGATCCATAATGGCTCCCACATATTCAACGATGACTTTAGTGATCGAATGAACCATTCACATATGATACCAATTCCCTTTGTCACGCGATATTTTACTTGTCCAGGGTTTGATCTTCGGTATCACTCTATACCTTGTTCAACCTCGTCTCCGACAAGTACTCTTTACTCGTACCGTGGTATGTGGTCTCTTATGAACTCATTCATATGCTTGCAAGACATTAGACGACATTCCACCGAGAGGGCCCGGAGTATATCTATCCGTCATCGGGATGGACAAATCCCACTATTGATCCATATGCCTCAACTCATACTTTCCGGATACTTAATCCCACCTTTATAGCCACCCATTTACGCAGTGGTGTTTGGTGTAATCAAAGTACCTTTCCGGTATAAGTGATTTACATGATCTCATGGTCATAAGGACTAGGTAACTATGTATCAAAAGCTTATAGCAAATAACTTAATGACGAGATCTTATGCTACGCTTAATTGGGTGTGTCCATTACATCATTCATATAATGATATAACCTTGTTATTAATAACATCCAATGTTCATGATTATGAAACTAATCATACATTAATAAACAAGCTAGTTTAAGAGGCATACTAGGGACTTCCTTGTTGTCTACATATCACACATGTACTAATGTTTCGGTTAATACAATTATAGCATGATATATAAACATTTATCATAAACATAAAGATATAAATAATAACCACTTTATTATTGCCTCTAGGGCATATCTCCTTCGAGTCTCCCACTTGCACTAGAGTCAATAATCTAGTTTACATTTGTAAAGATATAACACCTTGGCCTTCGATGCTTTATCATGTATTGCTCACGGGAGAGGTTTTAGTCAACGGATCCGACACGCTCGAGAAACGTATGTATTTTGTAATTCATTTGCGTCTCAACGCATCACTCATTTCCA